>NW_006921617.1:4512555-4526432 GCF_000298275.1 Orycteropus afer afer
CTCGTGGATAGCCTCGGCGGCGCCCCCGGACGCCCCGTGAAAGACGCCATTGTGGCTGCCGAGCGGGTTTGGCCCCAGGGCAGCTTTTCCTTCCCTTTTGGCCCGGGAGGGACCGCGCCGCTGCCGTTTTTGCGCGGCGACCAGTGCCCAACGCCATCCGCCGTCTGTCTCCGGTCAGGCTGATCCGGATTCGCCTCCTCCGCCCGCCCGATGCCTTTAAACCCCCTCCCACCGCCCTCTCTAGCACAACCCCCCCTTTGGGTGCAAACGTTTCATTTATTTTTAAAAAGCTCTCATTCCTCTTCCTCCCACCTCCTCCCTGGAAAAGGGCACGGCACATGCTCCAGATTAGAAGTCTCCTTGGGAGGCGGGGACGGGAGGGGGCGCCGGGGTGAGGAGGGTGGGAGCGCTGCAGGTAATGGCTGTGCCTCCGCCGTTCTCGCCCCTTCCCCGGGGTGCCTGCAGCGCCGAGGCCGCAGCCCGCATCCTTTCCCCCTTCTGGCGGCCAAGGTTCCCTTAAAGGGACAGAGTTTCTGGCTTCTCGTCGCCGTCGTCCAAACCTGCGCTCGGGGCGTAGAGGTGGGCGGGAAGGATGCAGCTCCTCTCCTTTCCGACCTCTTTCCTCCCCCACCCCCAACCGCCACCCCTACCGCCCCTCTTTATTGAAATGTGAAGTGTGCTTCCTCTCCCGCCCCCAAGAAGGACCTGGCAGGAAAATAAAGATTCCGCGCCTCCTGGAAAAAAGAAAGGGATGCGGGGAGCTTTCTGGTGAATTCGCGGTAAAAGTGAAGTCGCGCCTCCAAACAGCCAGGAGGACCCCAGCCTTTCTGTGGTGCAGGAAGCACTTACCTTGATGCGTGCTCTGCACGGGCGCCCTTTAACCGAGCACACCGCAACTTCCTAGCTATCCCGGGCCCATGGTTGTCTGCCTTTGTGCTTTCCAACACTTGCACTGTCGTGGAAATGATTTTCCGGAATCAAAACGTTTTCGCTTGGGACTGTGCTTCGGGGCCCGGCTGGGCAGGCGCCAACTAAGTTAACAAAGTTGCAAATGTTGCTGTCTGCTTTGTGCGTGGGGAACAGCACGCAGGAACTGTCCAATATCCCCGTGGCGCTGGCTTCCTCGCTAAGAGGTGCACCCCAGTAGGCAGAAGTAATTTGGTACAAATACTGTATTACCTTTTAGATCCTAGAACTGGCTTCTTCCAAGCTTTGAGACTGACTCTCTCTCTCTCTCTCTCTCTCTCTCTCTCTCTCTCTCTCTCTCTCACAGTGTGTGTGTCTGTGTGTGTCCTTGGTGGTGCGGTGAGAGACATAACAGTTTAACATACTCATTCTTTAAGAAACGTTTGCCTTCTGTTTTCAATCAACTAGGCTGGCAGCTAGAGATACAAGTTTATTTGAGAATACCCTCTGGGTACCAAGCATGCTTGGATTGTTTTAGCAAATTAAAAATGAGCAAAATGCTTTTTACCTTCTCAGCAGTAGACTCCTTAAGAGACCTCCTGTTTTGTGTGTATGTGTGTGCTTTTTAGAGGAACATTTTCTCTATGTGTCTCAAATGTGTTTTTAATGTGGAAAAGGAGAAAATAAAGGATTTTTAAAGGCTGAGATGGATGCCATAGAATGATTCATTAAATTTGATTCTACATCAAGGAATTTACCTGCCTATGTAAAAATCTGTGGAAACTAGTAATAGCTAAGCTACTTGGTGAATTTGAAAGAGTAGCAAATCCATTTGTTTCCTGGAGAATGGGCAATGTGCCGATTTCTTCCTCATGTTTATATTTGTGTGGCATTTGGCTTACTATAAGGGACTGGGCTTCCGGAGGCTGCATGCTGACATTTGGCTCAGGAGTTCTACTGCTTGGACAGAAAGAATTGTTAGCAATTGTTTTGATGACAGTAGGTTAACTGTCTACTAATTAAGTTGCAAAGGTGACCATGGAGTCTTAAAACTTTGCTTTACTGAGAAAAACTTCATTGGGTTAGGAAATATGTTTCTAAAAATAAAGTAACTGATGAAGTGAAAATCTCATGCATTTGCTGGGAAGACGTTTTGAAATGAATTGTGAATGATAGTTGGCAAAATCTCCCACCACAATCAGTATTCAAAAGGACTGCAGTGATTTTGCTGTATTAATTATGCCCGCAGCACAATATCAAGTTCTCTAACACACACTAGAGGTCTCTCTTCTAGCTGTAAGGTTTTCATGTTTGTAATTCTTTGCCAGTGCTTGAATAGTAGGGCTATTCGATAATAGCTTGCTTTATACTTATTTAAGTAATAGTGATTTACTGACTGTTCAAATTACTCTGATTGAGATATTTATTTCGGAGTGTATTCAGTAATTATTGTACAAATTATGCTACCTCAGTGCTGGGAAAGTAACTGCAATAAGACTTCTACTAGATGGTGATTAAAACATATTATTCAATTTGTAGAATAACATTCTGGACCTTTTGGCATGCAAGTATTTATCCAAAGCAATTTGTTTTTAAATGTAAGAGTAATTAGTGAAAGATGTATTATATCAGAGAGAACTTGCTGAAAATTAAACTTCCATTTAGCTCTGGGTTGAACTTTTACCAGTTGCTTGCACAAATGCTTTCTTGTCTTGACATTTCTAAAATCGAAAGGATTGGTTTCTAATTTGGAAATGTGATGTCTTAGCGTGCTAAGATTTTCCCCTTTTGCATTGTCTGAGTCTTAATTGAAAGGGTGGGTGTTTGTGAACCATCAGTTTGCCAAGACGTTTATTTAGTATCTTAAACTGCATGCTGAACCTTTTTTGGAGTACCGTTTATCATTTCCTCAGCAAATGGAGCATTACTTTTCTGTCTCTAAGATAAACCATCTTGGGACTAAAAATGAAATTTTTGGATGCTAGCATTTCTGCTATGTTAATAGCTTACTCGTGCAGAAGTGAGAACTCGGTTTTCCTGGGCACTGTCATAGCACTCTGTCTTGTCATTCATAAAATCCTACTAGATGTAATCACGTTATGCTTACTGATAAGTTTGGTTTGAGAACTGAGCAGAAAGCTAAACAGAGATTATCCCTTAACAATAACAGGCCTGTATTCATTAAGTTCAATCATTTCTTCAGCAAATATTTCTTGACTGCCTGCTATATGCAAGACCTTGTGCTAGATGCTGGAGACATGATGAGGAGAAAGAGCAGCCAGGGTCAGGGTCTCTCTGAGCAAGTGATCTAGACACGGAGAGAGATGTTAATCAAATAATTGAACAAGTGGCAAACAGAGATCAGTGCTTTGAAGGAAAAGAAACAGAGGCTCTGGTAACATTAACAAAGAAGGGCAAAAATGGCCAGGCCTGGGGCAGAGGGCCTGAGAAGTATTAGAAACTGAGCTGTAAACAAGGGGAGGGGGTCGTCTCATTAGGTGGGGCAAGAGAAAGAGATCAGAGAAACAAGGGAAGGAGGGAAAGTTCCAGGTAGAGGGAAGAGGGAACTCTGTTAGTCAATCTGGGAGAAGCCCAGTGAGGGGAAAGAACTCAAGGGTTAACTGGCTGGAGTTTAGAGAGGGAGGATGCAGGGATGGTTGAGCAGACTGCAAGGAGACGCACCAGGGGCTTAACCTTAAAAGCAGTGTGAAGAGTGGGGGAGAGGGCTGGGAGTGGGACAGCAATGACATAATCAAATTTAGGTTTTGAAAGGCTAACTCTGGCAGCACTGTGGGAAGTGATTATAGGAGCCCAGAATAAATGTGAGGAGCTCTGGTGGCATAGTGCCTAAGGCATTTGACTGCTAATCATAAGGCTGGCGGTTCAAACCCACCAGCCACTCCTCGGAAGGAAGATGGGGCAATCTACTTCCGTAGTGATACTGCCTTAGAAACCCAAGGAGGGGTCTCTGTGAGTCAGATCCCAATCGATGGCAGTGAGTTTGTTTTTTTTTTTTTTTTTAGTTACACCCTGTATAGCTGAATTCACAGCAGTTCAGAAATTCACAGAACAGAAAGAAATGTTAGAAATTGCTATGACAGCAGGAGGTTAAATGTTTACTAATTAAGGTCAGCAAGAATGAAGGAAACCCTTAAGAGACTGATTGACAAAATAGTCAAAACAATGGATTCCAACAGCAGTGACTGTGACATGACAAAGCACCAGGCAGCATTTCACTGTGCTGGACATAAAGGCACCGTGAGTCCAAGTCCACTCTACAGTAATTAACAGCAACTGTAACTAGGTTGCAAAGGTGACTTAAAACTTGCCCAACAATTCTGTTTGTTCTTATTACCCTGAAGCTCATGCATAAAGTCAGGAAATAGAGCTGTGTCCAATGTGTTATTCTACCACCAAAATAACACTGGCTGATGAGCAGTTGATTGATTTAAAAATAATCTAAAATAAGGCATTCATTTTTTCTTTCAATATCATACTTTCTGAGAAGACAAGTTGAGTATAAGACATCTGCTGTGAATGCCCCTCTCAGGAAATTTGAGTGTGTGTTATTTCCAGCAGTAACTTTAATATAACTCTTTGCATAGAGATTTGATACAAAATTTTAATTTCATATGACACTTTGCTTGGTGGTTCTCATGTGAGGGTCCCTGAGGACGGGCTCTGGTTGGGGAGACATCCATCATTTTAACCAAGTCACCCGAGGATCTGTTTCTTCTGTAAAAAGAGGATGATCATCTCTGCATTTGCTCATAGGATTGTTGAGAGGCAAAATAAGATTATAAAGGTCAAACTCATGTGCAAATACGTAGCACCGGGCAAACCTTACAGGTAACTTCTCTGGATGAGCCCCTCAGTTATGGCCCCTGCTGCTTTACTTCTTAGTCCCTCTGTCCATGTCCTATCGTAGCAGTGGTTCCGTGGTAGAACTCTTGTCTTCGATGGAGCAGACTCAGGTTCAGTTTCCAGCCAGTGCACCTCAGATGCCACCACCACAGTCTTTCATTGGAGATCTGCAAAATCAGCCAATGAGAACCCTATAGATTCCAACAGTCTGATCTGCAACCAATCATTGGCACAGGGCTGGAGAGTTTTGTGCGTGGGGTTGCCAAGAGATAGGGGTCAACTCGATGGTAATTAACAGTAACAACTGTTTGCATCTGTCCCGTTGCATCCTGGCTGCCTTTGAATCCTGGGATGCTGCTAATATATATGGCTAAGGTTTAGTGAATTAGCACCAGGGCCAGTCTGGATTATTTCATTGGACGCACAAAAACAATCCTGAGAGGCACGTATTATTATAACCCCTTCCCCCATTTTACAGATGAAAAGACTAAAGATTAGAGAGGTAATGTGATTTGCCTAAGGTCAAAGGCTAAGCTAGTGATAGAGCTAGGGTTCTAACCCAGGCAGGTTGACTCCAAACCCTACTGGTAGCTACTCTCCTGTCCCATCTGCACTGCTAGTTTTCTCTGCCCAGTAGACACTATCATAGGCACTTGGAGAAATGCTTTTCTTCACTGCTCACCAGCTTCCATTCATCCCTTCTTTCCACACCCCAAACCCCCATCTCCCACTAGCACCAAAGACAGCTGCCTTGGTTAGCTCCAGAACCATCTGAACTGCGCTTTTCCAAGATGGATCCCCTAACTCACTCTTCTACAAAGAGAGAATTTCTTTTTCTAAAAAAACAATTGTTTGGAATTGTTGTGATCAGGATATCTGCATGTTTCTCTCGCTGTCACCAAGAAAATCATTTCCTCACATACACTCTCTCATGCTGAGCAAAATACGGATTTGTTTTCTATCCAATGAGAACTGACAAGAATACAGCTATTGCTGCCGACACCAAGGCCACTATTAAGAAGAAGAGTTATGAACTGAAGAGAACATTTACTAGATAGATTTCAAATGCTTGCTAGAGAAAGGGCTACTCTTCCTGATAAATCTTTTCCAGAGCATCAACTGCTATCATCAGTTACTGTTTTTGTAGTGCTTTCACTCTGCTGGAAATTTGTAGCTAATGGAACAGAAAATGTGTGTAAAACAAAAGACCCAGACTCTTTATGTGAAGATAAATAAATAAAACTTCCTTGGTCCGTGTTGTTAATACTTTTCTCTCCCGCCTTCCTCTTCTCAACTACCCCATAGTCAAATCCCGTTCCATCTCTTTCTAACTGTATTTCTTTGGGTAAATTACTTAATCTCTCTAAGCTTTAGTTCTGAACTATCAATGAGGTAACAATATGTGGTAACTGTCAATGAGATGACAGTAATTCCTAAGGTGGTTGTGAGGTTTAAATGAGATGTAAAAGGTGTGTCACAGGGTCTAGCACATAGGATTGTTGTTCTTAGGTGCTGTCAAGTTGGCTCAGATGCATAACAACCCTGTGTACAATGGATGGAAACACTGCCCGGTCATGCACCATCCTCACCATCCTTGCTAAACTTGAGCCCATCATTGTAGCCACTGTGTCAATCCATCTTGTTGAGGGTCTTCCTCTTTTTTGATCACCTTCCACATTACCAAGCATGATATTCTTCTCCAGGGAATGGTCCCTTCTGACAACATGACCACAGTAGGTGAGGCGAAGTCTGGCCATTCTCACTTCCAGAGAGCATTCTGGCTGCACTTTTCCTGGACAGATCTGTGTGTTCTGGCAATCCCGGATACTTTCAGTATTCTTCAGCATATCCAGAGCACCCAGAAAATACCCATATCATGCTGTTAAGAGGTGTTTATGTGCTGTCGAGTCAGACCTGACTCATAGCGACCCCTCCTTGGGTTTTCGAGGCAGTATCACTACGGAAGTAGACTGCCCCATCTTCCTTCCGAGGAGTGGCTGGTGGATTTGAATGTCAGTGAGCAAAGCAACAGAAGCCAGATGTAACTTCACTTCCACTTAAATACTTTTCCCCATTGACAAGACATTCCAAGTTCTGCCAGATGCCCTTGTCTAATAATGATGGACTCTTCCTAACCCATTACAACAACCATTGGGAACAGATCAAATTTGATCTGTAGTTCCCCAGAACTATTGGTCCTAAATAGGACATTAGTTCATAGATGGACATCAATTTTATCATTTGATCAGCCACATGAAGTACTCCTGTGCACAGCTGCCATGGAATTGCCAAAATCTGCAGACACTTCAAATGAATGGCATGAAACTACGCAAATACACCAGTCAGTTCTGAGCCCCCAGTGGAAACCCCTGAGTTTGCTTATTACACAGCAGACTGCTCAGAACAGGTCTGATACCCATTCCATCCAGCAGATGGCAGCGATATACATTCACAAGCAAATACTTGGACTAGCCTTTGGTCTTTCTCTTAGTTTTGTGCCATTGCCCACCCTCAGTGGAAAAGAAAGGCAGGATCAGTTTCAAAAGCCAGCCTTAGCTCCTTGGAGGGAATAACTGAGGCTCAGAAGAAGCAGCTGGAAGAATCTAGACCTCAGTGCTCCCCATTTTCCCTGCTGCTGTGGGGCAGGGAGGAGAGGGCAAACAGACACCGTTGTCTGCTAGAATGCACTTACTGTCAGTTTTCCAGAAATACTAAGGATAAATAAGAGGTCTGCTTTCCTGTGCATTTAATCAAATCAGCAGAAGAGAGTGCTGTCAACCACCGGGCTCTGCCATGTCCACACGTTTTGGGTTGAGATCACTTGATGCCAAATAGCAATCAGAAAGTATTAGAAAACATAATAGCCCAGTTTTAAGCAGACAAGTGCTGCCAGGTATTGGAACAGTGTCACGTGCCACTGAAAACTGACTTGTAGACCTCTCCTGTGTGGAAGTGAAATGAATTTGGTCTTCCCTCTGCTTTGAACTGGGAACCTCTGTTACCTGCGTGGCACTAAGGTGTGGTTTTATTATCTGTACAAATGGAGGTAATGAAAACCATCTGAGAGAGTTACTGTAAGTTATTGTAAGTGTATGTGACACTAATATAATGTTACTGTGTGCCGAACAGTTATCCAAGGGCTTTGTTGTTGTTGTTAGTTGGCATCACGTTCATTCCAACTCACTGAAACCCCATGTATGCTGAGTAGAATTATTCCATAAGGTTTTTAAGACTGTGACCTTTTGCACAGGGGACACCAAGCTCAATTGGCATAACATACTACACAAAAACGTTGTTCTACATCTTACTTTGGTGAGTAGTGACTGGGGTCTTAAAAGTTTGCAAGAGGCCATCTAGAGGCAACGAAAGATCTTTCCTCGCCCAGAGCAAAGAAGAATGATGAAAACCAAAGATGCATAGAAACAATTAGTCCAAGGGACTAGTAGACTATGTGATCCTCAGCCTATATGATTATGAGACCAGAAGAACTAGGTTGTCCTGGGGTCCTGTCAACCATTCAGAGAGGGATCTATGCAGGAGATCCTGGATAGAATGGGAGAACAATGTGGAACAAAACTCAAAAATCATAAAAAAAAAAGACCAGGTTTGTTGGTCTGATGGAGCCTGGTGAGACCCCTGAGACTATGGCCTCTGGCCACCCTTCAGGTCTGGAACTGAACTCACTCCTGTGGTTTCAGCCAAACGATAGACAGGCATATGGGGTGAACATTTACATCAGGTAGATACGGTCCTTGGAGCAATGGTAGGAGAGTAGAAGGGCAGTGTTTGCACAGGGAGATAGCTGCAGGGGTGAGGGAGGGAGTGCATGGGAGGGAAGGATACAGGGAAGAGGTAATGATGTAGAGGAAGTGGGAAGAGAACTGTTACGTTGTGGGGAATTGCAGTCAATGTCATGAAACAAAATGTGTATGAAATACCGTATGGAAAATGAATTTGTTTTGTAAACTTTCACCCAAATCACAATTAAAAAAAAAAAATGGATTGACTGTGACCTTTTGGAAGCAGAATGCCAGGTCTGTCTTCTGAGGTTTGAACCACCAACCTTTCAGCTGGTAGTTGAGTGCTTAACCATTTGTGCCACCAGGGACACCACTACTAGGCACTGTTGTTGTTGTTGTTATGTGCCGTCAAGTCGGCCCCGACTCATAGCGACCCCTCCTTGGGTTTCCGAGGCAGTATCACTACGGAAGTAGGATTGCCCAACCTTCCTTCCGAGGAGTGGCTGGTGGGTTTGAACCGCCAGCCTTCTGGTTAGCAGTCAAGTGCTTTAGCCACTATGCTACCAGAGCTCCCATTACTAGGCACTACCACCTCTTAATAATTATTGTTCCCTCCCTCCCATTGCCATTGAGTCAATTCTGACTGACAGCAACCCTAAAGGACAGAGTAGAACCTCCCTGTTGGGTTTCTAAGGCTGTAAATCTTTACAGAAGCCACATCTTTCTTCTGCAAATCGGCTGGTGGGTTTGAACTACCAACCTTTGGGTTAACAGCTGAGCACTTAACTATTAAACCACCAGGGCTCCTTGTAATGGTTGTTTCTTTTTTTTTTCTTTTTTTAAAATTTTTATTGTGATTTGGGTGAAAGTTTACAGAGCTATTTCAATTTCCATACAACAGTTAATACACATTTTATGTAATAACATTAACTGCAATTTCCCACAATACACCACCTCTCTTCCCACTTCCTTCCCACAGTTACCTCTTCCCTGTGTCCTTCCCTCTCATGCAGTCCTACTCCCCGTGCCCCCCCCCATCTGCCTGTGCATATACAGCCTTTCTGTTCTTAATGGTTGTTTCTTATAGCTAATAATTATCAATCACTTTCCACACGCTAGGGACTTCACATGTTAACTTAGTTGTTAGTTGACATTGATGAGATTTGGCTTCATGGCAACTCTACTTGTTACAGAGGAGAACTGTAATCCTCATAGAAGTAGATCACCAGATTTCTTCTGTGGCTCCACTGGGTGGGTACAAACCACCAACTTTTAGCATAGTGCCTAAGGCATTTGACTGCTAACCAGAAGGTTGGTGGTTCAAACCCACCAGCCACTCCTTGGGAAGGTTGGGCAATCTACTTCTATAGAGATACTGCCTCGAAAACCCCAGGGGTCACTATAACTCAAGGTTGACTCGACAGCAATGAGTTTTTTTTTTTTTTTTCCCAGCCCAATACAAACCACGTGTGCCACTTAGAGACTCCAAGAAGCACAGTAAGGTAGTTCAGAAAAAGTACAGACACTTCTGCTGTAACTTACACTTGGACACAGGAGAACAAATTTAATGGTCAGATACTCAAAACTCACTGCCGTCGAGTCGGATCTGACTTATAGCAACCCCTCCTTGGGTTTCTGAGGCAGTATCACTACGGAAGTAGATTGCCCGACCTTCCTTCTGAGGAGTAGCTGGTGGGTTTGAACTGCTAGCCTTCTGGCTAGCAGTCTAATGCCTTAGGCACTATGCCACCAGAGTTCCCAGTGGTGCTAAATAAGCGCTAAATGGTGGGTTCCTCTGTAACTGCCATAAAAACTTTGAGGTAAGAGAATCAATGAGTGTATATAGGGTTATATCCTAAATGTACAAGTTAAAGTAAATGAAAAAATTTAAATGTCTTATCATTTAAAGTTTCAGTTGGGGTCCTGTTACAGACTGAAGTGTGTCCCAAAAAATTATGTGTTATAAATAGTAATCCCATATAATGCAGATTTTTACCAACTTCTGCAGTTTGAAATTGACCAAATATGCAATTGAGATGCATTGATAATTACTGGTGATTGGAATGTGAAAGTTGGAGACAAAAAAGAAGGACCAGTAGTTGGAAAATATGGCCATGGTGATAGAAATGATGCCAGAGATAGTATGATAGAATTTTGCAAGACCAATACCAGAAGGTCAGTGGTTCAAACTCACCAGCTGCTCCATTGAAGGAAGGTGGGACAATCTACTTCCGTAAAGATTTACAGCCTCAGAAACCCAATGGCGGTTGCTATGAGTTGGAAATAACTCAATGGCAGTGAGTGAGTGTGTAACGACCTATTCATTGGAAATACGTTTTTTTTCAGCAACATAAGCAGTGACTATACACATGGACCTTGCCAGATGAAATATATAGAAATCAAATTGAGTACATCTGTGGAAAAATACAATGAAGAAGCTCAAACTCATCAGTCAGAACAAGGCCAAGGGCCTACTGCAGAACAGACCATCAACTGCTACTATGAAAGCTCAAGTTGAAGAAAAAAAAATTAAAACAAGTCCATGAGAGCCAAAGTATGACCTTGAATATTTCCTTTCTGAATTTAGAGACCATTTCAAGGATAGAGTTGATGCATTGAACACTAATGACTGAAGACCAAATGAGTTGTGGGATGACATGAAGGAATCATACATGAGGAAAGCAAAAGGTCATTAAAAATGCAGAAAAAAGAAAAGACAAAAATGGAAGTTAGAAATAATCCAATTAAAAAAGTAGGCAGAAGACATGAATAGACACTTCACCAAAGAAGATATTCAGGTGGCCAACAAACACATAAAGAAATGTTCACAGTCGTTGTTGTTATGTGCCATCGAGTTGGACCCAACTCATAGAGACCCCTCCTTGGGTTTCCGAGGCACTATCATTATGGAAGTAGATTGCCCCATCTTCCTTCCGAGGAGTGGCTGGTGGGTTTGAACCGCCAGCCTTCTGGTTAGCAGTCAAGTGCCTTAGGCACTAAGCTACCAGAGCTCCTTCACAGTCATTAGAGAGATGCAAATCAAAACAACAATGAGATACTATCTTGCCCCAGCACTAGTAGCAAAGTTCAACAAGACAGAAAATAACAAATGCTGGTGAGGATGTGGAGAGATTTGGACTCTCATACACTGCTGGTGGTACTGTAAAATGATCAACCACTATGGAAAGCAGTATGGCAATCTCTTGAAAAATTGGAATTAGAAATACCATTTGACCCAGACATTCCATTACTAGGTATATATCCTAAAGAAGTGAGACCCAGGACAAGAAGAGACATATGCACACCCATGTTCACTGCAGCATTATTTACAATAGCCAAAAGATGGAAACAACCTAGGTGTCCATCAACAGAAGAATGAATAACCAAACTATGGTACATACGTACAGTGGAATACTATGCAACCCTAAAGAATAACTTAGAATCTGCAAAACACTGCATAACGTGGGTAAACTTGGAGGACATTATACTGAGTGAAATAAGTCAATCATCGAAGGACAAATATTGTATTAGTCTGTTACTGTAAAAAGTCAAGAAAAGGTTTACATATGGAAGGAAATTTTCTCTGTTGGTTATCAGGGGTGGGAGGGGAAAGGAGGAAACACTGCTAGACAGGAAGAGGTAAGTATTGATTTGGATGAAAAGAAGGGCAATGTACCAAATGTGAGTTATCAACACGGTGGCATTGAGGAAGAGGAAGACAGACAGAGGTTCCTGGGAGGTACAGACAACAAAGATGAAACCTTTTTCATATACAGTACTGCATTGTCAGTGATGGCACACATTGATCTATAGGTGGATAGATGGGTGGACAGGCCTAACTATTAGGTATGTCTATGCAGGGGAATGTGCCCATGACCATGATAGGTTTGGCAGACAATGTTTCTACAAGTGTAATTTTATGTTCTGTAAGAATTTCCAGGTATATAGTAAAGCTGACAAGGGATGAGGTTATAGTCACTTCTTGGCCACAGCCAGCTACCCAGAGGGAGCTAGTAGCTGGACCTGTGGACTCAAGACCATGGTCGCAGGGGACATCAAGCACAACTGGAATAACATACACACAAAAACATTGTTCCACATCCTACTTTGGCAAGTAGCAACTGGGATCTTAAAAGCTTGCAATGGCTATCTAGATGCAATGATGGGTCTCTCCTCATCCAGAGCAAAGAAAAATGAAGAAAATCAAATAAGCATGGAAACAATTAGTCCAAGGGACTGGCACACCAGCAATCCTCAGCCTATATGAATATGAGAACCAAAGAACTAGATGGTGCCAGGCTACCACTGTCAACCACTCAGAGGGGGATCAATGTAGGGAGATCCTGGATGGAGTGGGAGAACAATGTGGAACAAAACTCAAGATCATTTAAAAAAAAAAAAAAAAAACAGGAACCAGGTTTGCTGGTCTGATAGAGCCTCGTAGATCCCCTGAGACTATGGCCCTTAGCTCCCCTTCAGGTCTGGAATTGAACTCACCCCTGTGGCTTCCAGACAAACAAAAGACAGACATAGGAGCTGAACATTTACATGAGGTAGATATACTCCTTGGAGAGATCAATCATGGGAGAATAGAAGGGCTGGGTATGCACAGGGAGACAGCTGGCAAGGGCAGGGAGGAATACATGGGAGGGAAGGACACAGGGATGAGATAACTATGGGGAGGAAATGGGAGGGGTGCTATTGCATTGTGGGAAATTGCAGTCAATGTCATGAGACAAAGTGTATGTGAACTGCTGTGTGGAAAACTAATTTGCTCTGTAAACTTTCACACAAATAACAATAAAATAAAAAAGGAATGTCAGAAGAGACTCTTTAACTTGTTAAACATAGAGTAGCTAAAGTAAGTGGAAGAAATGGTGAAGTAACAAGGGGCAGCTCCAGAAGACAAAGTAAAGTATTGTAATGAAATGTGCAAAAACCTGGAGTTAGAGAACCAAAAGGGAAGAACACATTGGGCATTTCTCAAGCTGAAAGAATTGCAGAAAAAATGCAAGTCTCAAGGAGCAATATTGAAGGATTCTATGGGTGAAATATTGAAGGACTCAGGAAGCATCAAAAGAAGATGGAATGAATACACAGAGTCACTGTACCAATGGACTGGTTGATGTTCAGCCATTTCCAAAGATAGCATATGATCAAGAACTGGTGGTACTGAAGAAGTCCAAAATGCACTGAAAGCATTGGTGAAAAACAAGGCTCCAGGATTGGTGGAATGCCAATGGAGATGTTTGTTAAAGCCACTCATGGTATTTCTGTTATAGCAACATTAGATAACTAAGTCAGGCCCTTAGATATTCACACTCTCACAACCATTTTTATTATTATTATTATTAGGATTTGGGTGAA
>NW_006921617.1:4528996-4548220 GCF_000298275.1 Orycteropus afer afer
ATTGATATGATCATGTGGTTCTTCTCTCACAACCATTTTTAGAAATGGTAAATGGCCTGTAAAAATTCTGATTAAAGGTTTTTTTTTTTTTTTTTTTCCTTCCCCCTAGTGCAGTGGGTAAGGCATTTAGCTACTAACCAGAACGTCTGTGATTCAAACTTAACAGGTGCTCGGCAAGAGAAAGATGAGGCAGTCTACTTCCTTAAAGATTCACAGCCTTGGAAACCCAATGGAGGTCGCTATGAGTCAGAATCCACTCTGTGGCAGTGAGTTTTCCTCATTTTATGAGGAAGGTAGAAAGGTAAAAGGTAGAAAGATCCTAGTGATTTTGCTGATGGCCATTGCCTTCTTCTCACACATGAAGGTCAGTTTGTTGCACAGCTCTTTTGCCTATGAGTCCCAGAAACTCCCAGTGGTGAAAGAAATTCACCTGCAATATGAACTAATTCAGCCTCTCTCTGCTCAGAAATGCCATTCCCAGTCTGGGACAGAGGAAGGAAGGTTTTTAGAATCTGTGGTCTAATGACATTGGACCCTACTTTCTATAGTATGCCCAAATTTGGTTTGGTAGAATAAACCAAAAACCATACTTACTGCTCTCCAGTCAATTTGACTCATGGTGACCCCTCCTTGGGTTTCTGAGGTGGTATCACTATGGAAGTAGATTGCCTAATCATCCTTCCAAGGAGTGGCTGGTGGGTTTGAACCACCAGCCTTCTGGTTAGCAGTCAAATGCGTTAGGCACAACTCTAAATGAGGGCCCACATTTAATGACTAAGAGTACTGTATCCCTAAGATCCAAAATATCTGAAAAATGAATGATTAAAAGGTTGCACAAGGCAGCATGTTTTAGCACAAAGTATTCTGCATAACACTCTAATGGTTGACATAAGGCGTTTTGCATTTGTCAAAACCAATAGGACTTTACAGTACAATATAAACTATAAAAAGCAATTGCCGTTGAGTTGGTCCTGATTCGTGGTTGACTCCATGTGTCAGAATATTGAGCTGTGCCCATGCAGAGGCATATCTACAGAAAATAGTGCCTATGGCAAACACTGAAATTGTGCCCCTGGCCAAACATCTGACACACATCTTTTACATAACTTTACCATAATAACAGCACAAAAATGCAAGTCAAACTCATTAATCTTTTACTTAACACATTTTGGCCCTGCGTGAAAATTACAACTGCAGCTTCCTTGCTTTCACTGAGGACAACTGGTCTGGATGTGCTCAGAGTCATTTTTTTTTCAATTTCTTCTCTTACTACACTCTGCAGATAAAGACACATGGTCTGCCTTAAGCCATATTGTTATGTTGTTGTTATGTGCCGCTGAGTCAGACCCAACTCATAGTGACCTCTCCTTGGGTTTCCGAGGCAGTATCACTATGGAAGTAATTGCCCCATCTTCCTTCCGAGAAGTGGCTGGTGGGTTTGAACTGCCAGCCTTCTGGTTAGCAGTCAAGTGCCTTAGGCACTATGCTACCAGAGCTCCCGCCTTGAGCCATGGAGGCTCTCAAATATTAAAGTACTAGTTTTACCTTGTTGAATGATCTCTCACAGCTGGCATTGGAAACTATGATGGTTAATAGAAACTGCTCAGTGGTGCCCCCCTTCAAGTGGTACCCAGGGCATGTGCCCCTCCTGCCATGATTTTCAATGGCTGAGTTTTCAGTAGTAGATTGCCAGGCCTTTCTGCCAAGGCATCTCTGAGTGGACTCGAACATGCAACCTTTTGATAAGTTTCTTACCCATTTGTACCACCCAGGGTCTCCATGTAAACTATAAACTTTAGTTAATAATAATGTATTAATGCTGGCTCATTAATTTTAATTGGCTCGTTAACTTTATCCATGGAGACAGGTACATTCCAGTGTACCTCAGGACTTCAAGATGTTAGCAATAGGAGAAACAGTGTGTCAGGTAAAGAGGGGTTGGTTATATGGGAACTTTCTGTACATTTTGGGCAATTTTTTGGTGAACCTAAAACTTCTCTAAAAGAATATATATATAATAGTCTGTTTTTTAAAAAAAGTTTGCACAGTCAAATTAGCTATATAAGGACTGCAGTGGTTTTCTATAGGAAAAATAAATCTTAATCTAGACCTCCTTTTAGTCTAGTTCGTCCCCACTTTGTAGAAGTAGACACAGGAGTTCATGAACAGTGGAGTAATGGGGAGCCTGCTGGACATGAATGTTGCTGGTATATGAGACAGGGCTGAATAAATGAAAAACAGAGTGGAAGTTCCACAAACTTCCACCTTAAGAGCTTGGGGCCATTTCTCATCAATTTTTACCTTCTGATCAAGCCCTTGTGCTCATGCAAATCTTTGCACAATGTTACTCTCTTATTTCTGATACATCTTTATGTCTAAAAGCATTATAACTAAGACTATTTCTAGTTGAAACTCTTTAAAAGCTCAATCATTTTAGCTACTCAAAATTGTTCAAGGGGTCTTCTTTGTTTTTCCCTTTTAAAAGAAAATTCTGAGTCAAAATGTGCAGAAGTTTTAGACTTACATCAGACCTTACTTGAAAACATGACCCCAATTATTTTTAGAATCAGAATTTTCTTACTTTTTTCCTTTATACAGTTGAAGCATCCATATATGTGCAAAATTGTTGACAGTTCTTCTGCAAATGATACATGTCTGGTAAAGACATTTCGAAATAATTCATCTAAAAAGTAGAACAAACACCTGAAAATTGCAGTCTGATAAATTTCAAAGTTAACGCAATAATTATTTAATATGGAAGTGAGTACATCAGACTTTACTTTTGTAAACATATACCCCAATATACATACAATAAACATACACCCAGTACTCCTAATCAATTTATAAAGTTCTTTGCAAATAAATGCCTTTAAATATCAGTTTAAAAATATGTTACATTAAAAAGTAAAATGTTGCCGTCAAGTCGATTCTAACTCATAATGACCCTGTGTGTTACAGAGTAGCACACTGCTCCATAGGGTTTTCTTGGCTGTAACCATCATAGAAGCAGGTCACCAGACCTTTCTTCCGTGTTTCTGCTGGGTGGTTTAAAACTACTTTAGCTTAGTAGCCTAGCACAGACTGTTTGCATCTCTCAGGAACCTTAAGACATACACATAATGGTCTCTGCATTTTATTATTCAAGAGGGGCTCTGGTAGTATAATGCCTAAGGCATTTGACTGCTAACCAGAAGGCTGGCAGTGGAAGGAAGGTTGGGCAATCTACTTCCGAAGAGATACCGCCTCGGAAACCCAAGGAGGGGTCGCTATGAGTCGGGCCCACTCGACAGCACATAACAACAACAACAATGATCAGTTTACATCGATCTATCTTTTCTTCTTCCTTCTTATTGCTGTTTACTTTCAACTTCATAATTAGTTTTTGATAATTTTTTTTTTTTTATTGTGATTTGGGTGAAACTTTACAGAGCAAATTCACTTTCCATACAGCAGTTCACGTACATGTTGTCTCATGACATTGACTACAATTTCCCACAACACAACAGCTCCCCTTCACTTCCTCCCCATAGTTACCTCTTTCCTGTGTTCTTCCCTCCCATGCACTCCTGCCCTCTTTGCTATGTCCCTATGCATACCCAGCCCTTCTATTCTTCCATGATTGTTCTCTCCAAGGAGTGTAGATTACCTGGTGTAAATGAAGCCACAGGAGTGGGTTCAATTCCAGACCTGGAGGACAGCTAGGGGCCATAGTTTCAGTGGTTCCACCAGGCTCTATCAGACCAGCAAACCTGGTCCTTTTTTTTTTTACCAAATTATTTTGAGTTTTGTTCTCCATTGTTCTCCCACTCTATCCAGGATCTCCTACATAGAGTTCCCTCCAAGTGGCTGACAGTGGTAGCCAGGGACCATCTAGTTCTTCTGGTTTCATAGTCATATAGGCTAAGGATCACATGGTGTACCAGTCGCCTGGACTCATTGTTTCCATGAATCTTTGCTTTTCTTCATTTTGCTCTGGACGAGGAGAGACCCATTGTTGCATCTAGATGGCTGCTTGCAAGCTTTTAAGATCGCAGTCACTACTTGCCAAATTAGGAGCTGGACCGATGATTTCTGTAGTGTGTTATGCCAATTGGGCTTGATGTCCTCTGCGACTACGGTCCCAAGGTTTTTGGTAATTTTCTTGAAGGATGGAGAAAGGAAATAAATATCAAATCCACTTCTTATTCTCTCCCCACCACTCACAACAACTTGATAAAGTATTTTGAAAAGGAGTTGGCTCTTGATTCATCCTAACAGTGGGATACAGCAATATGAGTAACTCCAAAAAAATAGTCAATTCAAAATAATTTTTATGAATATTCTAATGTAACTTACTAACCAGAAGGCTGGCGGTTCAAACCCACCAGCCACTCCTCAGAAGGAAGGTTGGATAATCCTACTTCCGTAGTGATACTGCCTCGGAAACCCAAGGAGGGGTCGCTATGAGTCGGGGCCAACTCGACGGCAAATAACAACAACAACACAACAATGTAACTTAAGAACTCTGGTGGTGTAGTGCTTAAGGCACTTGACTGCTAACCAGAAGGCTGGTGGTTCAAACCCACCAATCACTCCTCGGAAGGAAAATTGGGCAACCTAATTCTGAAAAGATACCGCCTTGGAAACTCAAGGAGAAGTCACTATGAGTCGAATCCACTCAAGTTTGGTTTTGGTTTAATGTAACTTATTAACTGTTGATGTTGTTGTTGTTATGTGCCGTGGAGTCGGACCTGACTCACAGAGACCCCTTCTTGGATTTCTGAGGCGATATCACTACAGAAGTAGATTGCCCATCCTTCCTGACGAGGAGTGGCTGGTGGGTTTGAACTGCCAGCCTTCTGGTTAGCAGTCAAGTGCCTTAGGCACTACGCTACCATAGCTCCCAACTTATTAACTAGTATATTAAAGTTTGCAGTCTTAATTTGTGCATTTCTTACATTTTTCTTCTCAATTTCAGTTTCTGCAGTCATACTATATGAATTCTGAATCAACGTGAACAACTTATCCAACACTTAACGAATTTGAGAATTCTTTCCCAAATATGAATATGAATCCCAAAGTATTTTCTAGTTTCTGGTTCTCAAACTTTGTCATGCATCACAATCATCTGAAGAGCTTGTTAAATGAAACACCCCCAGAGTTTCTAATCAGCTGTGTCTGGAGTCCTTCCACCCACTCCCCACCCCTACTGATCAAGTTGATTCCGACTCATGGCAACTCCATCTGTTACAGAGTAGAACTGCTCCATACGGTTTTCAATGGCTGTGATCTTACAAAAGTAGATCACCAGGCCTTTCTTTTGCAGCACTACTGAGTGGATTTGAACTGTCAAGCTTCTGGTTAGTAACCTTGCACAAACTGTTTGTACCACCCAGGGAACCTCGTGTCTAGGGTGGGACCTGGGACTTGGATTTCTAACAAATTCCCCAGAGATGTTGATGCTTCTCTTCCAGGGACTACAATCTGACAACCACTGTTCTCGTGGAAGGGCTTCTGGAAGGGCCAGGAATACAAAAGTTTCCTCAGTAAAATAAAATTGACAGTTCTGAACACTAGAGGCTTGCAATAGGGGAATCAGTTTGACTTTTTATAACCGGTTGTTTTCTAAACTTGACAAAAAAAAAAAAGAAAACCCAAACAAACCTACTGCTATGAACTGTTCCGTATCTTTACAGAAGCAGACTGCCTCATCCTCATCTTTCTCCCACAGAGCAGCTGGTGGGTTTGAACTGTTGACCTTTTGGTTACCAGCTGAATGATTGAACCGCTAGCTACCAGAGCTCCTATTTAGGAGGCTAGAGGTTCAATTCAGAGCACTGGCTTTAGGGGAAATCTTTCTCTCTCTGTCAGCTCTGGAGGAAGGTCCTCATCTCTTCAGGTTCTCCTTCCTGGTTCCTTGAGATCTTCATGTGTCTTGGCATCTATATTACCCCATCTCTGCTCTGCTAACTTGTCTGATCTCTTTTTTTTCCCCTACTTTTTTTGTGGTGAAAACATGTACAACAAGACATTCACCAACATAACAACTTCCACATGTTTAATCTCGTGTATTTCAAAAGAGATTGACTCAAGATACACCCTACATTAATCTTGCCTCATTAACATAACAAAGACAACTCATTCTCAAATGGGATTATAACCACAGGCATAGAGTTAGAATTAAAGACACAGTTTTTTTTTTAAATTGTGATTTGGGGGAAGGTTTACAGAGCAAATTCACTTTCCATACAGCAGTTCACACACACGTTGTCCCATGAAATTGACTACAGTTTACAGTTTACCACAATGCAACAGCTCCCCTCCCACTTCCTCCCCATAGTTGCCTCTTCCCTGTGCTCATCCCTCCATGCACTCCTGACCCCTGAACTGTCTCCCTGTGCATAAGCAGCCCTTCTTTCTCCCATGATTGTTCTCTCCAAGGAGTGTATCTACCTCAGGTAAATGTTCAACTCATATGCCTATCTTTTGTTTGGCTGGAAGCCACAGGTGTGGGTTCAATTCCAGACCTGAAGGGCAGCTAGGGGCCATAGTCTCATTGGTTCCACCAGCCTCTATTGGATCAGCAAACCTGGTCCCCCCCCATTTTTTTCTCCAAATGATTTTGAGAGTTTTTTTCCACAATGTTCTCCCTCTCTATCCAGGATCTCCTATATAGAGCCCCCTCCGAGTGGTTGACAGTGGTAGCCGGGCACCATCTAGTTCTTCTGGTCTCATAGTTGAGGACTGCATGGTGTACCAGTCGTGAGGACTAATTGTTTCCATGAATCTTTGGTTTTCTTCATTCTTCTTTGCTCTGGGTGAGGAGAGACCCATCATTGCATCTAGATGGCTGCTTGCAAGCTTTTAAGATACCAGTTGCCAAAGTAGGAGGTGGTACAATGTTTTGTGCAGTAGATTATGCCAGTTGAGCTTGATGTCCCCTGTGGCTATGGTCCCAAGCCCACAGGTTCAACTACTGGGTCCCTCTGGGTAGCTGGATGTGACCGAGAAGTGACTACAACCTTGTCAGCTCTACTATACACCTGGGAATTCTTACAGAACATACAAATACACTTGTAGAACTACTGTCTGCCAACCCTATACGTGGTCTTGGGTATGCTCCCTGCTGCATAGACATAACTAATAGTTCAGCCTGTCCACCCATCTATCCATCCATCTACCCACGTTTGCCTTCACTGACAACACAGTACTGTATATGCAAAAAGGTTCATCTTTGTTGTCTACACCTCCCATGTACCTCTCTATGTCTTCCTCTTCCTCAATGCCACCATGTTGATCACTCACACTTGGTACATTGCCCTTCTCTTCACCCAAATCAATACTTATCTCTACCTATATTTAGCAGTGCCCTCCCCTCCCCTCCCGCCTCTGGTAACCAACAAAAGAAAATTTCCATCCATATATAAACCATTCCTTGACTTTTACAATAACAGACTAATACAATATTTGTCCTTCTGTGATTGACTTATTTCACTCAGCATAATGTCCTCCAAGTTCATCCACGTTATGCAGTGTTTTGCAGATTCTACATTATTCTTTAGGGTTGCATAGTATTCCATTGTGTGTATGTACCACAGTTTTGTTATCCATTCCTCAGCTTATGGACACGTAGATTGTTTCCAACTTTTTGCTATTGTAAATAGTGCTGTGACGAACATGGGTGTGCATATGTCTGTTCTTGTCATGGCTATCACTTCTTTAGGATATATACCTAGTAATGAAATGACTGGGTCAAATGGTTTTCTAATTCCGACTTTTTAAGGAATTGCCATACTGTTAAGGCACATTTTTTGGGGACACGATTCAATCCATAACAATGCTCAAGGTAGACATTTTTTGCTAGTTAAACTAAAGTATTATTTGGTTTGAAGAAGGCTTCCGGGGATAGTTTTGGTTTAAGATCTAAGGATTATCTCAGGGCAATAGTTTCAGCAGTTCATCCAACCTTCATGGCTCCAGAAAGTCTGAAGTTTGTGAGAATTTGAAATTCTTTCTGCATTTCCCCCTTTTTGATCAGGATTCTTCTATGGAATCTTTGATCAGATGTTCAGTAATAGTAGTCAGGCACCATCCAGTTCTTCTAGTCTCATAACAAAGGAGGCAGTTGTCCATGGAAGCAATTACCCACACATTCCATATCTGGAGTTTCTCTTCTAATGGGGTGAACAGATAATCAGGTACTACTAAGTGCTGGGAGCCCTGGTAGCATAGTGCCTAAGGCACTTGACTGCTAAGCAGAAGGCTGGTGGTTCAAAACCCACCAGCCACTTCACATAGTGACACCGCCTTGGAAACCCAAGCAGGGCTTCCTATGAGTTGGGTCCAACCTGATGGCACATAACAACAACAACTAAGTGCTATGCAAAAATTAAACCAGGGTGGTCAAATGAGATAGCCATAAAGAGGTGATATTAAACTTGAAGTCTTGATGAAATCATATTATCTGGCCTTAGCTGGCCCCTTGGTATTGCTTGGCGTTTCCCAGTTAACTTCTCATCTCATTCCTCACTTAAGGCTATTCTGAATCTTGTTTGTTGTTGTTTTTAGCTGCTGTTGAGTTGGCCTCAGACTCATGGCCACCCGTGCACAATGGAACAAAACACTGTTAGTCCTGTGCCATCCCCATGGTTGGCTGCAGATTGGGCTGTTGTGCTGCATAGGGTTTTCATTGGCTGATTTTCAAAAGTAGATTACCAAGCCTTTTCCTATTCTGTCTTAGTCTGGAAGCTTGGCTCAAACCTGGTCAGCATCATAGCCACATGTAAGCCTCCACTGACAGACAAGTGGTAGCTGTGCATGAACTGCATTGGCCAGGAATTGAACCCAAGTCTCCCAGGTGAAAGGCAGGAATTCTACCACTGAACCATCATTGCCCCGACTCTGAATCCTTTCATGCTTCTTAAATTCCAAATCTATTCCCATTCATTAGATAAACTTGGCTCCTGATTACTCCCTTGACACCATCCAGGGCTTCATTAGCCCTTCCATGTTGTCGCTCCACAGTGTCTTGTCCTTCTTCACTCCAATGCCCCCTTCTCCTTGGTTGGCATACAATTGCAAACTGACCGATCCTAAAACAACAAAGCTCTCTTGCCTCATGCTACCACTTCCCTTTTTCACCAGCTGCAACCTCTTCTGCACCAGGCGCTCCTTCCTACACACTGCATTCAGGCTTCTCACATTCCCCCACCTCCCTCTCCACCCCTGCAATTGTACTTTGCAAATCACCTTTAATTTTAGCGTATGTTCTTGTGCCTTTTCCAAAAGGGACAGCTTTACAAAACATAGGGTGAAATATATTCAGAATGTTTCATTTTTAATGTCTCTTGGGATCAGAATCCCTGCAGTCCTCCATTTCATGCCATTTAACTGACCTTAACACCAAACTTCATCTCTGCTCATCACTGAATCCAATCATATTTCTCAGCTGAAGTTTCTTTTTTAATTTTGTAACTGAATGTTTTTTCAAACAATTTAGGGAAATAGAAAGTAGTTAACTGTTGGTTTTACTCCATTTTCCAGTTGCAATGGTAAGAGCCCTAAGCAGGAGGGGAAGTTTAAAAGTCAAGATTGGGAAGGTAGTTTAAAGAAACATTTTCTTCTAAACTCTGCCTTTCTTTCTTAATTTAATTAGAATGACACCATCCATTCCTTATTTAATGAAATGTCACCACAGACACATACCCAAAGACACTGGATCGCCAGGAGAAGGAAAGTGCCATTGCTTCCCTGAGTTGACATTTGCCATCCAGACCACCTGCTCAGTCTCTGAGGGAGAGTGTTAAGAGATAGATAGGGAGGAGGAGGGACTGATAGGAAGATTAGGTCACCTCACCTCCACTGCTGCCGTGGATTTCCTCCAAAGCTTCTGTTCTGATGATGAAGAGGTCCTAGGTCTACCCCTATCACACCATCATCCAGCATTGCTGTGATTTTAGAGCAACCCCAAGATTCCAGGGGTGTGGAGGAGTGGTGGGTGGGAAAATCCTAACCCAATCCAAACCCCCTACCATTGAGTGGATTTAAACTCTTAGCCACCCTACAGGACAGAGTAGAACTGCCCATGGGGTTTCCAAGGCTGTAAATCTCCATAGAAGCAGACAGCCTCATCTTTCTCCCACAGAGTGGCTGGTGGGTTTGAACTACTGACCTTTTGGTTAGCAGCCCAATGCTTTAACCACAGTGTAAGCAGAGCAAAGGGAGGGTTAAATGAAGTAATGCGTATAAAGCATTGCTTTGTAGGGTCCCAGGCATATAGAAAGGGCTGAAAATGGTAATTATGATCCATGCTGTTGTCATTATAATTATTGTTGTTACTTATCAGACTAAGTTGTGAAACTCAATCCAGATCCATTACCTGCCATCATAGTTACTTAGAGTGCTGATGAAAAGTCACTATTGGTCTGTGCTAAAGAAGGGACATGGAGCACCATCCTAATGTCATCAGATTCCCAAGAACCTACAGAGAGTTAAATGGTTAGGCAAACATGGCATCCCAGAAGGAATGCACAGTGGGTTCCAGGATAAGTTAGGGTGAGGGGCTTGGGGAATACTGTGTTAGAGACCAATGGGAAAATGAAAACAGGAAAGTGGGCAGAAGATGTAACTCAGCTTTCAGGCTGGTCTTTGGAGCATTCAGCCAGCAAAATACTAAATCAATAGGGAGGAATATGCCATGGGTGGTACTCACAAAGCTGTGACTGAACAAGAAAGGGCTGAGGAGCTTCTGGTATAAAGTATTTTTGAAAATCCAAACTATATAAGTAAAATAATGTATGCTACGCTGTGGGTTATAAGCAACCATTAATCAGCATGTTAGTGTCAGGCATAGTGGGGCCACAAGGAAGGCAGAGCCCCTGCCCTCAGATGCGTAGAGTCTTGAGGAAACAGGATAAATGATGATGGGTCATCATAATGAACTGAGTCCTAGAACCCTAGGGCGGGGAGCAGTTGGGAAGACTTGCCAAAGGAGGTGAGAGTCTATATGGGCTTTGGAAACACTGGGAGACACAGGCTGGGCAATGAAGTGTACTGGAAGTCAACACATAGAAACGACTTTAAAAGGCAGAGTAGAGATTGACCTGAAAGAAATGGGGGTCTGGGAAAAAGCACAGTGAATCCAGTGGCTTCTGTGATTCTCTCTGTCCTGGACTTCAGAGTACAGCTGCCTCTACTGTCCCCTCTGACTGAGTCTTGAAGGCTCCTCTACAGAAGTTTCTCTTTTGAATTTGTCCATTCTTTCTGGGACACTCCATATCCTTTGACTTCAGTACTGACCAATGAAGATGACTCTGCTCTATTTTTGCACTTATGTGTCTCTAGCTGCCCTCTCCTCTAGTGAGTACCCTCTCCTGGCATGTAGAACGATCTCATGACATCTCAAAGGGAACTCATTACCTTCCAGGTCCAGGTTGATGGTTAGAACCCACCCAGAGGTGCCTTGGAAGACAGACTTGGTGATCTGCTTCTAAAAGTTCACAGCCTTGAAAACCCTGTGGGGCACAGTCCTACTCTGCACACATGGGGTCACCATGGGTCAGAATCAACTCAGAGGTAATGGACAACAACAACGTAATGGTTTTACCAGTCACCCAGTTTCTCAATAAGGAATATTCGTGGTTTTCCTTGACTCCTTCCTTTCCCTCACCTTCCTCCTAGATAGACACACACACACACACACACACACACACACAGTCACCAAGGTCTGTTATTTCTACCTCCAGAAGGTCTCTGTATCCATCACCTTTTCTCCATCCTCACCTGCATTGCTTTAGCCTCTTTCATCATCACTCCTGTGCCCCATTGCAAGCGCCACCTAACTTGTCTTTCTCCACTGCAGCCCTCTGAACTGCTCCCTCGCCACTACAACTCCCCCACATTCTCACCAAAATTCTTTTTATAACCTAGATTCAGAAAATTGGAATGCCAAACTTTTTTTAAACAAAACTTTACATCTATCTATGTTTGTGTGTACTTATTTATATGCTGTGTAATCACTGAGAAGCGATATAGCCTAGGGGTTAAGAACACATATTCTGGAGCCAGAGACGTTGGATTCAAAACCTAACCCTGCCACTTATCAACCTAGAGAAGCTTCTTAATGTCTTCTCGTCTGTAAATGGGAATCAAATTTTACCTCACCTCATCAGGTTATTGTGAGGACTGACTGAGCAAAACTTGTAACAGTGCCTGGCACGTAGTAAGCATTCATTAAATGGTAGCCATTATGAAAGAGAGAGAGGGGGCAAAAATGTATAATCATGTAATCAATGTTTGGGTTTATCTACGGATCATAAGACTTTTATTTTCTGCACTTGATTTTTCTGTATTTTTCCAGTTCCCTGTAATAATTGAAATCTTTTTACAACCAATAAACTGCTATTTTCTTAGGAAATTTTATGTTGTTACATCTTTGCTTAAAAATGTTCAGTAACCTCCCACTGGCTACAGAATACAATCCAAAGCCCTTGGCCTGGCCTCTGGTGCCCGCACCATCTGGCCACAGCCAGATTTACTGGCATCCCCTCCCACCGCCCCACTTACATCCCATGCTTCATCCTCTTCAGACTTCTTTGCCCCTGAACACTGGATCCTGCCAACACATTCTCTTTACTGTGTTCTTTCTTCCTAAGGAGTCTCATCTCTTCTGACTTCAGTAACTGAATAAGGCCCTATTCACAGTGCAAGACAGTTCAGATCTGAGCTTCTCTGGGGTCTACTTCTCCCTCTGGGTTCCTCCCTATACTCTGTGGCCGGCATTACACACCCTGTTAACTTAGAGAGAGCTCCCTAAGGCTGTGGGCTGGGTACAATCCTGTTGGTATCTCCAGGTGTTTGTCAAATCCTCAGATGTTTGCAGAAGGAAAGGGGGATGTGTAAGCAAAGAAGGGTCAGAGGAAGGAGGGAAGAAACAGTGAGGTTATTCTTTGTTATTGTTAGGTGCTGTTGAGTCGATTCCAACCCATAAGACCCCATGTGACAGAGTCGAACTGCCCCTTAGGGTTTTCTGGGGCAGGCGGCGCAGTGGATAAGATATTTGGCTGCTAACCAGAAGGTCAGCAATTCAAACCCACCAGCTGCTCCGTGGAAGGAAGATGGGGCAATCTACTTCCATAAAGATTTACAGTCTTAGAAACTCAATGGGGGTCGCTATGAGTCAGAATCGACTTGATGGCAGTGAGTTTGGTTTTTCTAGAGTTTAATCTTTGTGGAAGCAGACTGCCACATCTTTCTCCCGCAGAACTGTTGGTGGTGGTGGGCGGGCAGGGTTTGAATTGCCAATTCCTCAGTTAACTGAAAAGCTTGGTTATCCCAGGCTTTTATCCGTTATATCACCAGAGCTCCTAGAGGCTATTCTATGCCAGGTCCCAAATGCAATCAACAGGGAATTTTGAGAAAGTTTTCTGAATAGAAGGAGAACATGATAAAAGCAACATATGAAGAATGGAAGCTGGCAATTGTATGCAAAAAGGATAGCATGGGGCGGCCAGAGAATCCATGAAAAGTCAGTGGGAATAGTTTAGGCAAGAGTTGATGAGACTTGGTTCTAAGATAAACTGTTCATTGCAGACAGCCACCAAGAGCTGTGGCAGCTCCCATCCTTAGGGCTTTCGCCCTGGGCCACCCTGCCAGAGAACTTCTCACCACTGATCCTATGGCTCCCACAAGCCTTTATGCCAGCTATAAATGCCATTCCCACCTTCTCCATGGGACTTAGTCACACAGTTGACTGCCAAGCAGCAGAGACATGATTCAAACCCAGCTAATGTCTAACCCTAAGACAAGGGCCACCAACTGAGCTTCCCACGCTACGCCTGCTGCTACAGACAACAAAATGTGGGGCCTTCAGAAGAGAAAAACTGAGGTTGAAAGAAGAAACCAGTATGTAGTCATAGTGTGCCTGCGTTACACCTCTGGAATATTCTTGCAAATGTACTTCAAGAAAGACTTAGAGTTAGTAGAGGAAAATTGGTGAGAGAGAAATAAATGTTAAAGGGGAAAATGAAGATATTTTTGTGTCCAGGAAATTATAAAGGTTATGAATAGACTGAATGTGGACTGATTCAACATTGAAATGTGAGAGTGGGAGTTTTGGGATAAATAAAAGAAGCCCCCATTTTACAACGGAGCCCCTGGGTGGTGCGAATGGTTAATGTGCTTAGCTGCCAGTCAAAAAGTCGGTGGCTTGAACCCACCCAGAGGTGCCTCAGAAAAAAGGCCTGGCAATCCACTTCCAAAAAACCAGCCATTGGAAACCATGTGGAGCACAATTTTACCCTGGCATACATGGGGCCGCCATGAGGTGGAACTGACTTGACAGCAACTGGTGGTGCTCGTTTGTGTTTTACATAACAGGCTGCAGAGCTTTTGAAATGTATTACCCACAGAAATGGATGATGCAGGCTGAGAACATAAAATGGGTGCAAAAGATTCAGATATATTAATGGATGATTGATTTGCAACTGATTTTTTGTTTTTAATAACACTCCTCATTTACGTGGAAATGGAGGATGGCTACATCAGATCACAAAATGGAGGATCATTACATAACTGCTAAATTATGCCTTTGTCTACCTAACTGCCAAATCATTGATAATCATGGCCCAGCCACGTTGACACATAACCTTTACCATAGCCAGCATTACTCTTGTCTCACACCTCAACCTTCATTGTTGCCAGACGTATGTCGTTAAGACATAAAATAGTGAGATAGTAGGTTTTTTTTTTAACTATTACCATAAATGTGAATTGTTGCATAGTGAGATAGTCAATAAATGAGCAGTAGATGTATTTTAGGTGAAAGTTTACACAGCAAATTAGGTTCCCCTTTAACAATTTTTATACAAATTGTTCTGTGCCATTGGTTACAATTTTTACAGTGTGTCAGTATTTGTTATTTGCATTATGTTTGTTCCCTTTCCATTAATTTAGTTTTCCTTTCCCTCCTTACCATCTAATCTTGTCTTTTTGATAACTGTTAACCATTTGGTCTCTTATAGTTAATTGTTTAAGGGAGCACATTACTAGGAGCACATTACTAATGATAGTTGTTATTTTTAAGCCAATTTAATGGTTGGCTGAAAGATGACCAGCAGAAATAGTGTCAATTCCAAGGGCTCATCTTTGGGAAACAGTCTCAGGGGTCTAGTCTCTATTGGTCCAGTAGGTCTGGTCTTTTTAAGGAACTGGAGTTTTGTTCTGCATTTTTCTTCCATTCTATCCAGGACCTTCTACTGTGTCCCTGGTCAGAAGTCAGTAGTGGTGGCTGGGCACTATCTAGTTTTTCTGCTCTCAGGTTAGAAGAGGCTATGGTTGGTGTGGGCTATTAGTCCCAGGGACGAGTTTCTTCTTTGAGCCTTTGCATACCTTCATTCTCTTTTGCTCTATACCAGTGGAGACCAATAATTGTATTTTAGATTGCCTTTGGCAAGCTTTCAAGACCCTACACATTACTTACCAAGCTACAATGTAGAACATTTCCTTTATGAAATGTTGCTTATCGTTGTTGTTGTTGTTTGCCATCAAGTCGGCCCCAACTCATAGTGACCCCTCCTTGGTTTCTGAAGCAGTATCACTACAGAAGTGGGATTGCCCAACCTTCCTTCCAAGGAGTGGCTGGTGGGTTTGAACCGCCAGCCTTCTGGTTAGCAGGCAAGTGCCTTAGGCACTATGCTACCAGAGCTCCCTGGTTATCATTAGGTGCCATCAACTCGGTTCCAATTCAAAACAACCCTGTGCACAACAGAATGAAACACTGCCCGGTCCTGTGCCATCCTCACAGTCATCGCTGTGTTTGAGCCCATTGTTGCAGCCACTGTGTCAATCCATCTTGTTGAGGGTATTCCTCTTTTTCCCCGATCCTCCACTTTACAAAGCATCATGTCCTTCTCCAGGGACTGGTCCCTCCTGATAACATGTTCAAAGTACATGAGACGAAGTCTGGACACAGTGGCTTCTAAGGAGCGTTCTTTCTGTCCAGATTTTTTCATTCTTCTAGCAGTCCATGGTATATTCAATATTCTTTGCCAACACCATAATTCAAAGGCATCAATTCTTTGGTCTTCCTTATTCATTGTCCAGCTTTCACATGCATATGAGGCTATTGAAAAGACCCAGGCACACCTTAGTTCTTTTTTTAAAATTTTTTTTATTTTTATTTTAAGAGTTTGTTTTACATTCAACGTCATGTGTACATTTAGTTTCACTCCCCATTTACCATGTCTAACCCTAATCCAGTCTCCTCTCCTCCCTACCTTGTAACCTTCCCCCTGTGCCCCTCAAGTTTATGCACTCCTATTTGTCCTGCATTTCCTCAGTTTGAATGTTGGTCCTCTGGTGTCCCATGGTCTATTGCTCTAAGGGATGTATTACCATAGAGTATGCGGGTATGTCATCCTGGGTTGAGTGGTCTGTGTGTACACCTTGTTTACTATTGGGCTGAAAGCCAGCCCCTAGGGGTGCATTTTATTCCAGGTGCAGAATGTATTCCAGGGCCATAGTATTGGGGGTCTCACAAGATTTCATTTGACCAGTAATTCTGATCATTATTGAATTTTTGGATTTTGCTCCACGTTTTTCCTCCCACTCTATCCAGGATCTCCAGATTTGATCCTTTCCTGAGTGGTTAGCATTGGTAGCTGGACACCATCTAGTTCTTCTGGTCTTGAGAACCATTGTGTCCTAGGGCTGATTGCTTCCAAATGCCCTGGTTTTTTTGCACTCTTCTTTGCTTCTGACGCTAGGAGACTGTTGGCTGCATCTTAGATGGCTGCTTGAGAGCTTTTAAGACCCCAGTCGCTATGCACCAATGTAGGATGCGGAGCAAAGCTTTTATGTATTTTGTTGTGCCAGTTGAGTCTGGTGCCCCCCAGTACTATAGCTCTGAGCCAATAGATCTATTGGATCTCTCTCCTGTAGTGTCTGGTTGTCTGTGAGGGATTACTCTGTGTCTGTCTTCTATTGTTTCTGTAAGGAGTGCAGGTATTTTGTATCACTAGTGTCTCTGTAAGATTAGCCTCAGCTGAATCTATCCTTGGTCTAGAGTATGCTTCTGTTCACTCACCCCCGTCTGATCATCTTGTTTATCTGTTTATATGTAGCCTGATGTTTGGTATTAATGGCACTGCAGTATTGTGGACCCATTGGTTGGTATTAGAATCTGTCGTCTACCTCTTATGTGCACAATTCGGTGTCCTCCCATTTCCTAATGTTATTGTGGTGGTCACAGATCCTTTCCGTATATCCCTCCCCCTACCCACCTCAGCGTGTGGGCCCCAACTAGCCCGAAATTAATCTCTCCCCTTCTCTCCCCATCCCAGTAACCTACAAAGTCAGTTCCCTTTCCCAACCAAACCCTTCTTTGTCTTTTCACAGTAATGGGCTCATACAGTACTTGTCTTTCTGCGATTGACTTATTTTACTCAGCATAATGTCCTCCAGGTTCATCCACACCTTAGTTCTTAAAGTAACATCTTTGCTTTTTAACACATTGAAGAGGTCTTTTGCAGCAGATTTGCCTAATGTAACACCTCATTTGATTTTTTCACTGCTGCTTCCATGGGTGTTGATTGTGGCTTCAAGTACAATGAAATCTTTGACAACTTTTATCTTTTCTCCATTTATTGTGACATTGCTTATTAGTTCAGAGGATTTTTGTTTTCTTTATGTTGAGGTGTAGTCTATACTGAAGGCTGTAGTCTTTGATCTACAACAGTAAGTGCGTCAAGTCTTCTTCACTTTCAGCAAGCAAGGTTGTGTCATCTGCATCTCCTTAGTTTTCTGCAAGCAAGGTTGTGTTATCTGCATATTTCAGGTTGTTAATGAGTCTCCCTCCAATCCTGATGCAGTGTTCTTCTTCAGGTTCTTGGATTATTCTTGTTCTGTTCGAACAGCTGCCTCTTCGTCTGTGTACAGGTTCTCCATGAGCACAATTAAGTGTTCTGAAGTTCCTATTCTTTGCAATGTTATTCATAATTTATTATGATCCACAAAGTCAAATGTCTTTGCAGTCAATAAAACACAGGTAAACATCTTTTACATTCTCTGCTTTCAGCCAAGATCCATCTGACATCAACAATCATATCCCTCGTCTCACACCCTCTTCTGACCATGGCTTGAAGTTCTGTCAGTTCCCTCTCTAGTACTGCTGGAACCATTTATGAATTATCTTCAGCAAAATGTTACTTATGTATGATATTAATAGATAAAGTCTGCGTGCTGTTGGATCACCTTTCTTTGTTGTGGACATAAATAGGATTTGTTCCAGTCAGTTGGCCAGGTAGCTGCCTTCCAAATTTCTTGCCATAGATAAGTGTGAGTGCTTCCACCATTGCATCTGTTTGTTGAATCACCTCAATTGGTATTCCATCAATTCCTAGAGCTTTGTTTTTCACCAATACATTCAGTGCAGCTTGGACTTCTTTCCTCAATACCATGGGCTCTGTGTCATATGCTATCTTCTGAAATGGTTGAATATCGACCAGTTCTTTTTGGTACAGTGACCTGTGTTTTCCTTCCATCTTATTTTGATGCTTCCTGTGTCATTCAATATTTTGTCCATAGAATCCTTCAGTATTGCAACTTAAGGCTTGAATTTTTCCTTCAGTTCTTTCTGCTTGAGAATTACTGAATGTGTTCATCCCTTCTGGTTTTCTAACTCCAGCTCTTTGCACATTTCATTATAATACTTTGTCTTCTCCCATTGTCCTTTGAAATCTCCTGTTCAGCTCTTTAACTCCATCATTTCTTCTGTTCAGTCTAACTACTCTATCTTCAAGAGCATGTTTCAAAGTCTCTTCTGACATCCATTTTTGTCTTTTCTTTCTTTCCTGTCTTTTTAATGACTCTTTGCTTTCATTATATGTGATGCTCTTTTTATTATTATTATTGTAATTTGGGTGAAGGTTTACAGAGCAAATTCACTTTCCATACAGTGGTTCACATATACTTAGTCTCATGATGTTGACCACAGTTTACCACAATGCAACAACAGCTCCCCTCCCACTCTTCCTCCCCATAGTTACCTCTTCCCTGTGTCCATCCCTCCATGCACTCCTGCCTACTGAGCTGTCTCCCTGTGCATAAGCAGCCCTTCTTTCTTCCATGATTGTTCTCTCCAAGGAGTGTATCTACTTGAGGTAAATGCTCAACTCATATGTCTGTCTTTTGTTTCCTGGAAACCACAGGTGTGGGCTCAATTCCAGATTTGAAGGGCAGCTAGGGGCC
>NW_006921617.1:4552461-4559818 GCF_000298275.1 Orycteropus afer afer
GCCATCTTCATGTCTTTGTTTCTTTGAACTGATAATCTTTAAACTCCTTAACAACCACAAATAAGTTATCAACTGACCACAAACAATGAACCCACTGCTCCATTACCAGCAGCAGCACCTATATGTGATGCTCTTGATGAACTTTGTTATCTTTGTGAACTATGTTATGTCAATAACTAAGTTGTCCCCTTAGACTATGATCCCAAGTCTTTTGACCCAGTAAAACAATCACATCAAGTGTTTGGATATGTGTAGGAAGCCTCCATAACTGTGCCTCTGTGTGGTTTGTTATATATGTGGATGAATATGCAGCACACCCAAACGTGTATACATATGCCTACAGATATACCTATACATGCATGTACATTTACTCATGTATGCCTTACTATACACATATATAAATCCATATCCACATATGTAGCTAAACACATGTGTTTTTGGTTGTTTTTACTGTTGTTGCAAAGTTGCATATGTTACAGCATTTACTGAAATTGTTCCTTTTCTCATTTACTTCTTAGTGTTTTCATTTACCTTGGTCACATTGTGCTGACTTCACTCATATGGGATTGCCTTTCCCATCACCAAAAATAACAAATGTCTACTATCTAGAAAGTGATTTCTCCTCTCTCTCCCTTCCAGCCCTGGTAACCATCAAAGGACTTTGCTTTCTGTGTGTATATCTATTCTTGACTTTTTATAATTGTGAAGCCATACAGTATCTTTTTTGTGATTATCACTCGGCATAGTATCTTTCAGGTTCATCCAAGTCATAAAATGTTTCACAGACTCCTCATTATTCTTTATAGTTGCATAGTATTTCATTGTATGTATGTACCACAATTTGTTTATCCATTTATCCATTCATGGGTCCTTAGGTTGAAGACAGGTGTGCATATGTCTATTCATGTCCCAGCTCTTGTATCTTTAGGATATATACCTAGGAATGGGATTACTGGATCATAAGGTATTTCTATTTCTAGCTTTTTGAGGAAGTGCTATACTGTTTTCCATAGTGGTTGTACCATTTTACAATCCCACCAGAAATGTCTAAGAGTTCCAGTCCCCCCACAACCTCGTCAGCATTTGTAGTTTTCTGATTACTGCCATTTTTGCAGGGGTGAGATGGTATCTCATTGTAGTTTTGATTTCCATCTCTCTAATGGTAAATAGGGAGGTCTGGTAGCATAGTGCCTAAGGCACTTGACTGCTAACCAGAAGGCTAGCGGTTCAAACCCACCAGCCACTCCTCGGAAGGAAGATGAGGCAATCTACTTCCGTAGTGGTACTGCCTCGGAAACCCAAGGAGGGGTCGCTATGAGTTGGATCCGACTCGATGGCACATATCAACAACAACAGTGTAAAATAAGATAGTATATTTCACTGCATTCATAGGGTTTTCACTGGCCAGTTTTCTCAGAAGTGAATGGCCCTATCCTTCTTCCTAGTCTGTCTCAGTCTGGAAGTGAAACCTGAAACCTGTTCACCATGGATGATCCTGCTGGTATTCAAAATACTGTTGGCATAGCATCCAGCCTCACAGCACCTCGCAAGCCACCACAGGACAACGATTGACACAATAAAAACGGGACCAATAATTAACACCATGCATGATAAATGGAGAAGAGATTGAAGTTGTTAGAGATTTAATTTTACTTGGATCCACAGTCAACAGCAACGGAAACAGCAGTCAAGAAATCAGACATCGTGTTGTACTGGGCAAACCAGTTGCAAAAGACCTCTTTAAAGTGTTACAGAGCTAAGATGTCAGTTTGAAGTCTAAGGTCCCCCTGACCCAAGCCATAGTATTTTCAGTTGTCTCATACGCATGTGAAAACTGGACAATGAATAAAGTTTGCAAAAGAATTAGGAACTCTGGTGGCATAGTGCCTGAGGCATTTGACTGCTAACCATAAGGCTGGTGGTTCAAACCCACTAGCCAGTCCTTGGAAGGAAAGTTGGGCAAGCTATTTCCGTAAAGATACTGCTTCGGAAACCCAAGGAGGGGTTGCTATGAATCAGATCCGACTCAATGGCAGTGAGTTTGTTTGTTTTTTGCAAAAGAATTGATGCATTTGAATTGTGTTGACAAAGAACACAGAAAATACCATGGACTGCCAGAAGAATGAACAAACCTTTCCTGGACGAAGTGCAGCCAGAAGCAAGCAGGGACAGACTTTGTCTTACCTACTTTGGTCATGATGTCAGAAGGGATTATTTTCTGTAGAAAGCTATCATGCTTGGTAAAGTAGAGAGTCAGCAATAAAGGGGAAGACCCTCAACAAGATGGGTTGATACAATGGCTGTAATGATGGGCTTAAGTATATGCAAGGATTGTGAGGATGACCCATGACGAGGCAGTGACATAGGGTCGTTGGGAATCGGAACCAACTTGACAGCACCTAACAACAACAATGGGTAATGATCACAAGCATCTTTTCATGTATTTGGTGGCCTCCTGAATGCCTTCTTTGGTGAAGTGTCTGTTTCTTTGGTGATATGTCCTCTGCCCATTTTTTAAATTGAATTGTCTTTTTGTTGTTCAGGTATTAAAGTTTTCTACATATTTTAGAGATTAGACTTATCAGATCTATTGTTGCCAAAGATTTTTTCCTCAGTTTGTAGGTTCTCTTTTTACTTTCTTGGTAAAGTCTTTTGATGACATAAGTAGGTAATTTTTAGGCACTACTAGTTATCTAATTTATCTTCTGTCATTTGTGCATTTTTAGTTTTATTTGATAGGCTGTTTAAGCCAAAAATTACGTCCCCTAGTTCTGACCCCATGAGTTAGTTTTTTGTGCATAGTGTGAAGTATGGATCCTGATTCATTTTTTTGCAAATGGATATCTAGTTTTGCCAGCACAATTTGTTAAAGAGACTGTTTCTAAATAAATAAATAAATTGTGATTTGGGTGAAAGTTTACAGAGCAAATTCACTTTCCATACAGTAGCTCACATACACTTTGTCTCATGACATTGACTGCAGTTTCCCACAATGCAACAGTTCCCTTCTAACTTCCTCCCCATACTTACCTCTTCTCTGTGTCCTTCCTTCCCATGCAACCCTGGCCCCTGTGCTGTCTCCCTGTGCATTCACAGCCTTTCTATTCTCCCATGACTGTTCTCTCCAAGGAGTGTATCTACCTAATGTAAATGTTCAGCTCATATGCCTGTCTTTTGTCTGACTGGTAGCAGCAGGAGTGGGTACAATTCCAGACCTGAAGGGTAGCTAGGGGCTATAGTCTCAGTGATTCCATCAGGCTCTATCAGACGAGCAAACCTGGTCTTTTTTTTTTTTTTTTTTTTAATGATTTTGAGTTTTGTTCCACATTGTTCTCCCACTTAAGGAGACTGTTTCTTCCCCCATTGGATGAATGAACTTCAACTCTTTATTGAAGATCAGCTTCCCATAGATGGATGGATTTACTTCTGGGCTCTGAAATCTACCCCATTACTCTATGTGTTTGCTATTGAACCAGTAGCAGACTGTTTTAATTACCATGGTTGTATAGTAACTTTTGAGATTAGGAAGTATGAGGCCTCATACTTTATTTTTCTTCTTGCAACTGATTATCTTAAACAGACTAGATATATGTGGAAGATATTTCTTTACTTTTTAAAGTGACACCAGAGAGACAAGACAGTCTGAGGTAAAGAAATGAGCCAAACAGCCATAATGTCTCTGTACCATGCATTATACTGATTGCATCTTATTCAATCCTCACAGCAATTGTTTGAGGAAGGAACTATTATCCTGCCTTCATATGAAGGGATTAATGCACAGAGGGCTTAAGTAATCTGTTCAGGGTCACATAGCTAAGAAAGTGGCAGAGCTGAGATTCTGGCCCAGGTCAGTGGACTCCAAAGCCAATGTTCTTTCCATGACAGAAATTACCTCTAGAGTGGACTGACCACTGTACTCACACGGAGAAATCTTCCTAATCCTTCTGTGTTCTAGGAGCCTCTCCAACACAGGAGAACATCTCATCCCACTGAAGTGACAGGTCTACCTCCCTCTGTTGAAAGGACTGCAAGCTTCTTAGTTGTGGCCCAGCTTCTCTTGTCCTCTAGTTCTTGAAATCAGCATAATGGAAAGTTACCACACTGGGTGGGCTAACTCCATTATAGAAGACATTCCACATTCCACTTTCCTGCCCCTCCACAGCACCTCCTCCTCACAGCTAACCTCAGCACCACCCCCAGCAATCTGGATAGTCCTGTGCCATTTGAGAAAACATTCTTAGCTGTTCACAGTCTCTGGTGTTCACACAGAGCCAAAGTTAAAGCTTTGGAGTGTTATCATCGTCCTGTGACAAATCTGGGCCAGTGCTCAGAATGAGCATGGGAGGCTCCTAATTAGTATCAGTCAAAAGAGATTGAGGGAGGAGGAAGGAAGCAGCAAAATGTAGAAGGAACCCGGAAATTTTCAAGTACCATGCAGAAATTAAAAAAAAAAAAAAAAAACCACACACACAAACATTTAAGCAATGTGAACCCAACGAGCAGTTTCAAGATGTTAGCTGTATGTGGTGCATGAGTTCTGGGGCTGAGTCATCCCAGGGAGCCCACTCCTGGCATTAGCGAGGCAGGGTGAGGAACACAGTGAGTTTGAGCGGTCTCGGGAGCATGCTTACCTGTGTTTGAAGCCCTGCTCCACCACCTACCAGTTGTGGAGTTGTTTAACTTCAATTTCTTATATACAACAGAGGTAATTATAATTGAGACCACTACCCATCTGTCAGTTTGTCGTACTGAGGTAGCTCACTTGTTGTGAGGATGCTGGAAGCTATGATACCAGTATTTCAAATACCAGCAGGGTCATCCATGGTGGGCAGGTTTCAGCAGAGCTTACAGACTAAGACAGACTGGGAAGAAAGGCCTGGCAATCTACTTCCGAAAATTAGTCAATGAAATCCCTATGGATGACAACACAACATTGTCTTATATAGTGATAGAAGGTGAGTCCGTAGGTTGGAAGGCATTCACAATACACAGTGGTCACAACAATGAACTCAAGTATACCAATAATCATGAAGATGGCTCAGGACCAGGCAATGTTTTGTTCTGTTGTACAGGAGGTCACCATGAGTTGGAGTCGACTCCATAGCAACTAACCACAACAATAATTGAGAAAGTGAAATACAGCCTTGGCCAGCTAGCTTGTGATTGGGTCCATCTCTTGGGTGTGCATGGCTTCAGGCAAATATTTTTTGTGGTGCTCCATCTATATAAACAATATGAATTACTACAAATCAGCATGTCAGCACAGTTCTGGTGGCTCAGTGTTGCATGGGCCTGCAAAAGAAATATCGCATTGGACAGCAGTAACAATCTGTTCACCAGGCGGCTTTCCTGGAACACCTGTCCAGTCACAGGGCCACAGGATGACCTCATAGATGTGAGTCTTTGGGGTACCAAGTCAACCCCATACTCAAGGTGGAGATTCAGAGAGGCTCCAGAGGGAAGTAATGGGGCCTGGGGCCCACAAAAGTCCCAGTCCAGAGACAGCTCAGGGGGCAGGAGTCCATGGAGGGATGGACACAGGGAAGAGGTAACTATGGGAACGAAGTGGGAGGGAAGCTGTTGCATTGTGGTAAACTGTGGTCAATGTCATGAGACAAAGTATATGTGAACAGCTGTATGGAAAGTGAATTTGCTCTGTAAATCGTCACCCAAATGACAATTAAAAAAAAAAAAAAAAAAGTCCCAGTCCAGGGTCTGGGCATCCTACCAGATGGCACTGCAGCCTTAGCCAGGCCCCAGAGAAGAACTTAGAAAATTCTGAGAAAGTTGCTCCTCTGAGGCACAGGGCCCAGATCAGGGGCTCTCTTTGCCTAGGTCTAAGGACCCCCATTGGGTTTTCAAGGCAGTATATCTTTATGGAACTAGATTGCCTCATCTTCCTCCTGTGGAGCAGCTGGGGGATTTGAACCACAGATCTTCTGGTTAGCAGCCAAATGCCTTACCCATTACGCCACCAAAGCTCCTTTTAAGGACAGTACTGGTTGGGATGTTCCAAAGGGAGCATAAATATCACTCATAGAATAAAACAGTAACCAGACAAGGTCCTTCCATGAATATGTTGGAATAAACCATAGACAAGGCCACTCATGACCATGTATGACACAGGTAAGGACACTCTGCAAACACAAACATCTTGTTCTTCCAACTAACTTAAGTGGCTGCTGCTTCTGTTTATGACATTTCTAGTCCACTTTAATCCTCTACCCTCCTTGATAAAAAGTGACCAAGATTCCCAATCATTAATTGCCTTCATTCCTGGATCACACTCAGCCCAAATTGGACCCCACTGCCGTAAGCCCCTTTTGGACTCTCCTATCCCAAGCCAAAATCCCATAACAAACTCCTCCCACCCTCTGTTATGGAGATAATTCATAGTTTCTTGGTATATATTTTCCCTTGATGGAGCAACAACATTGAATCTAACTTTGAATAGAGCTGTGTTCCTGATGGCTTCGGCTCATGGGCTTCAACATAACAGAACCTGTCTTCTAGGGCTGTTTAAGAATCACAGTGCTCACAACAATGGCTGACCTGTAGTAAGCTATCATTATGCTGGTGTAGTTCAATCTTTCTGACCAACTAGGAGTCTCTGGGTGGTGCCAACGGCTAACGAGTTTGACTGCAAACCGAAAGACTGAAGTTCAGGTCCACTCAGAGACACCTCAGAAGAAAGGCCTGGTGATCTGCTTCTGAAAAGCCAGCATTGAAAATGCTAAGAAGCACACTTCTACCCTGACACACTTGAGGTCACCATGAGCCAGAGTCAGCTTGACTACAATTGGTTTGGTTTTCTTTGTTGTTGTTTTTTGGTTCTGACCAATTTACCATGTGTCCTGTCCAGTAGCTCCTCACTGCTCAGATTGAGGCCTGTATACCAGCAACATGGGTACTTGTAAGTGATGCACAGTCTGTGCTCCACCCAGACCTTCCGAGCCTGAATCTGATCCCCAGTGATTTGTACGCACATTCAAGTCTGAGAAGCACTGCTCTTGCTTAAGAGGTACATTCTCTTGCCACATCGTAGAGGATTTGCGGGGAGGACGTGATTGACAAAGGTTACTGCACCAGCCAAAGAACTCGTTCAGAACTGACTGCAGAATATAAGAATTACAAGAGTTTTCCAGGCCAAGTGCACAGGGAGCAAATTCAGGTCTAAGAGGGTTCAATTTGCTTAATACTTCAGGAGGAAGAATATATATGTTACACAAGCAATTTCATACCTTATCTTCTTAGTCTCTTACCACAACCCTGTGAAGTGGGCAGGGAAATTATTTTCATTCTGACTTTACAGATAAGAAAATTCAGTCTCAGTTTTGCTTAGTTTTTATTTTTTTTA
>NW_006921617.1:4561473-4572970 GCF_000298275.1 Orycteropus afer afer
TTCTGTCTTGTTGAACTTTGATACTAGTAGTTTTGCTTAGTTTTACGTGGTGGCAAAACAGTGGAGACAAGCCAGACTGGGACTAGGGCCAGGTAAGTGAAGCACTTACCACAGGTACGATATTGAAGGAGACACCAAAAGCTCAGTAACCAAGATAAATTATATTTCAATGCCGTAGTTTAGAAATTTTAGGTAAAGATAAGGTCTAACAGGGCTGATGAAATGGTTATTGGGATCCAGTTTTCTAGTGATAGAATGATTTTGACCTCCAATCCTGTTTTTTAAATGCTATTCCAGGAGAATATAAAAGAATACTTCAATCTCAAAGTTGTGAGTTAGGTGCCGTTGAGTTAGTTATAACTCATAGCAACCCTGTGGGACAGAGTAGAACTGGCCCATTGGGTTTTCTAGGCTGTAATCTTTACGGGAACAGATAGCCAGATCTCTTTCTCCTTGGAGCTACTGGGTGGGTTTGAACCACAAACCTTTCAGGTACACCCAAGGGCTTAACTGTTACATCATCAGGACTCCTAAATCTCTAAATGGGTCGAGGGAATTGACTTTAAAAAAAAAGAAAGAAAGAAAGAAAGAAAGAAACTTTGAGAATGAGCTGAAATGCTAAAATGTTTGTAAAGTTAAAAGGCTGAGCCAACAGTCATTTTTCTCTGATTCTAAAAGTCTCTCTTGAACCCAGGGAGGAAGTGGGAAGAGTGCTGTTACACTGAGGGGACTGTAATCAAGGTCAGGAAACGGAATGTGCTTAAACTGTTGAATGGAAAACAATTTGCTGTGTAAAATTCACCCAAACTACAATACAAACCAAAATAAGTAAATGTGATTTAGAACAACAAAAATTAATAAATATCATCAATACAAAGAAAAAGAACTATATGGGATCAAATTGACAATAGCAACTTGAAAGATTAGCTAGAACTCTTAGGAGGCTGTGAGTTTATGTTAATGGGGGAGGAGAAATTCAGAAAAGGAGTGTGAAGATGGTTGCCCAGCTTGAAGAATATGATCAGTGTCACCCAATTCTGCACATACAAATCGCTGAATTAGTGTATGTTCCGCTGTGTGTATTCTACACAACAACAAAAAATACTAAATAAATTTTTTTAAATGAAAATAGAAGTGTCCCAAAAGAATGAGTATTTAATGGAATACTACTCAGTAATGAAAAGGAAAGAATTACTCTACCTGCAAACATGGTTCAGTCTCAGAAACATTATATTATTTTACAAAAATGTGCAACCTTCAGCCAACAAGGCTGGGATTAGGTTAAGGCAAGTGAGGCCAAGTTGTACAAGTATAGGGTCAGATCCTTTTCTTATTTAAAATTTTGATATTTTTGTTCATAATGGTATTTTTGAACTTTTTTTTTTTTTCAAATATTATTTATCTTGCTTACTGAATTTCTTGGCACTTCTTTAAATTTTGTTCTTGAGATGAGTCCATGCTCAGCTCTGCTAAGGTCTCAGAAGGCATTTAGCACATACTGAGAGATATATATAGATGGGAGCTCTGGTAGCTTAGTGCCTAAGACACTTGACTGCTAACCAGAAGGCTAGCGGTTCAAACCCACCAGCCACTCTTCGGAAGGAAGGTTGGGCAATCTACTTCCGTAGTGATACTGCCTCGGAAACCCAAGGAGGGGTCGCTATGAGTCAGGTCCTACTTGACGGCACATAACAACAACAACAGAGATATATGTGCAACTTTTGGTGTTAGAACACCTGGGTTCAAATCCATGGTCTGGCACTTACTGTCTGTTCATTTGGGCAAGTCAATTAAGCTTTACAGCTTTAGTTTCTTTTCTGTAAAACAGGGAGGGCTAAAGTTCAATTCAATAAAAATAAAGGAGGACCAAAATGATGTGTTCCAGTAAATAGTTCTGAAAGTCTGATTTAATCCAAGGATTAAATTTAAAATATCCACAACATAAGATAGACAGCATTTTCTTTTAGTAATCCTCTATAAAATTTAAATGCACAAACGCATGAGTGTAAACATACCATACATACTATTGTTTTAATCTGTGTTTTCTCCTTTCGCTTAATGTCCCTTTCCCCTTTTCTTTCTTTCAGCCTGCCCCTTTTAACATGTTAGCATATCTAATATGTATAATTTCCTTTATACGTGTATAATTATATAGAGATACAACATATGCATTGCATATACATATATACATATTTAGGTAGAGAGTGTAAGGTTATTGTTTCACAAAACAGAATTCTCTTATAAATGCTTTTCTGTTCATTATGAACAATACCTTGCAGAAATCCTTCCAAGCCAACAGGTGGTGCTGCATTCTGTTTTCTTTTCAGTGGCAGCATACTGCGGCTTGATGTGGACTACCATGATTCACCCAATCATTCCCTTTGTTTCAGTTTTTTGCTATAATAAAGCGTCCTTATATTTATGTTCAAAAAACTGTAAATTAGTTTTGCCTGTTCTAGAACTTAACATGGATGGGATCTTGTAGTAGGGACTTTTGTATCTCATTTAGTTTCTTTTCTGTAAAAATACCATCGTGCTTCTGAAACTGAATCATGTTGTTGCATGTACAGTAATTCTTTCCTTTTTATTACTGAGTAATTTTCCATTGAATGCATGAGTCACAGTTTGTTTATCTAGTCTTCTAAGTACATGTATTTTAAATTTAATAAAGACTGGTAGATTTCTTTTTCCAAAATACTGTAAATTTTACATTCCCTGTAATATATGTTGTAGCTGCTTTTAATTTTTGCTGACCTGATGAGGAAGCTATGGTGTCTTTATTATTACTTTGTGTTTCCCTGAATATGGTAGTTTCAAGCATCTTTTTTTGCACATGTGTAGGCTTTCCGGATTTGTGCTTCTGTAAATATCCTTTTCATACATATTCCTTGATCGTCTTATATTGAGTTGCTAATTCATAAGATTACTTTCCATATTATATAAATTCTTTCTCATTTTGGTTGTGAGTATTTTTTCCCCAAATCTGTCATTTCTGTTTTGAATTTATTTAGAGTGAAAACGATGCACATTTTTCACGTGGGCAAATATATATATTTTTCTTTTACAATCTAGGTGTTTTCCAATCTCATTAAGGTTTCTTTGTCCCTAGATGGTACACAAAGTCGTCTAGATGTTGTTGCAATACTTTGTGTTTTTGCAGTGAAGACTTCAATCTATGGGGACTATACTTTTGAATTTATGGGATTTAAATAGGAATTTCATTTTATATATTTCAGATGAATAGCCAGTTATACTGTTATGTTTAATAATTTATTTTCCAACTAAATTGAACTACCACATTTGGTATGCACTGTATCTTAAATTTTCATACAAGTCTATTTCTGGATTCTCTTTTTCTTCTCCACTTATCTATTTCTCTTTCTAACACTAATACCATATTTATTTCATGACAGCTTGATAGTATACTCTGATGTCTGGGAAGACAATTCTTCTGTTACTATTTTTTATTTTTTCCTGGCTATACTTGAGCATAAGGAGCTGGTGGCGCTGTGGTTAAAGCACTTGGACTGTTAACCAAAATGTTGGCAGGCAAACCCACCAGCGGCTCTGTGGGAGAAAGATGAGGCAGTCTGTTTCCATAAAGATTTACAGCCTTGGAAAACCTATGGGGTAGTTCTACTCTGTCTTATAGGGTTGCTATGAGTTAGTTGGAATCAACTCGATGGCAGTAGGTTTGGCTTTTGGTTATATTTCAGCATTTATTCTTCCATATGAAGCTTAAAATTGTCTTATCCTGCTTCCCTCACCCCCAAAAGCAGTTCCAATTCTCTTTTATATATTTCTTTTGGGAGAAATGACCATTCTGTGTTACTCCATCTTCCCATTTAAGAACGTGCTATATCTTTCCATTACAGATTTTTTTTTTTGTGACCCTTAATAAGATTTTGTTTTCTTTATATAGATATGCCTTCATTATTAAACATATTGCTAATTTTTTTTTGCCTTTTCTTATCTTTTTATGTAAGTGTGGTCATACAATATTTGTCTTTTTGTGATTGTCTTATTTCACTAAGCATAATCTCTTCAAGTTCCATCCATATTGTAGCATGTTTCAAGACTTCCTTTCTTCTTTTCAAGTGTTTATTCCAGTGATTAATTTTCTTTTCATATTGTGTTCACTAGATCTCTCAAAACAAGGTTAAATTGTGATGGTCATAGTAGCCTTTCCTATTGAGATCTTTATTTTAACTGAAATTGTAACTTTAGCGATGCTGTTAGTATATTTGATAGAGAGGTTTTTTTTTAAAGTATGTTTATTATATTCAAGTGGTTTCCTTACAGTTATATTTTACTTAGAGTTTTATTAGAAATGTCTACTCTATTGCACCAAATACTTTTTATGAATCTGTTGATAAGATCATATTGAGTTTCTCTTTTAATTTGTTGAAATAATAATATTACTCAACTTCCTGATATTGAGACACTTTTACATTCCTGGGATAAATGCTACCTTATTTATTGATAGCGTATTTGACTTTATTCTATTTAGAGTTTTTGTATCTGCATTTTTAAATGTTGTTGTTGTGTGAGGAGTCGATCCTGACTCCTAGTGACCCTCTGTGACAGAGTAGAATTGCCCTATAGGGTTTCCTAGGCTGGAATCTTTATGGGAGCAGATCCCACCACACTTTACCTGGTCAACATTCCTCCTTATCCTGAAGGTTCTAGTTTACATGTCTGTTTCACAAGGAAGCTTTTCCTGGACCCACTGCCCAATCTAGGCTTGGTCTCTGTTCTGTGCTTTTTTAGTTGCCCTTGCGTAAACCACAACATTTCCATCATAGCTCCTATTACCCATTGCCACAGAGTTGATTTCAACTCATAGCCACCCTATAAGACAAAGTAGAATTGCCCCATAGGGTTTCCAAGGCTGTAAATCTTCACAGAAGCAGATTGCCCCATCTCTCTCCCACAGAGTAGGTGGTAGGTTTCAACCACTGACCTTTTGGTTAGTAGCTAAGCACTTAACCACTGTGCCACCAAGGCCCCTATTACATTATTAATTAACTTATTATTTGTATGCTTATCCTTTAACACCTACTCCCTTAAGAATGTAAACTTCTTGACCCTGTTTGCCTCAGTTCCCCAGGCACCTATCGCTTTACTTAGCACATAGCACTCCAATCAATTTATTGAATAAATGAATGAAGAATGATGTTTTGCCTATGACTCATTAGCTGAGTTGGTTAGATTGCTGGGCTAGGCCAAGGTCATGGCATAGACCTGCCCCACCCTTTCCCCTTTACAGCCCTTCCCCAGCTTGTACTCCCTCCTGCACTGCAGATGAACAGCGATGAAGAGTGCAGGGGACTAAGTGTAAATTTGTCACCATTCATGAGGAGAGCATTCAAAACTTCCTCCCTAGTCATTTGTTGTGGGTTTATTGTCATCTGCAAAGCCAGAAAGACAACTACAGCACTTCCTGACCATCTGAGACCTAGTTAAACTTCCTGAGACTGTGAAATCTTTCTTATTTATTCATTTACTGAGAGTCCCTTGGTCCCCTAGCAAATACACACTACTTGCAGAACCCTGGAAAGTCATCGGAAACTCTCCAGCAGTTATGAGCCGTAGTTGAAAAACCTCTGAACTAACAAAATTATCATTCCGTCCCAGATTTAAACCGAATTGTGGTGATTATAGCGTATACTCTGCAGTTCTGGTTGAGAGGGCAATTTAATTAGAAGCCTCTATCTTCAGGCTCTTATAACTCCACCCCACACCCCCACCCAAAAAATAATTCTTTGGGATGAAATTTCTAACGCTGTCTCTGAGCCTAAAGGTATGTTTTCTTGTAGAAAGTTGAGTAAGATTCCATTTAGGCTGTTTTTAAAACTCAAGGAAAAGGGCAAAAAAAGAGAATCTCACCACTTAAGAAATTACTCAGACACTTTTTTCTTTTTAAACTATTTTTCCCCCTAATGCAAACTACTTTCTTGAGAACTTTCAAGTTGTCCCTCATAGAGCCTTTGGCACGTTTGAGGAAATTTGGTCAAGCTGTAATGAAGTTGATCACAAAATGTATATTGGTCACAGGATGATTTATTTCCACTCTTGAAAAGTTGCATGGAGATGTTACACGGGAAATTATGATCAAAATCCGATTTATGAATAAAAGTGTATATGTATTTATGTGTGTTCACACACACACACACACACACAAATCTATCCTGGAAGAAGTACAGCCAGAATGCTCCTTAGAAGCGAGAATGGCCAGACTCTGTCTCAACTACTTCAGTCATGTTGTCAGAAGGAGCCAGTCCCAGGAGAAGGATATCATGCTTGGTAAAGTGGAGGGTCAGAGAAAAAGGAGAAGACCCTCAAGGAGATGGATTGACACCGTGGCTGCAACAGTGGACTCAAACATAGCAAGAACTGGAAGGATGGAGCAGGACTGGGCAGTGTTTCCTTTTGTTGTACACAGGGTTGCTGTGAGTTGGGATCGACTGGGCAGCACCTAACAACAGCAATGCCTACTCCTCAGTTATCGACTAGCTTGTTATCCGACTATTCAGATTTACAACAGGAAAAAAATCTACTCTTCTACTATTTTGTAAATCAGTGACATAAGTCTGGCAGTAATGATCACTGAGGTGCAAGGCAAAAGTCACCCTGGCTGTGATGGTTAAAGTTACGTGTCAGCTTGGCTGGGCCATGATTCTCAGTGATGTGGCATTCATGTAATGATGTAATTTGGCAGTTGTGTAATGATATAGTCATCTTCCATTTTGTGATCTGATGTAGTCATCCTGTGTTTTTGCTTCATGCCGATTTTTGCATTAACAACTTGGTTTTTGGAACCTAACCCTGTTGATGAGTGAAAAGATAGATATATACACACACACATATTTATATACTTTAGCACTTTATCAACGACAAGTCATTAGACAGCCACATGGTGTTTAACTGAAAATGATCTTAGAAGTCATTTAGTCTGGGTCCTTGATTTACAGATATGAAAACTGAAATGCAGAGTTAACGTGTTTCAATCTAGAGGGAAATAAATTATTAATTCTGAAACATGTGCTCTTTCACAGAGAAGGCAGACATATACAGCAAACACCATTTTACCACCTCTAACCTGTTCCTGTTGCATCGATTCTGACTCATAGGGCCCCCGTGTGTGCCAGAGAGGAACTGTGCTTCATAGGGTTTCAGGGGCTGATTTTTGGAAGCAGATCACCAGGCCTTTCTTCTGCGGCATCTCTGGGGAGACTCAATTGCCAGCCTTTCAGTTAGCAGCTGAGAGCATTGACCATTTCCACTACTCAGAGACTTCTTTAGACCCATTCAAAAAGAAAAGGAGAGCCCCTCACCTAGGGAAGTTGACAGTTCTCACCACTCCTGGCAAAGCACATATGGGAAATGGAGTGGGAGTGGGGCTGAAGGCATCATCCTGGCTGCCTACAGAGCCCTGAGGACCCTGATTCATCTTCTTCTAGTCAGGAACCCCCAAAATTCCACCAACAAGCTCCTGAGCCCAGAGGGAGGACCAGAGGACTTCTTCCTTTATGAGTAACTAGGTATAGTCTTGGTTTTGTAACCAAAAACTAACCAAACCCATTGCCATCAAGTTGATTCTGACTCATAGCGACCCCCATTGGGTTTCCGTGGTGGTAAACCTTTACAGAAGTACATTGCGTCATCTTCCTTCTATGGAGTGGCTGGTGAGTTTGAACCACCAGCCTTCTGTTTAGCAGTCAAATGCCGTAGGCACTATGCCACCAGAGCGCCTTTGGCTATTGTTGTTGTTGTTGTTTGCCGTCGAGTCGGCCCCGACTCATAGCGACCCCTCCTTGGGTTTCTGAGGCAGTATCACTATGGAAGTAGGATTGCCCAACCTTCCTTCCGAGGAGTGGCTGGTGGGTTTGAACCGCCAGCCTTCTGGTGAGCAGTCAAGTGCCTTAGGCACTATGCTACCAGAGTAGAAAGCCAAAAACTCACTGCCATTGAGTCAGTTCTGACTCAAGTCATTAGGAATTTCTGGCTAAGTCTCACATGCACTAATAACCCATCACTCTTCTCAAATCATATTACTTAAAACCAATCACGTGCATAAAATTCAAATATGGTATCCAAGCCTAAATTCAAATGCTAATTTGCATAGTGTTTGTTTTTTTATAATTTATTGCCGCAATTAATTTAGGAGACAGGTGACATAAAGGACATAGCTTCATTACAAGGTAGCATTTCCTCTTAGAGGACCCAGGTCCCACAAAGGGAATTCTCCAGGAACCATGACTAATACATTTGGATAGTTAGTGGTAGAGTTGATCCATAATGTAATTTAAAATGATGGTGTAAAATTGGTTGAACCATATGAAATTGCTTATATTTGATTTTTTTTTTGACCTCACAAAAATCATAATTGCACATGGTTCAACCTAATATTTCTAATGCACTCTGGTAGGAAGACAGTGAATCTAAAAGCACAGTGTATTTTCACAGCAATTAAATCTATTGGCATTAAACTTTTGTGATGACAAACCAAAAAACATAATAGACTCTCTCAAAGACTAGAATCAAATTGAGGAGCTTCAATAAAATTATAAGAAAAATGAGAGGATTCAAGAAGACAAGCCATGCGTAACGAATGGTCCATGCTGGGAAAGCTGTAGCCCAATAGAGAAAACAAACCAAAATCAAACTCACTGCCATCAAGTCGAACCCAACTCATAGCGACCCCTCCTTGGGTTTCCCAGGCAGTATCACTACGGAAGCAGATTGCCCCATCTTCCTTCCAAGGACTCAATAGAGAAGGGGAATCTCATTTCTGTCAGGGATAGTTCAAGAAGGAGATGAGGTGTAGGTGGACCTTGAAAGCTTCACAAATTTTACAGAAAGATCAGGAAAGAGATAGGAGGCACAAGCATCAGCTACATTGCCTCCTTTCTGTTCCTGGAACCCCCCACACTTTTCCCTTTTGCTGGGTCTTTGCATTGGCTGTTCCCTTTGTCTGGAATCTTCATCCCCCCCCCCATCTGCCCATAGTTACTTCCTTTCCTCATTAAATATCACCTCCTCAGAGAAGCTTTCCTTGACCACCCAATCTAAAGTAGTCCAACTTTCCCTACCCAACCCTTTAGTTTTATTTTCTTCATAGAACTTACCAACATATAAAATTATCTTGTTTGTTTAGGGTTTTCTTTGGCATGCACCCCCACAAGGAGGTTAGTTTCATTAGAGCAGAGGCATTGCTAAGATCAACCAAAAACCAAACCATTTGCCATTAAGACAATTCTGACTCATGCAACCCCATGTGTTCCAGGACAGAACTGCACTCCACAGCGTTTTCATAGCTGTCACCTCTCAGAAGCAGACTGCCAAGACTTTCTTCCAAGGTGCTTCAGGGTAGGTTAAAACTGTCAACCTTTTGGGTAGTAGCCATTTTCATTTCTTAGAGCTGCAATAACAAAAATACCACAAGTGAGTGGCTTTAATCAACAGAAAGTAATTTTCTCACAGTTAAACTCACTGCCATAGAGTTGTTTCCAACTCCTTGCGACCCCTCCTTGGGTTTCCAAGGTGGTATTTCTATGGAATTAGACTGCCCAGTCTTCCTTCCGAGGAGTGGGTGGCGGGTTTGAACCACCAGCCTTCTGGTTAGCAGTCAAATGCTTTAGGCATTATGCCATCAGAGTTGTAAGTCCAAATTCAGACAACCGGCTCTAGGAGAAGGCTTTCTCTCTCTGTTGGCTCTCAGCAAAGACCTCTGTCTCTTTTCAGCTTCTGTTCCTCAGCTCCTGGGAGATCTACATGGATATATGGACTATTAACATAACAAAGAAAACCCATTTCCCAAATGCAGTTATATGCACAGGTATAGGAGTTAGGACTTGCAATGCATATTTTTTGGGGAAACAGCTCAATCCATAACAGTAGCCCAGTGCTTAACCATTTATGCCACCCAGGACTCCTTGCTAGAACAGTGCCTGTCATATAGGCTTAGGCAGTTTGGATGCTCTCGATTGCAAGAAACAGAAAGGCCTAATCAAACTGTTTTAAACAATAAAGGAGCTTTACTGGCTTATGTAATTGTCAAAGTTCAGTATCTCATGTCATCAAGGAAGGATCTGGTTTCTTTCCATCTCTTCACAATGCTTTCCACAGTGTAGTTTATCCTAAAGCTAGCTGCCTTATGCTTGCAAAGTGAAGTTCTTTCAGCAGTTCCTGGTTTCACATTCATTTATGCATCACCCAGGAGAGAGAGCATCTCTGTCCCAAGAGTCAAGAATCCTCTCTGGTTGCCATAGCTTGGACCACTCACTCCACACGCTGTCCCAGAGCAGTGATACTAGCCAGGAAAACTGAATGTGTGGATTGGCTAAACTAACCAGGCCCACCCTGGAGTCAAGGGTGGACCACTTGGAGGGAAAGTGAAGACCAAAAGGAAAAGAAGGAAATGCTGGACCCTGTTAGGGAAGGGGAATTGGTGTTGAAAGGCAACCACCACATCACCACTAAAACTTGACTGCATAAATATCACCGGGACTGCAACAAGACTTATTATAATGTAAGTGGACGAACAATGTAGGGCAGAAAGACTGCATAGCTAAAATGAGACTGTGGTGTTGAAGATCTTGAAGCAAGAGGGATTTAAACATTATTTGATAGGCAATAGGAAGTCACTGAAGATTTTGAGAGGTGGCATAATAGTATGAAAGCAGTGTTGAGGAAGACCAGTTGGCAGCAGTTTGAAGCCTTAGTGGGAAGAAATGGGTGTGAAGGGGTGGGATGAGGGTATAGCTATGGTGGTTGGGGAGGGGCAAGAGGTCTGGAACAAGGGAAGCCAATTAAGAGATTGTCCAAGAATGAGGATTGTCAAAAGTGAGATATGAAAAATAAAAGAATGTAAGAGATAGCAAAGATATTCAAACCACGGATTAACCAGATTTTATGGCTGATGTGATAAATAAGAGGAGTAAGTGAAAGATGTCACTTAAGATATGAAGTCAGATGCAGGGATCCAGGTGAGGAGAAAGAACCCAGGCACACCCAAAGCAGCAGGGTGGGAGAGCAGGAGAAAGGGGATTAAAAGGCCCAGGAACTGGGACAGAGGAGCAGTCAGCCACCGGGATCCAGGTGAGGAGAGGGAACCCAGGCCTGCCCAAAGCAGCAGGGCAGGAGAGTGGGGGAAAGGGGACTCAAAGGCCCGGGAACCTGGGCAGAGGAGCAGTCAGCCACAGGGACTCAAGTAAGAGTGGTACGAGAGGTTTCCAACAGGGAGACAACTTGTCTGTCTGTATGTCCTACCGTGGTGACGTGTTGATGTGAGTTTTGAGGCTGAGCCACTGGTGCTTCAAACCCAGCAGGATGCACTTGGTGCACAGGGATCAGCCCAGCTTACAGACTGAGACAGACCAGGAAGAAGGAAGAGGCCATCCACTTCTCAAAGAATTGGCCAGGGAAAACCTTATGAATAGCAAAGAAACACTGTTTGATACATTACCATGCAACTTTATGAACAGTCCAGTTA
>NW_006921617.1:4575942-4578729 GCF_000298275.1 Orycteropus afer afer
GGGGGAGGCCTTCAACGAGGTGGATTGACACGGTGGCTGCGATGATGAGCTCAATTATAGCAAGGATCATGGAGCTGGTGCGGGATGGGGCAGTATTTCCTTCTGCTGTGCATGGGGTCACTATGAGTCAGAAACTACTCGACGGCACCTAACAACAACAACAAAGTGAAAGATGAACTGCTCTCTGTTACAGTACAAGCTGACCTTGACTGGGCCCTGTGTGCCTCTTCCTCCTTGCACCTTGCCCCACTTGCTCTCTGCACCCTACCCCTTATCTGGTGGGCCTCCTACTCATGCTTCTGGTTGAAGCTTAAATGTCACCTTCTCAGAGAGACCTTCTCTGACCACTCAAATTAGGTTCCTCTTTACTTCACAGACACAAAAACATACTTACATTGTTTTCAAATATGACTTTTGTGTGTGTGTGATTCATCATAGTTTGTAACAGTTTGTGATTTGTTGAGCCCACTGTTGTCTCTTTTCCTCACCAGACTTTAGCTCTATGGTATAAAACAGGCGCAACAACTAGCAAGAACTGTTGGCCCAGATTGTCATTAGCTGCCATTGAGTCAGCCCCTGTAAAGCAACTCCATGTATAAAGGGATTGAGGACTGTGATCCACAGGGTTCTCACTGGCTGATTTTCTGAAGTAGATCACCAGGCCTTTCTTCCTGGTCTGTTTTAGTCTGGAAGCTCCACTGGAACCTGTTTAGCATCATAGCTACCCGCAGGCCTCCATAAATTGATAGGTGGTGGCTGTACTTGAGGTGCATTGGCCAGGAATCGAACCTGGGTCTCCTACATAAACCAAAAAACCAAACTCATTGCCATCAAGTTGATTCTGACTCATAGCAACCCCCACTGGGTTTCCAAGGCAGTAAATATGGAAGTGGATCGCCCCATCTTCCTTCCACGGAGTGACTGGTGGGTTTGAACCATCAGCCTTCTGGATAGCAGTCAAATGCCTTAGTCACCATGCCATCCACAGACCCACCACTGCCCTCTAGGTCTAGATTTAAAAAACAACAACAACAACTACAACAACAACAAAAACCTCACTGCTGTCAACTCATAGTGACCCCTCCATGGGTTTCTGAGGTGGTATCACTATGGAAGATTGGAGTGGCTGGTGGGTTTGAACCTCTTGCCTTCTGCTTAGCAGTCAAATTCCTTAAGCACGACGCCACCAGAGCTTACTAGAAGAAAATTCAGTGTCCTACCAGCAGGCCAGAATGGTGAGAAAGAGAGTTGGTTTACAGGGAAAAGAGCATAACTTTGATGAGGTACAGGTTGAGTCTATGGCAAACATCCAAATGAAATATAAAGTAGGAAATAACAGAATCTCTGAATTCAAAGCTTGAAGAGGTCTTAGTTCAGTGTTCTCCCAAAATGAGGTACATCTTTGTAGACCCAGGCCCCTCACCGCTTCCTCTGTTCCTTTAGTTATTATAACTTGGTTCCTCTTTGCCCTCGTCACCCTTTTTCTTACTTGTTTGGTTTTCAGAAAAGAATTTAGACAGCTTGCAAGCCAGTTTTATTGGATTGAGAAATGCTGGCCCTAATAAGTCCTTTTATTTTGCAAATAAGAAAAATATGTCCCAGAGATGCTAAATGGCTTGCTTGAAGCCACACAACTAGTTAGAGAGAAAGCCTGGACTAGTATCCATGGTTTGTTTGGTTTTTAATTCCAGTTCAGTGCTCCTTCATTACCCCATATTCAGTGTAGAAATGTAGGTCACGCCTTGGGAATGGATTGCCAGAAATCCATGAACTTCTTAGTTCCTTCTGGAGTTAATTTAACTTTTCTACAAAGAGGCCACATAAAGTACACAAAACCAAAAACCAAACCCATTGCTGTGGAGTCAATTCTGACTCATAGCAACGCTACAGGACAGAGTAGAACTGCCCTATAAAGGTTTCCAAACCGGTAAATCTTCACAGAAGCAGACTGTCACATCTTTCTCCCCTAGAGCGGCTGGTGGTTCAAACTGCCAACCCTCTGGTTAGCTTTAACTACTGCACCACAGGACTCCTTATAAAAAGTACACAAGGTCCTTCAGTTGCGTATTTTGTTGCTATTTGACATGAGCAAGAGTATGTTTTCTGTAATGCTTGATAACACTGTTAGACAAAGCTTTGGCTCTTCCAGTGCCTTTTAACAGGAGAAATTGAATACACAAGCCCACTCTGTCTTAACAGACAGTATTAGAAAATAGCATTACCAAAGAGCAAACTATTCAACAGGTTGGCATTCACTGCAGCTCTGGTCTGCCCCCTTGTGCATATTTCTGTAAATGAATTTCCTTAGGACAGCTCAGGTGGGATCAAAATTGAATCTTTCTTCCCCTTTGACTTCACCTTCTGTTCTCTTCCCCACATCACACCTCCTATACCCCTTTCTCTATTTATAGTCCAAATTACAGAATTAGTTCATGGATAGCTGGGATTGCTGTGTGAATGAATTTCCCCCACCCCCAATTTTTAACCATTCACTCAATAAATATTTATTTGTAGACCAATATTAAGTACTGAGTTCAGGGCTAAGAGCAAATATGGTCCCTGGCCTCACAGAGCTTCTTGTCTAATGAGGAAACACAGATTAAACAGGAAACCACTAGCATGTTACTATTATGCAAGAAGTACAGGTGTTAGGGGAGTAATTATCAGAGGACCTATCCAGGTTCACCTACCACTCTGCACTCAAAGAACTCATAGTCCTGTGAGGAAGAGACATAAGCAGATAATTATAGGGTTTTCTTTTGAAGACTATTTTATGACAAGGAAAGC
>NW_006921617.1:4579769-4591176 GCF_000298275.1 Orycteropus afer afer
CTATTGAGAAAAGAATCCATGATAAGCTAAGATGATTTTGGCTACAAGTAATAGAAAATGCAGTTAAAACTGACTTAAATGAGGCCACTTATTATCTCATACAACAGAAGTCCAGAGACTGCATTCTGGACCTGATGAATGCCATGGCTTGTCAAGATGAAGGTGCTCTTCATTTCTCCACTCTTCCATTTGCAGTGTGCTGGCCGTGTCTCCCCTTAGGGTCTGAAGATGCAGATAGAACCTCGTCCATGAAAAAAGGGCATTTCCCCCCAAGCTTCTGTTGACATGTCCTCCCACCCTACCCCCATCCCACAGGCACCTCCTCTGGTCCCACTGTGGCCAGGACTGGGTTCCATGCCCAACCCTAAGGCCCAGCAAGATGAAACCTGCATGACCTGCCCCACCCAGATGCCCTCCAGCACATGGCTGTTAGATGTCTGAATGAAACTAGGTTCGAACAGCAATGAAAATGGGGAGCAATGGCTGTCATTAGACAATGTACAGTGTCTGCCACAATACAGCTATCTGTATCACACCACAGAGAAACAAATGCCATACATCCACATGCTATTAGAGGTCACCACTGGGTGGTAACATTATGGAAATTTTTAATAGTCTTTTCATTTTGCTGTTTTTAAATCTTCAAATGTGAGCATAGATTCTTTTTATTTTCAGAAGCAACATATATTTAAAAATTCAAAGTAAAAACAAAATAAAGCGATACTTTGAGATAATTGTTAAGAAAACACTCTTAGCATGGAGTAGGTACATAAGAAGCACCTGATATAGTTCCTGTCCAGCAGAACTTAAAGTGTACCCAAACCAAAACAGCACAAATCCATTGCCACCAAGGTGATCCCAACTCATAGCACCCTGGTGGTGCATGGGTTAAGGGCTCAGACGCTAACTGAAAGGTTAGCACCACCACCAGCTGCTCCACAGGAGAAAGATGTTGCCGTCTGCTTCCATAAAGTGTATGTAATAAGCCGAAAACCTAACACAAGTTGCTGTTGAGCTGATTGACACTCATGGAGACCCCACATACTACAGGGCAGAACTTTCAGAAGCAGATCACCAGGTTTCTTTTGAAAAGCCTCTGGGTGGGTTTGACATGCCAGCTCTTCAGGTAGCAGACATGCACTCAACCATTTGTGCCACCCAGGGAATTCAATCTTAGGAAGCCAAGACACTATAAACAAGAGAGGAAAATACACATAACAGTTATCTAGGCTAAATATTTTTTATCCATAGAGACTAGGCCAGTACCGTATATAATAATTCTATCAAATAGATGATAATTGTGCAAGAATTTAGAGAAAGCAGAGGGCATATAGAACTTCCCTTGTAGGCAAGAAGTGGGGACTGGCTTTTTATGAAGATTTGTAAGATGCTGATCTTATTCTTCACAGTGAAGCAGACAGTTGTTGCAGAAATGCAGTTCTTCTATGTTTAATTTCATAAACCTCAACTCACTGCCATCGAGTCGGATCCGACTCATAACAACCCCTCCTTTGGTTTTCAAGGTGGTATCTTTATGGAGGGAGCTCTGGTAGCATAGTGCCTAAGGCACTTGACTGCTAACCAGAAGGCTGGCGGTTCAAACCCACCAGCCACTCCTCGGAAGGAAGGTTGGGAAATCCTACTTCCGTAGTGATACTGCCTCGGAAACCCAAGGAGGGGTCGCTATGAGTCGGGGCCGACTCGACGGCACACAACAACAACAACAACATCTCTGTGGAAGTAGATTGTCCAATCTTCCTTCAGAGGAGTTAGTAGCTCATGGGTTTGAACTGCCAGCCTTCTGGTTAGCAGTCCAATGCCTTAGGCACTACACCCCCAGAGCTCCTGAATAGAAATGTAGTTATTTCTAAACAATAACAACTCTGATTTGGAGGAGTTGAAACAGAACACCCATTGGATTTGGAGTTCCTCAGGTCGTTCCTCAGGTCCTGTTCAGGACTGTAAGTAAAATGACCGAGAGTGTCAGTCTTGAAACCTTTCTCGCCTTGAGGCCTTTCCCCATTCACATTTATTTATTGTCAAGGTATCTAGCTGTCCGAGAAAGATGAAGATAGAAGCTTTTTTTCCCCCTGAGAAAGTATTTCCTAGAGTCTTTGATATGTTGTTCTCTAAAGATGAAGCTGGGTGCCACCGATGGTTAAGTCTTCAACTATTAACTGAAAAGTTGGTCGTGGGAACCCAACTAGAGGTACCTCAAAAGACAGGCCTTTTGGAGATCTGCTTCCAAAGGCCACAGCCTTGAAAACCCTATGGAGTGTAGTTTCACTGTACACACATGGAGTCATCATGAGTCGGAAGCGACTCAGTGGCAACTAGTTTGGTTTGGTTTGGGGTTTAAAGATGGAGTTAGAGTTGGCAGGGATGGAATGTGCCTACGCCCTTGAACATGGGCTCAAGTCCAGTTGGTAGGGTTCTCCCTAATTTATTACAAAGGATTACTGATAAAACTGCTTCATCTCCCTAATCCAGCCAATTAACTTCCTTAAAGGTAAATCTTCTTTTGAACCTCTGAGAATCCCTTAGATTTGTATAAGTTGACAATTTTCCAAGGGCAAGACTACTTGTAAGATAATTGTCACACCTATTTTGCTGATGAGAAAAATAAGATTTCAGAAGATAAAATGACTCCTCAAGATCTCATGGCTCTGAGTGGCAGAGTCAATTTTTTAAGCCTAGGTCTTCTTACTCATCCCAGGTCAAGGTTTCTTCCTCACTAACACAGACTTGATACCCAGACATAGAACCAGTCAACAAAAAACACTAGTTATTTTCTATGTGTTTAAAAGGGTTACATTGTAAAAGTTCATACGGATTTTTTCTTTCTTCATTTTTTCCTTCATTCCTTTGTTTCTTCCTTCATTCCTTCTTCCCTTCCTTTTTTCTTCCCTCTTTTCCTTCCTTCCATTCAATATTGTTAAACTCACAACTGCAGTTATGGGGCTAAAACAAATACATTGAGCTGAGTTCTCTCCTTCACTCACACTCTCTAATTTCCTTATCCAACTTTCAGTTCAATTAATTATAACCAACATATGGGAAATTTGACCACATCTGAAATGCCAAAACCATTCTCCACCACATAGGAGTTTGTGGTACAGTTTGAAAAATTAAATGCGTTAAAATGATGTTGGCGACTTGCAATACCTCTCATCATTTATAAGACGTCATCTCCTTTGTTTTCTCATATTTTTAGCTCAATAAATAGTCATTGGACCAAAAGATTCTTTTTGTTTGTCCTGATTTTCCCATATCATATTTCAAAGCTAAATTGTTAGTTACCCTACATATTGAGAGACTTTCTCCCCAACATAAACATGGGAGAGAGGAATGTTGAGAATTTCATCTTTATGTACATCTTTTTTCTGTGGTTGACAGCAGACATTCTTCTTAGCTAACATAACTAGTTCAGTAGATTATTGTAATGCTTGTTGCTTGACCCTGAATGTAACAGTACTAAAGATATAATTTGTTGTTGTGCAATATTTTTGAATGAGCTCTACCTGGAGAAATGACCTTGAAAGATTATCTTGTAATGGCCAATTTATTTAAAACACATGAGTCCACCATTTAAAGGTGCTAAGTGAGCAGAGAAAGACTTACCTGGCAAGCTCACCCTCTTTCTTTATGCCACAAAGTCAAGGTCAGGCAGACTACACTTAACAGTCTAGGCAAAATTTTGCATTCTTTTGACCTAACAATAATAATAATGACAAGTCTGCTTGTTCCCCACATAGGTGAACTACAAAGAGTCAAATTTATATAAAAAACCTGTTTTGGACTAGACTGACCATCCCATTCCCTTTGAAATCATCTCCCAAATGTAATCTCTATGTCCACCACTGGGAGAATAGATAAAAGCTTAGTGGCAATCTAGGTTGTACTAGATATAAACTTAATAGTATGCATGGGCCTTGAAAGCATAGTGTTGTTGTTGTTATGTGCCATCTAGTTGGACCCGACTCATAGCGACCCATCCTTGGGTTTCTGAGATGATAGCTCTACAGGAGTAGATTGCCCAACCTTCCTTCCGAGGAGTGGCTGGTGGGTTTGAAATGCCAACCTTCTGGTTAGCAGCAAAGTGCCTTAGGCACTATGCTACCAGAGCTCCTTGAAAGCACTGTACAGAGTGGAAAAGATATAGGCACATAAAACAATGAGTCACATCTGGCAAGAACTCATACAACAAAGAAATAATATCTTAAAATCCATTGGGTAAAGGAGATAGAAAAATTTGGAAATGCATAGTGATGATGGATACACAAGAAGATGAATGTATTCAATGTCACTGAATTGTACCCACAGAAATGTTGAAATGGCAAATGATTTGTTATATATATTTACCACACACACACACACACACACACACACACACACACAATCTGTTAGCTTGTGGTAAGGGGAGTGAAGACGAGGGAATGGGAATAAACTGTACTTAATCAATTAATTAATCAAGGTAGAGCCCTAGCACAGACTCAAGATGATGAGCCTGCACTGAGGAGTGTGATTAACTCAGCACTCAGTCCCCGAGGTCCAACTAGGATGATGGAAAGAAAAAAGGACAAGGAGAAAAGAAGAAGAAATTCTTCTCCCCCATGACAATTTAAAACACGAAAAATCCCAATTCCTATATCTCTAGGAGGCTAGGACTGTAATGTTATTCTTACAGTCCAGGTCTTGCTTTGGAATTTCCTTTCATCTCCATTCCCCAGAAAACATTTCCATTTTTTAATGGGTTCTCTTTCCAATCAGAGTGAATTAAGATACAGAATTTCAAACTTTAAGTGACTGGTATGGAGACTGGAGTAGTCTTCGCAAAGCAGATTTTTCTTTCTTTCTTTCTTTTTTCACATATTCTGTTCCAGTTTTAAAACCCATGTGGACTTTTTTTGCTCATTCCTTACCCAATTTATGACATGTTCACAAAAGTGAATAATCTTTCTTCTTTTTCTTTCCCTCATTTCCTTACCCTCCCCCCAGCCCTGATAACCACTAATCTTTTGTCTTAATGAATTTGCCTATTCTAGGCATTTCATAAAAGTGGAATCATTTGGCCTTTTGTGTCTGACTTCACTTTGCATAATGTTTGAAAGATTCATTCATGTGATAACATGTGTCAGGACTTCATTTTTCTTTATAGCTGAATCATATTTCAATGTATATACACGCAAGCCCGTTGCCATCAAGTCTACCCCGGCTCCTAGTGGCGACCCCGTGTGCATGAGAGCAAAACTGTGCTCCACAGGGTTTGCAATGGCTGGTTTTTTAGAAGTAGACCACCTTTCTTTCAGAGGCCTTTCTTCCCAGGTGCCTCTGGGTGGACTTGAACCTCCAGCCTTTCAGATTAGCAATCTAGCTCGTTTAACCATTTGCACTACCCAGGGACTCTGATGTATGGATATATCTATTTTATTTATCCAGTCATCCATTGGTGGCACTTGGGTTGATTCCACCTTTTGGCTATTGTTCCACGTGAATGTTGTTGTTGTACCCTTGAGTCAGACCCGACACATAGCGACCCCTCCTTGGGTTTCTGAGGCAGTTTCACTACAGAAGTAGATTGCCCCATCTTCCTTCCGAGGAGTGGCTGGTGGGTTTGAACCACCGGCCTGATTAGCAGTCAAGTGCCTTAGGCGCTATGCTACCAGAGCTCCTACATGAATATTATACTCTATTTATAATAGATCTTCATTTCTTTTACCTCATTTGAACATTTAAATGTTCAACACTATTTATTTCTTAAGTTATTTAACTCATTTCCCTCCACTCAGAACCCTCTCTCCTCAAAACTCTGAATAAAACTCACAGATGAGGAAATGTCCGATGAACCTGACATAAACTGCTTTTGCCAGAGAAACGAGAGAGCCAGAGCTCTGACCTGACTCATTGGTTTGGATGGCTGATGAGCAGCTGAGAGCCTGATGTTCGACTTGGCTGGGCCTCAGTTTCTCATCTATAGAATCGTGGGGTTGGGCTGAATTGGAGGGATAGATGGAATGGGCTGGATGGGATGGGATTACATAGGACAGTGCTTACAAAGCTTTTGATTGTCTTTAAGGTTTCCATAAGTTCTTAACATTTCCCTGCTCAGGTGAGGAGAATTTTAGGCCTTACCTCCCACTTCACTACTCTGTCATTTATATGTTGATCACAAGGAATGTACTTGGTACCTGTAACCAGATCCTGAGGCTTCCCCTAGAAAATACTGGATTCTTTTTTGTCTATTTTTCATCACAGACAATAAAGAAACATATATATATATAGGTATATAAGTGAAATGTGTGTGTGTGTGTGTGTGTGTATTTTAAACTGTCCAGGTGGTGAATGATAAGTTATATAAAGAAAAATAAGATAAAATAAAATAAACAAGTTGAATGAAAAGAGTGACACAGGGTAGGCATGGTGGGGCTTCACTGCTCTTTTAGATAAGGTGGTCAGGGAAGGCCCCTCTGAGCATAGACCTGAATATAGTGAGGGAGTAAATCCTGTAGACATCTGGGAGAAGAGCAATCCAGGCAAAAGGAACAGTCTGTGCAAAGGCCCTGAGGCAGGGGCAGGCTTGAAGATTGTTAGATTGTTGTATAAATGTATACAGTTATGTTATTAGCATATTCTGTCTGCAGTTTGATCATAGGATAGAGCCTCTTCTCTCTTCGTTCAAAGCAGGATAAAAATGCCTATCTTGTAAATGATATATTAAAACTATAAATCTATACCAATACAATTAATTTAAAAAGCTTACACTTGGAAAATCTCCAGTCAGAGATTTTCGTGTATCCTTCATGTCCCTGTAGACACCTGTGTTAGCAGTACAATTTAAAAAAAAAGTTAATTTGAACCTTTAGAGCAAAACCAAGCAAGATAGGTGATTCTCTCCGATTCCTTTCACACCCCTGTCACAGAAAGCCTGGGTACCGTACAGTGTTATATCCTTCTTTGAAAAGAACTGGAAGACAAACAGTCTTTTTGTCAGACAAAAATCTGACAGATAGGAGATTCAGATGAGCAGTGGCAGGCTGTTCATTTTACTTCATAGTCCGAGTGGTTTGGGCCTGAGGATTTCTTCCACAGTTCTACGCTGTAATGTACATGACTGTTAATTAAGAAAAAAGAAATAGAGTGTCACTTCTTTGAGAACTTGATAGGAACAAAAACATTTTAGTTCTAGGCTATTTTTCACACACTAAAAACAACGAGTTGAATAAGAAATTTCACATCTATTGATTTTCTATCATGAATCAGCCCTTAATGTGCTGAGTCTGAGGAACTGAAAATATGCTGTTTAGCTCAGATATATATTGCACTCCTATTGTGTGCTGCACACTGGCTCTGGCATTGTGATTAGGACAAAGTAGTAGAAGACATGGCCCCTCATCTCAAAGTTGAGATTCTCATTGGCAAGTTAAAACATGGTTGCAAGGATACTGTACAGTGATACTGGACACCACACAATTAAGAATCAAATGAGGGCGGACTTCTGTTTCCAGCCAAAAAGGAGTAACAGGAACCAAATTGACCCCCTTCCATCTGAGCTAACCAAAAAGGGGGGGGTGTCTTTAAAACACAAGGCACTAGACAACAAAAAACTAATGATCCCTGAGAGAGAGGAAATAAACAAGGAGAACCCTGCAATTGCTCCAGGCTCATGCCTTGAGAGAATTTGGAGGCTGGGGTTCAAGGAGGGGCACACAAACAGAGCCAGTAAACACCTGAAGTGTCAGAGCCTAGGGCCCAGGGAGACAAATCTACTAAGGTTGTAGGACAGAATCCTGGAGAGGAGAGAGCTGTACAAAGAAAGAACCCCTGAGATCTGCTTGGGGTCTCCCTGGAATGTTAGCAGAATATGACCAGCATATGCATGTGAGAAAACTACTCAGGTTTGGGGGAAGACCATTCAAAAGGATGAGAGAGAATGGTGTTTGGTGCTCACGAGGTTATGAACAGTGCCAGTTCCTACCAGGCAGACTGGAAAAACTCATAATTCACGGGACATTGGGTAGATGACTAAAGAAGGTCTTGCCTGAGTACTGGTGAATAATTAGTCCTGGACTGATTAGGTTCATTCTCTGGCTGAACCTAATACATCATAAAACCATGACTCAAAAGAACCAAACTGTTTCCAAATAACTTAACTTCATTCTAAAACAAAGAATATTTATAGAAACAAGAATATTTATAGAAATACAAAAATATTCACCCATCAAGGTAAAATCACATGTCTAGCATCCAATTAAAGATTACCAGGCTTGCAAAGAAGCAGGAAAATATGACCAATGATGAAGAGAATTATCAATGACTCAATCAAAATCAACCCGGAATTAACAACGTTGCAATAACGACAAGGACATTAAAACAGTTATTATAACTGTATACTATCTGTCCAGAAAGCTAAGTAGAAAATAAGAGATATAAAAACAATTCAAATCAAACCTCTAGAGGTGAAATAATAATGGCTGAGATGAAAAATGTACTGGAAGAGATTAATGGCAGATTAGATAGTGAAGAGGAAAAGACTAGTGAACTTGAAGCTATGGCAAACAAAACTATGCAAAATGAAACACCGAGTGCAAAAGATTTTTTTAATGAAAAAAGTATCAGTTACATTTAGGACAGCTTCAAGCAGCCTAATACATGTAATTGGTATTCCAGAAGGAGAGATGAGAGAGCCAGGGGATAGAAAAATATTTGAAGAAATAATGGACAAAAATGTTCTAAAACTTGAAAACCACAAATCTGCAGATCTGAGATCAACAAGCCCCAAACATAAAGAAAACTACACTAATTCCTGTCCTAATCAAAATGCTCAAAATCAGTGGTAAAGAGAAAATTTTAAAAGCAGGCAAAAACAGCAGAGTTCCTACAGAACAAACATAAGGGTGACGGAACATTTCTTTTTGGAAAGTCTAGAAATAGACCCCACATTTATATATACAAATGATTTTTGACAAAAGTAGGAAGATAATTTAGTAAAGGAAAAATAGTCTTTGTAACAACTGGTGCTGAAAAAAAATGGATTTTTATATGCCAAAAAAACCCACTTTGATGCATACCTTGCATCACATACAAAAATGAACTCAAAGTGGACTACCAAAAAAACCAAACTAAACTCACTGCCATTGAGTCATTTCTGACTCATAGCAACCCTCACTGGGTTTCTGAGGCTGTAAATCTTTACGGAAGTAGATCACCCTATCTTCCTTCCTTCCACAGAGCAGCTGATGGATTCAAATCGCTGACCTTGCAATTAGCAGTCAAGTGCCTTATCCACTATGCCACCAGAGCTCTCTAAAGTGGACTATAGTCCTAAATAAAAGATCTCAAACTACACAAACCCCATGCCACCCTGATAAACCATTTTAATGAGGAAAAGAATCTGTCAGTGATTTAAAAAGCAAATTGTACCCAGAATTTTCCAGCACAAAAAAATTTTCAGTAAGGTATCTCTAGGCTTTGAACTTTCGGCGAGACACTGCTTTGAGATATGGTGGTACATGCCCAATTAGCCTCCTGAGGGCTGAACTTGGTGCTTAAGTAAGAAGCCTTGCTGCCTTAACTGAGTTGGCTTAATTTGCCCGGCATTGTGGAATACTGTACAAAAGAAGTAGGAGCTGACTTAATTTAAAAAATCACAGCCCATTCGAGATAATTAGACCAGAATGCACTAGTACCAGGAACTTAAGATGTTTACTCTTTTCATTCATTTTTTTTCTACTTAAATATTTAATGCTTAGGGAGTTTTATTTACATGTATCATCCAAAATGCAATGGCTTATGTGACAGGACTTTTTCACTGCATTATATAAGATCTTGGTACAACTTTAAAAATGTGTCCTATGAATCCAGAGCGGTCTATTGAACCGGGGCACAAGAGTTATGACCCCAGTTTTGACATTGACTTCTGCAGCCTTGGGCAAGCCACTAATCTCTTGTCTCTGTTTCAATATCTATAAAACAAGCATCATAATTTACTGAGCCCCACCAGAATACAATGAAGTATAGCTAATTAGTGTTTACAATCTGGTTTGATAAAAGGCATTAAGTGTTATTGCTGTTGTATTATTATGTAAATGACGGTTAACTTTGACATCAGAAACAATTGGTTTGTGACAACAAAGCTTTCTGATGAAATCAGATCTTGCAAGAGGCCCACAGGTCTTCTTTAAAATATTTAAACATACTGTGTTCAGAATATAGTTGGTGAGGAATCACTGCACAAAATAAAGACATAGGATGTGATTAATTATACACTCCAACATCTTGAGGCTGACATATATAATCCAATAAAGGGTAATGAGGGGCAGTGGGCTGGGGGGGGTGTTACAGAGGGTGCAGGGCTGCCCGCTCCAACCCTCCCCTACTGTGGACTGATGTCCTCCCGCCGGCTCCTTCTGGGAATGCTGCAGTGACTGAAGAGACCACGTCTGTGCCTTTCTTCAGGTTCTTTCTGTTAGAGTTTGATCATTCTGCACCAGGACTGACAATTGAGCCATGTCCAAGTGGCACAGAACAAATGAAGCTCTGAGTGAATGAAATGAAATCTAAAGAAGGAAAACCACAGGTCACAAAATCCCACCTAGCTGCCGGTAAACCTGTGGTTAGAACAATTTACTCAGGCCTGTCTACTCTCTCTGGAAAACAGAAAATTAGTGAGGCGAATCGCATTAGAGACCAGACAAACAAGGGGACTTTTAATCACTCTTAAGGAAGCTTGATGGTAGGATATTAAAAGCAAGTCAGTAATGTTTTTGTCTGTTTACAAGGTAGTGATAAATATAATGAAAAATTAAATTGAATAATTAAGAAACATTAAGAATTTGAATATTTCAAAGAGTGTTCCCAAATAACCTGTCCTGTGTAGGAAATTGCTAATCAAGGAATATGTGACATTGCATGGACTTGAAAACCTCTGATGGAAAGGAAAAAGAGGTAGAAATGTGTGAGCCAAAATGTGGGAATTGACTGCAATTTGGGGGGAGCATTGGCAGAAGGAAAAAGGAGCGTGGTGGCTTATTATTTGCATATAGCTTAAAAGTGGTTAAATACTCAGCTGCTAACTGAAAGGTCGGCAGTTCAAACCCACCAGACGCTCCTCAGCAGAAACATGTGGCAGTCTGCTTCCATAAAGATTTACAGCCCTGGAAACCCTATTGAGCAATTCTACTCTGTCCTATAGAGTTGTTATGGGTCAGAATCAACTCAGTGGTAACAGGTCTTTTGTTTAGTGTTGCAGAAGGAAGGAACCCTGGTGGTGCAGTGGTTAAGTGCTTGGCTGCTGACTGGAAGGTCAGTGGTTTGAACCCACCAGCTGCTTCGTGGAAAAAAAAGATGTGGTAATCTGCTTCTAGAAAGATTACAGAGTTGGAAACCCCATAGGGCAATTTTAGCCTGT
>NW_006921617.1:4591731-4598044 GCF_000298275.1 Orycteropus afer afer
TATATGTATATGTATGTATGTAATTTAGAAGAAAGAGAATATAAAAGAGGAAAGAGTATATATGCTTAACATCCTAACATTTATTTATTCATTCATGCAACAAATATTTTTGGTGCACTTCATAAGATAATTAGCTCAGCCTAAAGGAAGAGTTGGATGTGTGAACAAGTAATTATATGTTACATGCTATAATAGATGTGTGAAGCTCAGCAGAGAAAATGGCTAAATCTGCTCAGATGGGGACAAGAAGCTTTTCCAGCTAAGATTATATTTCATCTGTGCCTTGATAGATGAGAGCTTAGGTGGTTACTAGGCTAAAAAAAAAGGCATTTCAAGACAAAAGAATGGCACATGCAACAGCATTGTGTCCTTTAGTGACTGCCCCAATGAACACTGCACAATAAGCCTCCCCAAAAACTTTGTGGCTTAAAACAGCAACCACTGATTATATCTCATGAGTCTGTGGGTCAGCTAGACAATTCTGATCTGAGTCTGGCTTGGCTGATCTTGGCAGGGCTTGCTAGGAGGTCTGAGGAAAGCTGGCTGGTCCACTGAGGGCTGGCTGGTCAGAGTTGGCCTTGACTGGTATGATTCAGCAGCACGTAGTGTCTCATGGTCCAGCAGGCTAGCCCAGGATGGTATTTGGGGTACAGACAGAAGTCCAAGAAACAGCAGATGCACACAAAACCTTCTTAAGCTTGGAGTCAGACCTGGCACACAGTTATTTCCAACATATTCCAGTAGCCACAAGGCCAGCCCAGATCCAAAGGCTGGGGAAATAAGCTTCATCTCTTGATAGGAAGAACTACAGTCACACTGTACACAAAAAAAGGGGTTTACAATAGGTTTATAATCAATATACCACAGTTACTAAGATGTAAAAAAATATGGTGCATTCAGGAAAAAGTTAGAATTTATGTATACATTGAGCATCAACTTCAAGCACAGAGAGAGACTGGCAGGAAACAAAGTTAGAAAAGTAGACTGGGGCTAGATCATATAGGCCTTGTAAATTACACTTAGGAGTTTGGATTTTTCTCACACCACATACAAAATTAACTCGGGTAAAGGCTAAAATGGTGAAACACAACCTTTATAGAAGAAAATAGAGAAGTAATTCTTTATAACCTTGGATTTGACAATGGTTTCTTAGACATGACACCCAAAGCACAAGCGAAAAAAAAAATTAATTGAACTTACTTAAAAAGCTATTGTTCTTCAAAGAAGACCGCTAAGAAAGTTAAAAGGCAACTAACGGAATGAAATAAAATATTTATAAACCATATATCTGATAAGGGACTGGTATCCAGAATATAAAAAGAACTCTTAAAACTCAATAATAAAAAGAAAAATAAATCAATTAAAATTTGGTCAAATGATGTGAATAGACATTTCTCCAAAAAAGATGCTACAAATAGCCAGTAAACACATGAAAAATGCTCAATGTCATTAGCCATCAGAGAAATGCAAATCAAAACCACAACGTGATATCACATCACACCCTCTAGGATGACTATAATCAAAAAGGTTAGTAAGTTATAACAAGTGTTGATGAGGAAGTGGGGAAGTTGGAACATTCATACCCTGCTTGTTGTTGTTAGGTGCCATTGAGTGGGCTCCGACTCCCAGCGACCCCGTGTATAACAGAAAAAACACTGCCTGGTCCTGCACCATCCTCACAACCCTTTCCATGCTTTAGCCCATCTTTGCAGCACTGTCTCAGTCCATCTCGTTGAGGGTCTTCTCCTTTTTCGCTGACCCTCTACCTCAGCAAGCATGACATTCTTCTCCAGGACTATTTCCTTTTGACAATATGACCAAAGTATGAGAGACGAAGTCTAGCCAGTCCTACTTCCAAAGAACATTTTGGCTGCACTTCCTCCAAGACAGATTTGTCATTCTTCCAGCAGTCCATGGTCCCTTCAATATTCTTCGCCAACACCACAATGCAAAAGCATCAATTCTTCTGCGGTCTTGCTTATTCACATGTCCAGCTCTCGAATGTACATGATGCTATTGAAAAATACCAGGCTTGGGCCGGGCTCACCTTAGTCTTCAAAGTACCATTCCTGCTCTTAAACACTTTAAAGAGGTCTCTTGCAGTAAGTTTGCCCAGAGCAATACGTCATTTGATTTTTTGACTGCTGCTTCCATGGATGTTGATTGTGAATCCAAGTAAAAGGAAATCCTTGATAACTTCAATCTTTTCTCCACTTATCAAGATGTTGCTTATTGGTCCAGTTGTGAGGATTTTTGTTTTCTTTATGTTGAGGTCATTTTGCTGCTAACTAGAAGGTCAGAGGTTCAAACCCACAAGCTGCTCTGTGGAAGGAAGATTGGACGATCTATTTCTGTAAAGATTTACAGCCTCAGAAACCCAGTAGGGGTCATTCTGAGTCAGAATTGACTCAATAGCAGTGAGTTTGGTTTGGTTTTGGTTTTGGTTTTGGTTTTATGTTGAGGTGTAATCCATATTGCAGGCTGTAGTCTTTGATTTTCATCAGTAAGTGCTGCAAGCCTTCTACATATTCCACAAGCAAGGTTGTGTCATCAGCATATTGCAGGTTGTTAATGAGTCTTCCTCCAATCCTTATGCTGCCTTTTTCTTCATAGAATGCAACTTCCCTGATTATTTGCTCAGCAAACAGATTGAATAAATGTGGTGAAAGGATACAACCCCAATGCGCACCTTCCCTGATTTGAAAGCATGCAGCATGCCCATGTTCTGCTCCAAAGGCTGCCTCTTTGTCTATGTAAAGGTTCCTCATGGGCACAATTAAGTGTTCCGGAATTCACACTGCTGGTAGGAATGTAAAATGGTACAGCCACTTTGGAAAATCGTTTGACAGTTTCTCAAAAAGTTAAACATACTGTTACCATATGACTTAGCATACCACTCCTAGGTTTATATATCCAAGAGGATTGAAAACATAAGTCTATACAAAAACTTCTACACAAGTTCATACCACCATTGGTCATAATAGCCAAACAGTGAAAACAATCCAAATATCCGTCCATCAGCTGATGAATGAATAAATAAAATGTTTTTTTCATAAAATGGAGTATTACTTAGCCATAAAAACAAATGAAGTTCTGATAAATGCTAAACTACAGGTGAACTTTTGTAAACATTACGTTAATGAAGAAGCCAGACACAAAATCCCATATATTGTATGATTCTATTTATATGAAATGTTCACAATAGACAAATCCATAGAGACAGAATGAAGATGAATGGTTTCCAGGGACTGGTGGTGGAGACGATGAGAAACAACAGTTCATCATATAATATTTTTTCTTTTTTCTGCAATTAGTGGTGATCTATGCATGACTTTGTGACTATACTAAACACCACTGAACTGTATACTTTAAGATGATGAACTGTGTGGTATGTGAATCATATCTCAAGAAATCTATTATCTGAAAAAATAATTTAAAAAGAAAAAACACAACCATTAGAGCAGAACAAAACAAAACAAAAGTCCACGTAAGACATATCTAGGGAAGACACTATGTTAGTAATTAGCTTCTACCAAACCAAAAAACCAAATGTACTGCCGAGTTGGATCCAACTCATAGCAACCCCTCCTTGGGTTGCTGAGGCAGTATCACTACGGAAGTAGATTGCCCAACCTTCCTTCCGAGGAGTCCGCTGGTGAGTTTGAACCTCCAGTTCTGATTACCAGTCAAATACCTTAGGCACTACGCCACCAGAGTTCCTAATTAGCTTCTAGCACTCAAAATAGACCTGGGCAGTAAATATAGATTGGGGAGAGATGGGTAAATAGGAGGTATTTAAAGCAATGAGAAAATGAGTAGATGGACAGGCCTGGAAGGTGAAACGAGCAACAGTCAAGGGTAACTAGAGAGAAACAAATCTAAGATGAAGAATTAGAGGCAGAAACAGAACCAAGAGAGCGCACTTCAAAGAGCAAGAGGAGAAAACATTTCAAGAAGTGAATAAAAGATCACCACTGAAAAATGAAAGAGCAGCTCTTTGATTTGCAAGCTAGGAGATCATTAGCAATTTTTTTTAAAGAAAGTTTTTATTTTTAATTTTGAAATGATCTCAAACTTACAGAAGAGTTTTAGGTCTGGTACAGCTTTTTTCTTCCTGACCCATTTGAGAGTAAATTGCTATCCTGATGCCCCATGTGCCTCTTACAGTTGAGTGTGCCTTCCTCACAAACAAGGATGTTTTAACCACAACCATCACATTCAGGAAATGAACATTGATAAATTATTATTATTTAATCATCAGAGTCCATTCAAGTTTTACCATAATTCCCAATAATGCCCTCTAATTGCAAAAGGCTCCAGTCCAGAATCATGCATTGCCTTTAGTCCACTTCACTCTGGAACAATTACACCAGAATTCCTCGACATTCATGACCTTCACGTTTTGAAGATTATAGGCTGGTTATTTCATGGTATTTCTCTCAGAGTGGTTTTGTTCAAGGTGTCCTAGTCATTAGATCCAGATTATGCACCTTGGACAGAAATATCACAGATGTGATGCTGGGTTCTCATTGAATTCTATCCGATAGTGAATAATTTGTATTTGTGCCATTACCGATGTTTGCTTTGATCACGGGGTTAAGGTGATGTCTGCCAAACTTGTTTACTGTAATGGTACTCCTTTCCCTTTGTAATTAGTGTACTTTGTGGGGATGGGCTTTGTAACTATGTAAACATCCAGTTCCTCATCAAGTTTCCAACACATTTGTTTATTAATTAATATCAGTATGCACTCATGATTTCACTCAATGGGTTCTGTAACTCAATGTCACTGTATTATTTAGTTTCTTACTCAAATTGTCCTTGATGTCACCACTGAAAACCCCTTCAAGCTGGCTCCTGTGTCCTTGTGGTATGCCCTCATCATTCTTGGAGCACTGCCTTGCTTTCTTACACAAGAGATGCTCCCTATCAAAGGTGGAAAACTTGTGAGACTGGGAAAAACAAGGCAGGCCCCTCAAGTTCTGGCTTTCGTAGACTTCACTGTATATACTGGGCAGTTTGATTTAATTTAACCCTCACAACAACCCTGTGAGTTGGATATTATTATCTCCATTTTGCAGAAGAATTGCATGCCCAGGAAGGTAAAGCAGCTTGCTCAAGGTCACTCAGCTTGTATGGGCCAAGTGTAATCCAAACCCAAATCTATCTGAATTCAAAGCATAAGTTGTTTAATCACCAAACTTATTTTTTGTTGGATATTCCTTGTCAGGTGCATTAGTTACATTATGTTTACATCCTATTTTTAATGTTGAATCCTTACTTTCTTAAGTAAACCTCAGAATTTTAAGAGGTGGTAATTAAAGTAGATAGAAGTCCAAGAAGTGTTAAGTTGGTGATGGTGTCACAGTGCCAGGTACCCAGGTTCCTCTCTGATTGCTCCTCTGTGCATCAGGTTTCAGATCCCAAAGTCACCTCGTGAAGGTCCAGCCATTACGTCTGCAATCTGCCAGCAAAGAGGAGTACAGAAATGAAGGGCCTGTCCCCCTTCATTTGGGAACAGTGCCCAAAAGCAGCACAGGCCACTTCTTCCTACATTCCCATTGGTCAGAACTTGTCACATGGCAGCACCTACCTGCAAGGGGAAACTAGGAAATTTTAATACAGAGGGCCAAATATTCACCTAAAAATCACGGATTCTGTTTCTAAAGAAGGGAGAAAGGATATTGGAGATAGACTGGCAGCCTCTGCCACACTGGAGAATAAAAGTGTAAATAAAAGAATAAAAGATCCTAAAGAAACTGAAAGGAGCACTGGTGGCATAGTGGTTAAGTGGTCAGCTGCAAATCGAAAGGTGGGTGATTTGAATCCATGGGAAGAAGAAGTGGCAGTCAGCTTCCATAAAGATTATAGCCTTGAGGTATAAGTGCTGTCAACTAGTGAATAGAGGAGTACAGCACAGTAGCCTACCTGCACAGATAACATACAAACAAAACAAAGAAAATGAAAATTGTGGGCAAGTCACTCCAATTAAATATAAACACAAAAACGTCACAATGCCTCGGAGACAAAAGAGCATCACAGTCCACACAAAGAAGCAAGATAAAGCAGTAGAAACAAGGGATCAGGATACATACCCAAAATAAATCCCTGAAGAAGATACAGCATTGGAACTCCCTGATAAGGAATTCAAAAGAATTATATTTAGGTATCTTCAAAGGATTAAGAGACAGACCAAGGACAACACAGAAAAAACCCTAGAAGAATTTTGGAAGAAAATACAAGAACAAACTGACAAAATAAATGAAAAATTAGAAATTATTCTAAATCTACAGATAGAAATCCAGAAGATTAA
>NW_006921617.1:4600198-4601552 GCF_000298275.1 Orycteropus afer afer
GATACTGCCTCGGAAATCCAAGTAGGGGTCTCTTTGAGTCAGATCAGACTCGATGGCAGTGAGTTTGGTTTTGGTTTTCATGTAGGGTTGCTGAGCCAGAATGGGTTTGGTTTTGTGGTTTTGGTAATGAAGCTGAGGGGTGAGCTGAAGTTAGAAATAAATTCATAGTGATGTTCGGGTGTCATGGGGACAAGGTCTTAGATAAAGGGGAAGACCCTTTTGCCAGGCCTGACATTTCTGAAGGGCCTCGAAATCTAGACTTTCAACTTTATATCTAAATATAGTTATACATAGGGTCATGTGGACAGACAGGCTTGAAAGGGAAAGATCCTCATCACATAGCTGTCACCTGGTGTTCTGACTACCTGGATCACATTATCTAGAGGACACTGGGATTTTTGGTTTTGTTTTTCTTTTTCATTTCTATGTCATGAATAAACCAAAAAAAAAAAAAAATTCACTGCCAGCCAGTCAATTCCAACTCATAGCAACCCCCATTGGGTTTCCAAGGCTGTAAATCTTGACGGAAGTTGATTGCCCCACTGTCTTTCCGCAGTGCAGCTGACAGGCTTGAACTGCTGACCTTCTAGTTAGCAGCCTTTGCCTTATCCACTACGCCACCAGTGATCCTATGTCATATGAATGGCACAATCATAATTTACTATATTTTAAATTAAAAGCCATAATTTATTAAACATAAGCTTTAGGACATTAAGGGGACCCAATAAAAATCACTCCAATTCTCCATCTGACTTCTAAAGTTTTACTTTCATAACTATGTATGCTTACATTAGAGAACGTAACATACATCTTCAGGCAAATGAGCTCCCTAATACTAAAGCAAGGAGCTTGGTGGCGTAGTGCCTAAGGCATTTGACTGCTAAACCAGAAGGCTAGCAGTTCAAACCCACCAGCCACTCCTCGGAAGGAAGATGAGGCAATCTACTTCTCTAGTGATACTGCCTCGGAAACCCAAGGAGGGGTTGCTATGATTTGGATCCAACTCAACAGCAGTGAGTTTGGTTTGTTTTGTTTTGTGTGTGTGTGTGTGTGTGTGTGGAACATGAACGGTAACCTAAACAAGTAGATGTTTGCAGCTACATCCGTGGAAGCTTTTAACATTTTTTTGCAGAAAGCTATTCGTTTTTCAGTAGATTGGGCCAGACAAGCAGAAAAGAAGGCTTGATCAGTTTCTATTTTCCAAGAGAATCCTTGTGAAAACAAAACACCTGTATGTTTTAAGTTATTGTTTGATCAACTACTTTCTAAATAGATACACACATGTACACACTGCTGTCGAGTCAGAGCCAACTCATAGTGATCCCTCCTTGGGTTTCCGAGGTGGTATCACTAC
>NW_006921617.1:4601847-4611246 GCF_000298275.1 Orycteropus afer afer
TCTCCCAACATGGCTGACACAGATCTAGGCATCACATGCAGTTATGACTCCATAAAGTGGTGGAGTGGAAAACAGGTTGCTTCCCATGCATTTCATTATCACCAGGAACATATATATATATATAACAGGCCTCCATAAACTTCTCATCTCTTACTGGCCCTAACTGCCTGTGTGCCCATTTCTAAACTGGCATGAGCATCGAATGACCCTGTTGAGTGCACACCAATCAAGATTGACCTTCTGGGGCTGAGGAGTCCAGCCTCCTGGATACACATGGCTACAATAATTGAACAAAATTGGGGCTCTGTTAGCAAGGAAAAAAAAAAAAAAGGGACAGCCAATAGGTAGACCATCAATACTGACTACCACAATAACCAACATATTTTGAAAACATTGTTGGCAGGCTTTTGACAGCCATTTTCAAGTTCATTTAAAGACCAAAAGACTTTATCTGACTAGTTTTCCATTGGGACTTTCCAAACCAATAGAATAGGATGGATTTTCAGTGCTAATATTATGTAAATGTTGATTTTTAAAAAAGAATATATCAGCACAATACTTAAATGACTTTTCTAGGGCTTTTCTGAATCATTCATTACTTTAGAATTTTTTAAATCAAATTCTATTGTCTTTTCTCTGACCTGATTACATTTCAAAAGCTCAGACTCTATTCCTCTCCTTTCTCTCTCTCCTCCTAACTCAGGGACATCTGCAATTGGATGTTCTATAAACTCTAAAGAGTGTGTGTTAAAAACGAACCTCCCTAAGGGCAGGGACCATGCTCACAGTCCCATACCCTGTGTGGCATTTTGTGGGTACTTCACAAATACTTGTTTGTTGAATGGATGGTTGGAAGAATGGAAGAAACAATTAACTTATTGCCTTCTTTCTTAAACCAGGATAGCTTAGTGCTTAAGAGCCTAGCACTGGAATCACATCGAGTTAGAAGCCTGGCTCCACCACTCACACCTGGGCCAGTCTGCACCAGTTATTTAATTTATCTAAGGCTCAGTGTCCATAAAATATGGAAAACAATAAAACCTCATAGCAGTTTTGTGAGGATTAAACAAGCTCATTCTTGGAAAAGGCTTAACATACAATAAGTGCTCAATTAATGTTGACTCTCATTAATCCTTTACTGTTTACTAATATCTTCATGTGGCCAATGTGGTACACCCAGTGCCCCAAACTGAAAACCTGTGATGGAGCAGCCCCTTGTAGGTGCACTTCCCTTCCAATTTTTCCAGTCTCCCCTCTTTCCTGACATGGGCCCAAGACAAGGAACTCAGAGTATTTATCCTGCTCTGCAAATTGTTTGTAGTTAAAGCAGTGATTTTCTTCCTGCTTTCCCAGGAAGTCTGGGAGTCCCTGGACAGTGTGAACAGTTAAGTGCTTGACTCTTAACTGAAAGACTGGAAGTTCAGCTCCATCCAGAGGCACCTCAGAAGAAAGGCCTGACAATCTGCTTTTGAAAAATTCCAAACCCACTGCCATGGCATCGATTCTGATCATAGTGACCCTATAGAACTGAGTAGAACTGCCCCACAGAGTTTCCAAAGCTGTAAACCCTTATGGAAGCAGACTGCCCCATCTTTCTCCCATGGAGTGAATGGAAAAGTTGAACCATCAATTTTGGGATTGGCAGCTGAATGCTTTAACCACTGTGCCACCAGAGAAAAATTAGCCATTGAAAACTCTATGGAGCACAGCTCTGCTTTGACACATACGGGGTCGCCATGAGTCAGGGTTCACTCTAGGACAACTGGTTGGTTTTCCCAGAAAGTCTATGGTTCTGAGACCATGCCTCAGGGCTGGCTGAGGCCAGGGTGAAAAGGGAGGAAGAGCAGTAGGCCAGGCTACACAGACTTCCTTCCCTACTTTAACCAGAGCGACAGAATTTTCTATATTTTCTATATTAGAGTTCAGTGTAAAATTTCTTTTGAAAAAGGAACTCTGCTTTTTGTAGAAAGTGTGAAAAACAACAGACTAGTTGGTCTCTACAGTGGCATCATCATGAGCCTTTTGGAACCTCCCTTGGCTCTGCGCAATTTCTCCCATCACAAGCAAACTATAGATGGCTTGCTTGAAGTCTCTCCCCAGTTGGTTCCTCCACTGTGGAAGTGTTTCAACACCCAACTTGTCAAAGTTTGGCTCCAACACCAGGGCCAAACAAAAAAAAAAACTAAACCCATTGCTATTGAGTCGATTCCTACTCGGTGATCCCCATTGTGTTGCCAAGGTGGGAAATCTTTATGGAAGTAGATTGTGCCATCTTCCTTCTATGGAACAGCTGGTGGGTTGAACCACCAACCTTCTGGTTAGCAGTCAAATACCTCAGGCATTGTGCTGTACTTACTGATAAGCTTCATCTGTGTCCAAACTCTATTTTCCTCAGAGTACAAAATCTTTTGAGCTAGTCTCTACACCAAACCAAAAAACCAAACTCACTGCCATCAAGTCAATTCCAACTCATAGCAAACCCCACTGGGTTTCCAAGGCTGTAAATACAGACTTTGGTAGGTTTGAACTGCCAGCCTTCTGGTTAGTAGTCAAATAAATGCCTTAACCATTATACCACCAGAGCTCCTTAGTCTCTATACCAGCATTTCTCAAAGTGAGAATTCTACTTCTCTCACAATTGAACAGTGGAGTTTTGTAGAGGCCACATGACATGTAGTATGATAGATTAAATGCAGAGGTAGATATAAGAATCCAACTATCTTCTAAGTTAAGCCAGAGTAAAGAGGCTTGCAAAAAATATAAAACTTTTTAAAATGCCATTTCGCTTACTAAACATTTTTGCTTTGAAAAATGGAGCTATTTTTCATTAAAAAAAAGTACAATCTATGTTAACATGTAATGGTTTCATTATTAATTTTAAATAAAATTATAATATTTCTCAGTTTTAATTTATAAAGTGACAAATATTGATATAACCCATGGAAGCAAAAGCTTTTTGGGGTTTTCAACAACTTTTAATAATGTAAATGGATCCTGAAACCAAAAAGCTTGAGATCCACTGCTCTGTGCTATGTCATTTGAGTACAATATATTCTACAATGGAATCTAGAGTATTCATTCAACAAGAGTTCTAGGATGGCTGCTGACTTGGGCAGGAAAAGGCTCCAACTCTACTGGAAAATCTATTGGGTTAAAATTGTGTTCATTTTGTTTGCTTAATTCTTTTTTTAATAATAAACTTTTATTGAAGTATAATGCTGTACTTTTTCTTTTAGCTGCAGTTTATCAAATGTCACAGATTTAAAAATTATTATCAAGAACAGTCAGCTCAAGGGGTTGTTATTTCTCTTAATTTTCCAAGTTTAGTAAAATAATAGCCAGAGCTATCACACAATATAAGTCCAAGAATATGACATTCTGGATAAAAGTTGCAAGGTATCTTATTAGTTCTCTGACTTGGACCATTAAACTGAGTGAAATCCCATTTTTGCCTTCTTTCCCCTGTACTAGAACCTGTTCTAGTTAGAGAATTCTTTATTAATGTGCACATACTATGTATCAGGATTTGTGAAAAATGAAGACTGAAAGAGAAACAGACATCAGAGAGTTAAAACCTTCATTAAAATATAGATAAACTGAGGTCCCAGTATATTAACTGATTTAAGACCCCTCATTAAGTAGCAAGGTTTTCACTGGCCAATTCTTTGAGAAGTGGATGACTTCTTCCTTCTTCTGAGTCTGTCTTAGTCTGGAAATTTTGCTGAAACCTGTCCACCATGGGTAACCCTGTTGGCATTTGAAACACAGGTGGCATAGCCTCCAGCCTCACAGCAACACACATGCCATCACAGGATGACAAACTGACAGACAAGTTCATCTCCCTTAGCTGTTCCAAACTGTTCCACTCCCACTTCCTGGCCTGCCCTACCTCTTCTGGCCCTCCAAAGCCAACTCCCACCACTTCTGGCCTCCCTACCTGTTCCGGCCCTCCAAAAGCCAGCTCCCGCCGCTTCCTGGCCTGCCCTACCTGTTCCGGCCCTCTGTTTTCTGTTGTCAGAAGGAACCATTCTCTGAAGAAGGATGTCATGCTTGGCAAAGTTGAGGGTCAAAGAAAGAGGGGAAGGTCCTCAACAAGATGGCTTGACACAATGACTGCTGTGATGGACTCAGGTATAGGAGGGATGGTGAAGCTGGCACAGGACCAGGCAGTGTTTCTGTTGTACATAAGATTGCTATGAGTCAGAGATACTCTATGGCACATAACAACAACAACAACATTAAATAGCAGAACAAAAACTTCCAACTTCAGTATTTGTTGAAATGCCCTGGTCAAACATTTCATTCTTTTTACAGATAAATTCCATTTGGATAGTAAACTTTAGGTGTTAATTAAATTATCAATATGGATAGCTATCTGACTATAACCAAGAATTTATTTGCTAAAAAGTATTGGTGACCAAAAATTTGCCAGTCACCGAAATGAACATGGAATGAATCTCTGTAATTCATGGCAGGTCCTGGCTGCATAGGAAACCAGGGCTCTGCTATTCTCATCTTTCTCTTCAGCACCCAAAGGCAATCCTTCAACCTGGTACCAAGGAGCAGAATCACACCAGGGCAGGGATGGTCCAGAATATAACTGAGGTGTCTCTTCTGACCCTGGTCACCCAAAGACAAAAGGAAGAAATACCTGAAAGATGGGTTCCTCATGATCTGGACCCTGCTTTCCCCTCCCACACTCACTTCTCTTGACTCTCAAACTCTAACTGGGCCACTTGCCTTTCCCTAAAGGAAGACATTTTCCTTCTGCCTTTGAGTCTTGTGTGTGCTTTTACTAATGCTTGCAATACAGTCACCCATCCCCCTCTTTCATCCTGTATGTTATTTGCCATTGAGTTGGCTCTGACTCATGACAACCTTATGTATAACAGAATGAAATATTGCCAAGACGTGTGCCATCTTCATGATCATTGGCATGTTTGAGTCCATTGTTGCTGCTATTATGTCAATCCATCTTATTGAGGGTTTCCTTCATTTTCATTGGCACTTCAGTTTACCAAACATGATGTCCTTTTCTAGTGATTGGTCTTTCTAATGGCATATCCAAAGTAAGCAAGTCAAAATCTCATCATCCTCACTTCTAAGGAACATTCTGGTTAAATTCTAAGACCAATTTGTTTGTTCTTTCGGCCGTTCATGTCATATTTATCACCTGTCTGTCAGTTACACTGTGGTGGCTTACATTTTTCTATGCCACTGGTATTTCAAATACCAGCAGGGTCGTCCATGGTAGACAGGTTTCAGCAGAGCTTCCAAACAAAGACAGACTAAAAAGAGAAGTCTTGTTATCTACTTCCAAAAATTAGCCAATGAAAGCCCTATAGATCACAACAGAATATTGTTGAATATGTGCTGGAAGATGAGCCCCTCAGGTTGAAAGGCACTCAAAACACAACTAACTGAGGATGAGCTGCATTCCTTAAGAGTTGACCCAAATGATGCAGATGGAGTAAAGCCTTTGGAATCTTACTGGTGCGACACAAATCAAACTGATAGGTAACAGCAGAAAACATTGACTAATAATCAGAATGTTGAATGTACAAAACACGAATCAAGGAAAACTGGAAGTCATCAAAACTGAAATGTAGCAAGGCATGGCCCAAGATAATGGCTTAGTCAAACACACTGTCGTCCTTCTATGGCAAAGACCTGAGAAACCAAGTGAAACAGATACAGATAACAATCTTGGAACCTTGAGCATCAAATGGAAATAAAGAATGAGATCAAACAACACTGTTAAAAGAAACTGAACAAAAACAGTGACCAAGAGAAAAAGCGGAGGTGCCTGGCCTGCTGGCCTGGCACAGCATAGCCATCAAGACAAAACCAGCAGTGATCCCAGTGAGGAGCACAGGAAGGCTTAACTTCACAAAATTCCTGTAGGAAATTAATCTACCCACCAAATAAAAAAGAAAGGAAAAAAAAAGACTCAGTAAACACAAAATCAACAACAATGAAGGATACAAAAATAAAACCCATAAACAAAAAGAAATCAGCATAGTAAAATTAAGCAGAACAAAGAAACCATTAACACCAAAAAAAAAAAAAGCATAACAAAATAGCAGCAATAAATTTATACTTATTCACACTGAATGTAAATGGTTTAAATGCACTAGTCAAGATACAGACAATGGGAGAGTGCACACACACCAAAAAAAGGACCTATCAATATTTTGCCTAGAAGAGACACACCTTAGCACACCTTAGATACAAAGACATAAATAGTTTAGGTTCAAAACCAAAGGATTAAAAAATATATATCAAATAAGCAGTAATCAAAAGAGAGTAGGGGTGGCAATAATAATCTTTGATAAAATAGACTTTAAGTAAAAATCCATTGTAAGAGACAAAGAAGGCCATTATGTAATGTTGGACAAATCAATCCATCAAGAAGACAAAACCATAACGAATATTTACGCATCTAGTAACAGAGCTCTAAAATACAACTCTAACAGAATTGATAAGAGATATAGACAATTATGTAATAACAATGGGAGACTTTAACACATGGCTTTGGATGATGGACAGGACAACTAGAAAGAAACTCAACAAAGATACAGAAGATCTAAATAACACAATTAACCAACTTGACCTCATAGACATATACAGAATACATCACCCAATAGCAGTACAGTATGCATTCTTCTACAATGCACATGGATCATTCTCCATAATAGACCATATTCTAGGGCACAAAGCAAGCCTCAATAAATTATAAAACATTGACATAATACAAAGTATACAAAGTTTTATGTACAATACAAAGTATCTTCTCTGATCTTAATGCTATAAAATTAGAAATCAGTAATAAAGAGCTAGCCAAAAAATAAAATAATAAAATAAAATGGTTTTTCTGCATCAAAACTGAATAACACCTTACTTAAAAGCTCCTGAGTCATACAAGAAATAAAAATGATATTAAAAAATTCTTAGAATGAAATGTGAATGAAGACAAACCAAAACCTCTGGGGACACAGCAAAAGCAGAAGGAAATTTATAGCAATAAATGCACACATTAAAAAAGAGAAAGTCCCAAAATCAATAACTTAAACCAACAACTTGAACAAAGTGAAAAGGAGTAACAAAAGACATCTACAGTCATTAGAAGAAATGAAATAGTAAAAGATCAGAGTAGAAATAAATTAATTAGAAAATAGAAAAGTAAGAGAAAGAATCAACAAAACTATTGGTCCTTTGAGACGATCAATAAAACTGACAAATCACTGTTTAAGTTAACAAATGGGAAAAAAAAAAAAAAAGAGAGAGAGAGAAGATGAAAAGCCAAAAGAAGAAATGGCATGGATGACATTACAACAGAACCAATAGCGATAAAGAGCATTTTTACAGAATATTATGAAAAATTATGCTCTAACAAATTTGAAAACCTAGAAGAAATAGATAAATTTCTAGAAACATGATCTACTTAAACTAATACAAACAGAGGTAGTAAACCTAAGTAGACTCATAATGAAGGAAGAATTTGAAGATATTAAAAAAAAAAAAAAAACCTTCCCAACAACAACAACAAAAAAACCAGCCCAGATGGCTTCACTGGAGAGATCTACCAAAAGAGTCAACACCAGTTCCACTCAAACTATTCCAGAACATAGAAAAGGAAGGAGTACTTCCTAATTAAGTCTATGAAGCCACAAAAAAGAAAATTACACACCAATATTCGTCATGAATATAGATGCAAAAATTCTCAAGCAACAAATTCTAGCCAACAGAATACATCACCTTATTAAAAAAAAAAATACATCACAATCTAGTGGGATTCATACCAGAGAGGCAAGGATGGTTGAACATTAGAAAATCAATGAACATAATTCACCACATAAATAAAAGGATCATGTGATCATCTCAGTTGATGCAGAAAAAGCATTTGTTAAGAATCTAATACCCTTTCCTGATAAAAACTTTCAGCAAAATAGGAATGGACAGAAAAATCCTCAACATAATTGTTGTTGTTTTTGTTACGTGCTGTTGAGTCCACCCGACTCATAGTGACCCCTCCTTGGGTTTCCGAGGCAGTATCACTACGGAAACAGATTGCCCAACCTTCCTTCCGAGCCAACAGCCAACATTATTCTCAATGGAGAAAGATTGAAAGCATTCCTCTTGAGAATGGGAATAAGACCAGAATTCCCATGAACAGTACTCTTATTCTTACCCTAGCCAGAGCAGGAAGATGGGGCAATCTACTTCCATAGTGATACTGCCTTGGAAACTCAAGGAGGGGTCGCTATGAGTCGGTCCGACTCCATGGCACATAACAACAACAACAATAGCCAGAGCAATAAAGCAAGACAGGAGAATAAAGGGCATCCATCCATATTTCTAAGGAATAAATGAAATTACCTGTATTCACAGATGGCATGATCCTATACATAGAAAATCCCAGAGATTCCACAAGACTATTACTGGAACTAATAGAAAAGGTCAGCAAAATGGCTGGGGACAAGATCAAAATACTAAGTCTCTTGGATTCCTCCACACTAACAAGGAGAACTCTGAAAAGGGAATCAAGAAAACAATATCATTTACATTAGCCCAAAAAAGGATAAAGTACCTAGGAATAAATCTAACCAGGGATGTAAAAGATTTATATAGAGAAAACTACAAAACACTACTGCAAGAAATTAAAAAAGACTTACATAAATGAAAAAAAAAAAAAAAAAAACGAACATGCTCTTGGATTGGAAGACTTAATATTGTGAAACTGTCGATACTGTCAAAAGCAATCTATGGATATAATGCAAGCCCAATCGAAATCCCAACAACATTCTTTAACAAAATAGAAAAACTGCTCTTCAACTTCATATGAGAAGGAAAGACGCCCAACAAAATTAAGCATTATAGAAGAACAACAACAAAGTAGGAAGACTCAAACTCCCCAGTCTCAGAACTTACTATCCAGCCACTGTAGTCAAAACATCCTGGTTCTGGAAGAATGACAGTCATATAAACTAATGAAACCAAATGGAGAGCTCTGAAGTATATCTATCCAGCTATGGACAGCTGACCTTCAACAAAGGGTTGAAGTCACCTAGTGAGGAAGAGATAGTCTCTTTAGCAAATGGTGCTGGCAAAACAAGATACCCATTGGCAGGAAAATGAAACAAGATCCATGTTGTTGTTGTTGTTAGGTGCCATTGAGTCATCTCTGACTCATAGCAACCCTATGCACAGCAGAACGAAACACCACCCAGTCCCGCACCAGCTCCGTGATCCCTGCTATACTTGAGCCCATCACAGCAGCCTCTGTGTCAATCAGTCTCTTTGAGGGCCTTCCCCTCTTTCGTTGACTCTCCACCTTACCAAGCATGACACCCTTCTCCAGGCAATGGTCCCTTCTGACAACATGACCAAAGTAGGTGA
>NW_006921617.1:4613098-4614208 GCF_000298275.1 Orycteropus afer afer
AACTGCTCTTTGAAATCATCTGGTCAGCACTTTTATCTTGTCATTTCTTCCATTTGCTTTAGCTACTCTCCGCTCAAGGGCAAGTTTCAGAGTCTCTACTGACATCTATTTTGGTCTTTTCTTCTTTTCTCATCTTTTTAGTGATCTCTTGCTTTCTTCATGGATGATGTTCTTGATGTCATCCCACAATTTTTCTGGTTTTCAGTCATTGGTAGTGCATCAAATCTATTCCTTAGATGGTCTCTAAATTCAGGAGGGATAATATTACAGGTCATATTTTGGGTCTTGTGGACTTGTTTTAATTGTCTTCAACTTCAAGTTGAACTTGCATATGAGCAATTGATGGTCTGTTCCACAGTCAGCTCCTGGCCTGGTTTTGGCTGAAGATATTGAGCTTTTCTATTGCCTCTTGTCACAGATGTAGTCAATCTGATTCAAAACATGATATCCATTTGCAGAAAAATGAAACAGAATCTGTACCTCACAGCAATACATAAAAACTAACTCAAAATAGATCAATGATCTAAATGTTAAACCTGTAAAGTTCCTGGAAGATAACATAGAGACAAAGCTAAAACAAAAACAAAAACAAAAAATACCAGACTGACTGCTGTTAAGTCATTTCCAACTCATAGCAATCCCTCCTTGGAATTCTGAGGTGGTATCTCTAGAGAGTAGATTGCCCAGTCTTCCTTCCAAGGAGTGGCTGGTGGGTTTAAACTGCCAGCTTTCTGGTTAGTAGACAAATACCTTAGGCACTATGCCACCAGAGCTCCTAGGGACAAAGCTAGGGGTCCTAACTTTCAGCATAAATAGCCTATCAAACAAAATTTAAAAAGTGCACAAATGACAGAAAATAAATTAGATAGCTTGCACCTCCTAAAAATTAAATGTATATGGTTGTCAAAAGACTTTATTCAAAGAGTAAAAAGAGAACCTACAGACTGAGAAATTTTTTTGGCAACAACGTATCTGACAAAGGTCTAATCTCTAAAATATGTAGACAAACAATCCAATCAAAAAATGGGCAAAAGACATGAACAGATACTTTACCAAAGAAGACATTCAGGTGGCTAACAAACACAGAGATACTTGTGATCATTACCATTA
>NW_006921617.1:4614733-4615327 GCF_000298275.1 Orycteropus afer afer
GAGTAAACAAACTGTGGTACATACATACAATGGAATACTTTATAGTGCAACCATAAAGAATAATGATGAGTCCATGACACATCTTCTAACATGAATGAATCTTGACGACATCATGCTGAATGAAACGCATCAATCACAAAAGGACAAATATTGTATGGTATCACTTTTATAAAAGGTCATGGGTAGATTTACACAGAGAAAACAACAGTCTTTGATAGTTACCAGAGATGCGAGGGAGGGAGGGAGAATCACTCATGAGATAGTAGACACATGTTAATTCTGGTGAAGGGAAAGGCAATACACAATATGGGGGAAGTCAGCACAATGTGATTAAGGTAAATGAAGACATGGAGAAGTAAGCAAAAATAAAAGCTATGGTAAACACTGTTGTTGTTGTTGTTATGTGCCGTAAACACTATTACACACAATTCTGCAACAGTAATAATAATCAAAATTTGTGAGTGGTACATAGGTAAATGTTTACTTGTGTTTTATTGACGATGCAAAAGCATTTGATTGTGTGGATCATAACAAATTGTGGATAACATTGAGAAGAATGGGAATTCCAGAACACTTAATTGTACTCATAAGGAA
>NW_006921617.1:4615927-4647427 GCF_000298275.1 Orycteropus afer afer
GTGGACTGCTAAAAGAACTAACAAATCTGTCCTGGAGGAAGTGCAGTTGGAATGATCCTTTGAAGCAAGAATGGCCAGACTTTATCTCACCTACTTTGGTCATGTTGTCAGAAGGGACCATTCTCTGGAGAAGGAGGTCATGCTTGGTAAAGTGAAGGGTCAATGAAAGAGTGGAAGGCCCTCAATGTGATGGATTGACATGGTGGCTGCAATGATGGGCTCAGGTATGGTAGGGATTATGGGCTGGCACAGGACCAGGCAGTGTTTCGTTCTGTTGTATATAAGGTCACTATGAGTCAGAGATGACTCGACAGCACCACCACCACCACATAGGTAGATATGTATTATAGGAGGGGTATGGGAATACATGTGCATGCATATATAGGTATAGTTGTGGGCATTTGTATATACATTTTGTATCATTGCATTTATGTTTATATGTATAATAGAGCACCTAGGGGGCAGAGTTATAGAAACATCTCTTAAGACTGAGTTACTGGGTTTGAAGGCTAAGGACCATGGTCTCAGGGACAGCTAGGTAAACTGGAATAACATAGTTCATAAAGATAACGTTCTATATCTTAGTTTGGTGAGTAGCATCTGAGATCTTAACATCTTGTGAGTGGCCACCTAAGATACAACCATCCGTCTCTTCCTACCTGAACAAAGGAGAGTGAAGGAAACCAAAGACTTAGGGAAGCAATTAGTTGATGATTCTAATGGCCCACATGAACCACAGCCTCCTCTAGCCTGAGACCAGAACTAGATGATGTCCGGTTACCACTACAGACCACTCTAACAAGGGACACAACAGAAGGTCCTGGTTACAGTGAGAGTAAAATGTAGAACAAAATTCAAACTCATAAAAAAAAAAAAAAAAAACTAGACTTACTAGACAGATAGAGATTTCCCACCCCCAAGACTATTGCCCAAAGACACCCTTCTAACCTGAAACTAAAGCTAGGTGGTCACCTTTCAGCCAAATAATAGATTGGCCTATAAAATAAACAAGAACACCCTAAGAGTAATCCTTAGAATAATCAACTATATAAGACCAAATTATGTTATGTTAATTGTAACAAATTATGGCTAACATTGAGAAGAATGGGAATTCCAGAACACTTGATTGTACTCATGAGGAACCTGTACATAGATCAGGAGGCTGTCGTTCGAACAGAACAAGGGGATACTGCATGGTTTAAAATCTGGAAGAGGGTGTGTCAGGGTTGTATCTTTCACCACACTTACTCAATTTGTATGCTGAGCAAATAATCCAAGAAGCTGGATTATATGAAAGAATGTGGCATCAGGATTGGAGGAAGACTCATTAACAAACTGCAATATACAGATGACACAACTTTGCTTGCTGAAGGTGAGGATTACTTGAGGTACTCACTGATGAAGATTAAAGACTACACTCTGCAGTATGGATTACACCTCAGTATAAAGAAAACAAAAAATCCTCGCAACTCATCCAATAAATCTTCACGATGGATTGAGAAAAGATTGAAGTTGTCAAGGACTTCATATTATTTGGTTCTACGATTAACACCAACAGAAACAGCAGTCAAGACATCAGATGATTTATTGCATTGGGCAAATCTGCTGCAAAAGACCTCTTTCAAGTGATGAACAGCAAAGATGTCTCCTTGAAGACTAAGGTGTGCTTAACCCAAGCCATGGTATTTTCAATCACCTCATATGTATGTGAGAGCTGGACAGTGAATAAGGAAGACCAAAGAAGAGTTGATGCTTTTGAGTTGGAGAAGAATGCTAAGAGTACCATGGGCTGCTAAAAGGACTTTCAAATCTGTCCTGGAAGAAGTGCAGCCAAAATGCTCCTTGAAGGGAGAATAGCCAGACTTTGTCCCACCTACTTTGCTCATGTTGTCAGGAGGAACCATTCCCTGGAGAAGGATATCATGCTTGGTAAAGTGGAGAGTCAACAAAGAAGATGAAGGCCTCAATGAGATGGGTTGACACAGTGGCTGCAACGATGGGCTCAGGTGTAGCGAGGATCATGAAGCTGGCACAGAACCAGGCAGTGTTTCGTTCTGCTGTGCATAGGGTCTCTATGATTTGGAGATGACATGATGGCACCTAACGATAACAATAACAATAACAACATACGACCAAATGGGCAATATTTGCCCAAAAGAGAAGATGAGAAGGCAAGGAAGGTTAGTGAAAGTAAAGGGATGGAAACAAGGAAGTCAGGGTGGAAATGGGAGAGTGCTGACATAATTGCGGGGATAGCAACCAATATATGAATTGTTGAATGGACACTAATTTGCTGTGTAAACTTTTACCTAAAACATAGTAAAATATTAAAAAGAAAAGAAACAATTGAAGATTGATATCCTAGGCATTTGTCTTTCTCCTAATTTGGTTACATTTTTCCACACTCAGTTTATATGCATATTTCAATGTCTCCAGGAAACTTTCTCACCCCAGCCTTCATCACCATCCTCTATGCACCCAGGCTGGGTTGGTAGCCATTCCTGTGTACTCCCAGAACACCCTGTGAATATCATTACTGTAGCACTTCTCATCTGACTCTTGCACTGAAATAAAAGCTCATTAAAATCATCACATCATGGTATCTCCTGGGTCCAGCACAATGCCTAGCACATAGTAATCTCCTTAGAAATAACTGTTGAGTGACTATCTGAGTCAGTGAATGGAAACCCTCTAGCATAGAGCTGCCAATGGAAATTCAATGTGAGCCACATAAGTCTTATTTAATTTTCTAATTGTTGTTGATCATTGCCATTGAGTCAATTCCGATTTTTGGTGACTCCATGTGTGCAAAGTAGAACAACTGCATTTTCAGGGCTGGGACCTTTCAGGAAGATCGCCAGGCTTATCTTCCAAGATGTTCTTGGTAGGTTCAAACTGCCAATCTTTCCACTAGAAGTCCAGCGCTTAACTGTTTGCACCATTCAGGGACCCCAATTTTCTAGTAGTGACATTAATAACAGTAAAAAGAAATTCCAAAAAGCTCACTGCCATCAAGTCGATTCTGACTCATAGAGACCCCCATTGGGTTTCTAAAGCTGTAAATCTTTACAGAAACTGGCTGCCTAATTTTCCCTCCATGTAGCAGCTGGTGGATTCAAACCACCAACCTTTAGATTAACAGCCAAGTGTTTTAACCACACCACCACCAGAGCTCCAAAAAGAAATGGGTAGAGTTAATTTTATTAATTAGTTTATTTAACCCGTATCTCCAAAATACTGTTTTTCAACATATAATCAATATAAAACATCATTAATGAGATCATTTAGATTTCTTTTTTTTTTCAGGTTCCAAGTCTTCAAAATCTAGTATGTCAAAGTTTGTGGCTATTGGTCAGTATAGCACTAGAGTTCAGGTAGATTCATTCCAAGAAATTTTAGCCCAGGACATTCCCAGGCCAGTCACAGACCATCATGGCTCTTAATACCAGTCTTCTAGACCAGTAATGACACCACCTTAGAATAACCTCCTGGTCCAGCACCAAACCCAACTGGCTTTTGGAAAATAGAGAGAGACACCAGCATATAGGACTTGTCCCTTGACCTTTGGACTGATGTTCACTTGATGATGTGAAATAACAGGCCAAACTCCAAATCAAAGTAAGCATGGTATTCAGTTAGAGGAAAATGGGTGGTTATCCCATGCGTTAGAAAGAAGATACCAGTATTGATATGATCTTCCCACAGAGTCCTCAGGGGCTAATTTTTTTTCATTTGATAGACTGAGAAGTCTGATTCTTCTTAAACAAAAAGGATATTTTTAAATTTCCTAAAACAACTGTTAAGAAACATCATGTAATCAAAATGATAGCTGAAATGACTGACTAGTGACCTCATTATATTTTTGTTGTGCAAAAGATTTGGACAATAACAGAATCAGAGGGAAGAACTTGTTTCCATCTTAATGTAACTTGCATAAAACCAAGATCTCTGAGTGGTACAAATGGTTTGTTTTTGACTAATCACCTCAGGGTTCAAGATTCACTGTCACGGAAGAAAGTCCTGGTTCTCTACTTTCTTAAAGATTACAGCCAAGAAAAGCCTATGGAGCAGTTCTACTCTGTAACACATGGGGTTGCCAGGAGTTGGAATGGATTCTATGAAATAAGTTTGGATTTTTGGTTTGATCTTAGGCCAAGTGCTTTTGAATTCCAATAAGGTCAAAGAGACTACATCAGGTAGTACACATTTGCATAGACTATGTGTCTTTATCATGTTTTATTTTTCTGATGACAATCTATCCTCTATTAAACATTACAGAAATACGTAATTTAAAAAGGAAAGTTCCCTATCATTTTGTTTTTTTTCAGATTTTTCTATGTATATTCCTTTTTTACAAAAATTATGCTGAAACAATTCATATTTCATTGTTAATTTCATTAAGTATCATATCAAAAGGAACAGAGTAGTGTAAAGCAAAACTGATGTCCCCTTCCTCCCTGTTCCTCAGCCATACAGTTGCCCTTCTCAAAGGCAACACTGTTACAAGTTTCTTTTGTATACATATTTCTATTTTACTGTAGTAAAATATATATAACAAAGTATTTGCCATTTTAACCATTTTTAAGTATATAAGTCAGTGACATTAATTATATTCACCGTCTTATGTAACAATCATCACTATATTTTTAAAGATATTTTATGCAAGAAACTCTATGTAAATCCTCTTTATTTTTTTTAACAAAAATATATCATTTTATATGTATTCTTTATACTTTTTTCACCTAATACAATTTGGAATTGCTTCTATATCTCTGCATGAAAAGCTGCCTTATTCTTTTGGAGGGTATTTCCTTGAGGTATTTTTCCTATTGATGGACATTTAGGTTATTCCCAATATTGTGGGATTGTAAATAATGTCAAATATGTAATAATGTACTTGCATCTTTTCTAATGCAAGTCTTTCTATAGGATGAATTTCTAGAATTAGAATCACTAGGTCAAAGGGTATGTTCACTTTAAACTTTGCTTGAATATTGCCAAAGAGTACCCTCTAGGAAGTTTTTCCAATTTACAATTCCACTACTGCGATCTTTCCCCATGACGTGGTGTTGTGTGCCATCAAGTTGATGCAGACTCAAAGCCACCCCATGTTACAAAGTTGAACTGCCCCATAGGGTTTTCTAGGCAGTAATCTTTATGGAAGCAGATCACCAAGTCTTTCTCCTGCAGAGTGGCTGAGTGGGTTCGAACTGCCAACATTTCAGTAACCAGCCAAGTGTTTAATCATTGCCCCATCAGGGTTCCTCCTATTACAAGAAACAGTATTACCTTTAGTTTAGTTTGCTTCTTTCTTACGGGTGAGCTTGATCATCTTTTCCAAGGTTTATGAACCATTTGTAGTTCTTACATGTGAATTGCCTGTTGATATCCTCTGCCCACCTTTATATTAAGTTGTTGATCATCTTATTGATTTGCATGAGCTCATTCAAGCATAAGCTATTTCTAAATTTCTTTCAGTTTATCATTAGTCTGTTGATTTTTCTCTTGATGGTTTTTAACATGTATAAATATTTTTAATTCAATATGTATACAGACAAATTTATAGCTCCTTAGATTTTGTGTTGTATTCATTCATTCAAAAAATATTTTTTGAGTCTGTACAATGGGTCACTCAGTTCTAGGAGGTAGTGATATAACAGTGAACAAAACAAAGGACTGCACTCATGGAATTTATATCATAGTGAAATATTCATATTAAACACATTACTCCCAAATTGTTCTTGTTTTACTTAATATATCACAGATATATTTGTGTGACATATAAAGAACCATCACCACTAGTTGCCATTGAGTCAGTTTTGGGTGTCAGAGTACAACCATGCTCTATAGGGTTTTCAGTGGCTGATTTCTTTCTTCTTCTTCTTCTTCTTTTTTTTTTTTGGAAGTAGATTGTCAGGCTTTTCTCTCTGAGCTCCTTTTGAGTGACTCCAACCTCCAAACTTTCTGTTCACAGCCAGAGTTTGTCGACCATTTGTACCACCCAGGGATGCCATGATACGTAGAAACCCATTACCATTGAGTCGATTCTGACTCATAGTGGTCCCCATTGAGTTTCCACGGCTGTACACCTTTATGGAAGTAGATTGCCTCATCTTACTCCCGTGGAGGAACTGGTGGATTCGAACTGCCTACCTTTTGGTTAGCAGCCCAATGCCTTAACCACAGTGCCACCAAAGCTTGATATGTAGAGATCTATAGCGTTCTTTCTCATGGCTACACAGTGTTCTATTTTAAGCACACACCATACATGTTATAACCAGTTCCTCCCTTAGCACGGCCCATGCAGGGGTCAGCAGACTTTCCTATCGGGTGAAATCATAAATATTTCAGGCTTTGCAGATCACGCAGTCTCTGTCCAGTTACTCAGCTCTTCTGTTGTAGATGGCCACAGGTAAACAAAAGAACGTAGCTGTGTTACAATAAAACTTTATTTTATGAACACTGAAATTTGAATTTCATATAATTTTCACATGTCACAAAATTATCCTTCTTTTGATTGTTTTCAACCATTAAAAAATGTTAAACACCATTCTTAGCCACAAGAAAATAAACAGCAGGCTGCACTTGGCATGCAGGCTGCAATTTGCTGACCCCTGCTCTTAACCATTTTGCTGCACTGCCTCCCCAACGTCCTCTGAGCTGCAAGTTTCTGTGGCCTCCATTAGAATCAGATTTAGAAAAAAAAAACCAGAAACTTTATTGCCAAGGCCAACATCGGTAATAACAATAACAATCACAATAAATCACATCCTCTGTGCTCCAAACAAAGGTAGGACCGTAGGAAACAAAGGGCTGCTCTCAGCCACGCTTGTCCTGCAGCATTGGTAAACACAGACTATACTGTGTTATCAGAATATAGATCTGACCAAAAGATTAGGCACCAGGTTCACTACAGAATCACACTAACTGGGCATACTCATCCTGGGAAGGAAGATTGGGCAATCTACTTCCGTAGTGATACCGCCTGGAAAAGACGAGGGGTCGCTATGAGTCGGATCCCACTCCAGAGCAATGAGTTTTGTTTGGTTTGGGCATACTCGGCTCCTCCCTTCCAGCAGCAAACCCTTCCCACTCCAAAGCCCCTTTCACTTTTGCTCATCACTCTATACCCCCTGTTGTTACTGTTGTGTGCCACGGAGTTGATTCACAGTGGCCTCATATGGCAGAGCACAACTGTTCCATAGAGTTTCCTAGGATGTAATCTTTATGGGAGCAGGTTGCCAGGTCTTTCCTCTCAGGGAGCAGGTGGGTGACTTCGAAACTCCAGCCTTTTCATTAGCAGGCCACTGTTTAACCATTGCACCGCCAGTGCTCTTTCTGTACCGCCTCACCCTACTCTGTTTTTCTTCATTGCACTTCAGACCCCTGACTTTACATAATGTATTTCCAGTTTCCTATTTGTCTCCCCTACCACAATGAGCACTAGCACGTCCTCTGCCTTAAAACCCAAACCAGTTGCCGTGAAGTCAACTCCAACTCATGATGACCCCATGTGTGTCAGAATAGAAGTGCATGCCATAGGGTTTTAATGGCTGTGATTTCATGGATATAGAGTGCCAGGACTTTCTTCTCCTCACTGCTGGGTAGATCCCAAACCCCAGCTATAGTCCAGCACATACCATTTTTGCAACCGAGGGACCTGGTCTTCTGTCTTAAACCAAAAAAAAACCAAACCCACTGCATTCAAGTCGATTCCGACTCATAGTGACCCCATAGGACAGAGTAGAACTGTCACATAGGGTAGGCTGTAAATATTTATGGAAACAGAGTGCCTCATCTTTCTCCTGTGGAGATGGCACAGTCTACCTTTTGCTTAGCAGCCATATGCTTTAACCACTACGCTACCAGAGCTCCTTACTCCTATCTCACTCACTGCTTATTCCCAAAGCCTAGAGCAGGTCTTCCATTTTCCTTTGCTGCAATCTCTATGGAAGCAGATTGCCAAGTCTACAGAGCCAAAAGATGGGATCAAACCACAAACCTTCAGGTTGGCAGTTGAGCACTTAACCGTTGTACCACCAAGCCTTCTTGTAGATAGAGGGGACAGACGCAAATATGCTAACATTTTCTTCATTGTCTTCTACTTCCTCAGTGGCTCAAAGGATAAACAAGACTCCTTCCAACATGTAGGAGACCCAAGCAGCAAGATAAAAAAAAAACCTCAACAAACTCACTGCTGTCGAGTCGACCCCTCCTTGGATTCCCGAGGTGGTATCTCTGCAGAAATAGATTGCCCAATCTTCCTTCCGAGGAGTGGCTGGTGGGTTTGAACTGCCAGCCTTTTGGTTAGCAGTCAAGTGCCTTAGGCACTACACCACTAGAGCTCCTAAGCAGCAAGATAGGGCACCCAAATGAGGATGTCATTGCAGTTTTTCCTTCCCACTTGAGAGCCCAAAGCAAATCACCTAGGGGCTACCTGTTGTTCTCAATTTCTGGTTTGGCCATTTCTGAACTCTTTGATCATTGCTGGATGTTTCTGCATCCAGCACAAGGAATGTGAATATAAAAATATGACTGTGGGAAATGTCTGCTTTTGACATGTAATTTGTAGAAAATATAACTTTTTCAGAAAATATCTCCATAATCTATTTACTTCATGTAGAAGACAACTAAATTCTAAGAAGAAAACTAAGCCTCCTAAAACTAACTCACTGCCATCGAGTCGATTTCGACTCACAGTGACCCCTCCTTGGGTTGCCGAGGCAGTATTACTACTGAAGTAGATTGCCCAACCTTCCTTCCAAGGAGCTGCTGGTGGATTTGAACTGCCAGCCTTCTGGTTAGCCTTAGGCACTATGCTACCAGAGCTCCCCTAAGCCTCCTAGGGGAAAGAATACAGAAGAATCCTAAGTTCTATAAATCAAATTGACACATCAAATGGCAGCTATTGAAAAAATGTACTGCTTTTGTCTTCTCCGTTGTTCTTAGGTCCCGTTAAGTCAATTCCCACTCATAGCAGCCTTGTGTGCAACAGAACAAACCACTGCCCAGCCCTGCGCCAGCCTCACAGTCCTTGCTATGCTTGAGCACATTGTTGCAGCCACTGTGTCAATCTATCTTGTTGAGGGTCTTTGCATTTTTCTCTGACCTTCCACTTTATCAGGCATGATATCCTTCTCCAGATACTGGTTCCTTCTGACCACATGACCAAAGTAAGTCTTCTCTATTGTTGTTGTTATGTGCCATGGAGTCAGACCCGACTCATAGCGACCCCTCCTTGGGTTTCTGAGACGGTATCACTATGGAGGTAGACTGTTCAACCTTTCTTCTGAGGAGTGGCTAGTGGGTTTGAACCACCAGCCTTCTGGTTAGCAGTCAAGTGCCTTAGGCACTATGCTACCAGAGCTCCTGGTCTTCTCTGTAGGCATTTGCAAAATACTTGTTTCATTAGTTCCTAAGATCACCTACCAAATGAAACAATTAACTAATCACCAAATATGTTTTAATTGCCTAGGCACCAACTAGGAGGTGAGTATGTATGAGGTTCAGGATAGATACAACAGGAATGTTTGACATGGTCTTTTCTTAAAAAAAAAAAAAAAAAAAAAAAACCTCACTGCCATCAAGTCCATTCCTACTCAACCCCTACTGGGTTTCCAAGGTACCTGGCGCTGGCAGGTTTGAACCACCTACCTACTGGTTAGCAGTCAAATGCCTTAGGCACTGTGCCACCAGAGCTACAGAGCAGTTAAAACCAAGTCGAGAGAGCAAGGCATAAACCTAGCAAAGGGGCATTTTGGCTTTGGAATCACATTGTCAGTGAGCCTTAATTTTATCTGCTATATAATTGGGGCAGGGGGGGTGTAGCTATCCATCACTAAAGTAGTTCCCAGCTCTAAAAGTTTGTTTTGTAAGTTTAAATGGCACCTGGCACATCAAGGCCTTCGGATGCTTTTTGTTTAGAGCACCTACTGTGTGCCCGCTGGGTACTGAGGACACAAGGGAGCAAGACAGAAGGAATTTTCAGTCTAGTAGGTTTCTTATTCCTTAAATCATAGTCTTCTATATGTATTCAGTATGTACTGGAGTAAGAAAACAGGTAAGAACAGATCCTGAGGGAGCTATATGGGACACATAAAATAAACCTGGCTTTGTTGAAAAGCATTCTTATTTCCTATGCAATTGGCATGTGGTAATTATATTTACTTTCTAATTCATAATGAGCACTTCTTAAGTAATTGGCACCCTGTTCATACTCCCCAGGACTAAGAATTACACTGGATAACTTCCACGGAAGTGCTGCATGTGTAATTTGATGAACTGGAAGGGGAAGTCAGCCACTTTAATTGAAATCAGTTTCTCTGTTGCATTTAATATTGCCGTTCCAAGAAGGCGAGGGGAGTCATGTATAATTATGATTAAAAGAAAGTTTCTCAGGCATTTCAAGGGCTCCTTCGTATAGTCACATAGGAAAGAAATGTGTAAGGCTGTGCTGTTCCTATGGCTTAGAACCCAGAAGTCTGCAATAGAGAAGCAACAGGTACTGCAAGGCCAGTTCAGTTCAGGACAACATACCTAATCAAACACCCACTATGTGCCATGCACTTTGCTAGGCACAAATAATAAAATGGGTAAGACACAATCTCAGAAGTTCTTTATAATTCTTCAAAGAGTTTACTATCTACTTGTGGAGACAAAATATAGGAACAAATTGAAGAAATAATGACAGTAGTTTATGATATCGACCAAAAAAAAAAATCCCTAAACAGTTGCCATCAACTTGATTCGACTCATAGCAACCCCGGACATTGCACAGTAGAACTGCCCATAGGGTTTTCAAGGCTATGCTTTCAAAAGCAGATTACCAGGTATTTCTTAACCAATACATCTCTGGCTAGATTCCAATCTATGGTCTTTAGGTTAATAATCAAGTGCTGAACCATTTGCTCTATCCAGGGACTCCATTTTGTGATGAAAGCAATTTTAATTCCTTGATAGAGTTTTAATTTTAGTGTAAATATGTATTTTTATTAAAGGCAGTTCAGGTTTTTATAGATAACAGTATACTACCAAAGTCTGTAAAAGTGATTTTATAGGAGAGAAAAAAATTCATCTTTATTTATAGGAAAACTTTGTTTATTATTGCTTATTAGAAAAAAGTTGGAGATGGTCAAAGAGGGAAAACCATGGTGAGTTACAGTGATGACATGAAAAGAATCATCTGACTCACTTCTCTAATCCTTAAATTCTTTTCCACACAGTTCAAATCACAGACACAACTGTATTGAAGGGTGATCAAAATTAAGAACTGCTAATGAACTTACCTAAGAAATAATCATACCCAAAGGAAACAAAAGAGCCCAGTTCAAGATGGCAGTCTAAGCTCAGGCATGTGTCTCTACTACCTCCCCAAATGCCATTGAGATAGTAATTTTAAAAATCCTAAAAAGATTTATAATAACACTAAAGACAAGGTTTAAAATCAAGAAGGGAGTGCGTCAGGGTTGTATCCTTTCTCCACACTTATTCAATGTATATGCTGAGCAAATAATCCCAGAAGCTGGACTATATGGAGAAAAACATGGTATCAGGATTGGAGGAAGAATCATTAACAACCTGAGATATGCAGACGATACAACTTCGCTTGCTGAAAGTGAGGATGACTTAAGGCACCTACTGATGAAGGTTGAAGAATACAGTCTGCAGTATGGATTACATCTCAACATAAAGAAAACAAAAATCCTCACAACTGGACCAATGAGCAGCATCACAATAAATGGAGAGAAGATTGAGGTTGTCAAAGAATTCACGTTGCTTGGTTCTACAATCGATGCCAACGGAAGCAGCAGTCAGGACATTAGACGACGTGTAGCATTGGCAAAGTCAACTGCGAAGGAACTGTATCAAGTGCTGAGGAGCAAGGATATCTCCTTGAGGACTAAGGTGCGCCTGACACAAGCCATGATATTTCCAATTGCCTCGTATGCATATGAGAGCTGGACAATGAATAAGGAAGACCGAAGAAAGGTTGATGCTTTTGAGTTGTGGTGCTGGCGAAGAATGCTGAAAGTACCATGAACTACTAAAAGAACTAACAGATCTGTCCTGGAGGAAGTGCAGCCAGAATGCTCCTTGGAAGCAAGAATGGCCAGACTTTGTCTCACCTATTTTGGTCATGTTGTAAGAAAGGACCATTCCCTGGAGAAGGATGTCATGCTTGGTAGGGTGGAGGGTCAACGAAAGAGGGGGAGGCTTCAACGAGATGGATTGACACGGTGGCTGCGATGATGGGATCAAGTATAGCAGGGATTGTGGGGCTGGCGCGGGATCGGGCAGTGTTTCGTTCTGCTGTGCATGGGGTCACTATGAGTCGGAAATGACTTGACGGCACTTAACAATAACAACAACAAAAAGACAAGAAACATTCTATCAGTAGATGAGAAATCTCAAGTAATTTCTAGAAGTCAAAAGCAGAGGCATTGCACAGGAAAAGAGGAAACCACTAAAGCCCAGATGTAAATATCTTAAACCTTGACAGTGATGATGTAGCTGACAGAAGTTAGAAAGTGGAAGCAGAGCTGGAGGAGAGGGAAGAGTTGGTATGTCTGCAATGCACACAACACGTTGCTGGTAGCTGCTGGCCTGAAGTATGCGGGTCAAGATAAAATTTCAAACATTTTATATAAGGTTATTAACGTAACTACTAAAATGACTAAACATAACAACAAAAAGAAAACATAACATCAGAGTGGAGGAGAGGTGAAGTAAGAGCACTATCCTTGACTTTCTTATCAAGAAACGGATAGATATTATCAGATATTCAGGAATCAAGAAATTATTTAGAGTTCTGGGGATAACCACCGAAATATTAAAACTAGGCATCATGATTAAAAGTGTTTAAGTTGGAATTAGAAATACCATATGACCCAGCCATTTCATTATTAAGGATGGTTGGGAAATCCTACTTCTGTAGTGATACTACCTCGGAAACCCAAGGAAGGGTCACTATGAGTTGGGTTTCACTTGACGGCACATAACAACAATCCTAAAGAAGTGAGAGCCATGACAAGAACAGACATATGCACACCCATGTTCATTGCAGCACTATTTACAATAGCCAAAAGATGGAAACAACCTAGGTGTCCATCAACTGAGGAATGGATAACCAAACTTTGGTACATACACATAATGAAATACTATGCAACCCTAAAGAATACCCTGTTGTTGTTGTCGTTGTTATGTGCCGTCGAGTCGGCCCCGATTCATAGAATCTGCAAAACACTGCATAATGTGGATGAACTTGGAGGACATTAAGCTAAAAGTGTTTACCTTTGAGGTATGAAATGGACAAAGAAAAGCAATGGGCAAAAGTGATTTTACTTTTTATTTTATACTCTTCTGCTCTGTTTGATTTTTAAACATGTGTATTGACCATTTTTATGATGAATAAGTAGACAGATAAATACCCCAAAAAATAAATAATCTGAGCTTTATCAATAAGAAGGAATAAGATTTTATAGATTAAGTAGGAAGAAAAGCAAGATACAAAAGAATACTTAAAATATAGCCTCATTATGTGTTAACATATATTTTTGTTGATGTATTAAATATATGTTTATAAATGCAAAGAGAAGGCTTTCACAGTGGTTTGCTTTGGTGAGATTGACAAGGAACAATGAAGGAGACATTCATTATTTCCACTATGGAAATTGCTTGAAATGTTTACCAGGAGCCTATATAGCTTTTCAGAGCTTAGAAACAATTTATAAAAATGTAAAAGTAAAAGAAATGAAGATAATACAAAAAAATATGTATCCATTCATTTTACAAAAACAAATTGTTCTCCTACTATATGCCACACACTGTACTACAGCATAGGGAAAACAGCAACTAATAATACAGCCCTGGCCTTTAACAAGTTCTTAGTCAAATGGGGACAATGAATAATAAACACACAATTGCAATACATGGTAATAACTGCTCTGTTAGATGTGGGCACAGAATGCTGCAGAAGGATATAAAAGAGACACCTTGGTGGCTCAGTGTCTTAGGCATTTGACTGCTAACCAGAAGGTTGATGGTTCAAACCCACCAGCTGTCAGCTGAAGGAAGATGGGGTAATCTACTTTCCTAACGATTTACTGCCTCGGAAACCCAATGGGTATCACTATGAGTCAGAATTGACTCAATGGCAGTGAGTTTGGTTTTTTAGTTTACCTGGGCTGGAGGGTAGGGGGATAGTGTTCCTGTAAGCAGTGATGTCCAAATACATGAGTACAGTTATTTGAATGTCAAGACATATACAGGCATACCTCATTTTATTGTGCTTTGCAGATACTGCATTTTTTTACAAACGGAAGGTTGGCAGCAACCCTGCATGGAGAAAGTCTACTGGCGCCATTTTTTACAATAGCATGTGGTCACTTTCTTATCTGTAGGTCACATTTCAGTAATTCTCACAATATTTCAAACTTTTTTGTAATGCTTTTGCACACTTAACAGACCACAGTATAGTGTAAACATAACTTTTATATGCAAAAACTCTAAAAACTCACTGCCACCGAGTCGGTTCTGACTCATAGTAACCCCTCCTTTAGTTTCCAAGGCGGTATCTCAATGGAAATAGATCACCCAGTCTTCCTTCCAAGGAGTGGCTGGTGGGTTTGAACTGCTAGCCTTCTGGTTAGCAGTCAAATGCCTTAGGCACTACGCCACTGGAAACCAAAATATCTCGTGTGATTCACTTGATTCTGATATTCCCTTCATTGCAGTCCTCTGGAACCGAACCTGCAATATGTGTGAGGTATGCCTGTATGGAGTATATCCTTCCATAAGTATAAATATTTATACATGTTCACATAGCAAGAATGTGTAAGTATTTGTATGAAGTAAACACAAGCACACCATGCTAATAACAAGATAACACTACAGATTCAATCCTTGGCTCTATTTCAGGAGTTCAAATAATCAAACGATTAAAAAAAAAATAACAGTTACCAGTGCAGTCAATGCCAACTCAAGGTGACCCCATGTGTCAGAGTAGAACTGTGCTCTGTAGGGTTTTCAAGGGTTCATTTTTTGGGAGCAGATCAGCAGACCTTTCTTCTTAAGAGCTTCTGAGTGGACTTGAACCGCTAAGTTTTTGGTTAGTAACTGAGCTCCCAACTTTTTGCACCACCCAAGGACGCCTAATGAAAGCTAAGTGTGTTCAAAGAGTTTTTTTGTTTTGTTTTGTTTTGTTTTTTAATGAGGGGGGTAGCTTGAAGGGGTGGGTAGGAGCAGGATGAGGAGGAAGATAACATTCTAAAATTTCTGTGGGATCCAAACTCCCTGAGGAATGGCCAGCACAGATTCAAAGATGTACAAATAAATGAAGAATGATGGAGTCTTTGAAGATCCCTAAACCCTCTTGCAAATAAAGGCGCCTTTTCACAGATGGTGTGCCTGAAGCTAGGAAAGTGATTTCCCCAAGTTACACAGACAGCGACTTGCAGAGAAACCTAACAGAATACACAATCTCTGACTCCGCCCCCTTTGTCCTGGTGTCTAGACCACACCCTTCCTCCTCCACTGAAGAGACCAAGAGAAGAGCTAAAAATGGCTCTTCAGGAGGTCGCAGTATTTGAGTTAACAAGCCTCACTTCGGAGCTGTGTTCCCTCACCATGTTCTTCAGGAGCCACTGCATGTGGTTACCAAGGAACGCAGGCTTTGGCACAGCGGACGGCATTTGCAAGTCTGCACGTGTGTCCGAGTTGCCACGACACAGTAATACTTTTCTGGCAGGTTAGTTATGCCCTGCAGTACTTTCGGTTGGTTTATATGGTCTTTAAAGCCACCATGAAAGTCAATGGACCTGGAATTCAACCTTCTGGAATATTCTACCCGGTTGCCACGATTTCGGTGTTCAAACCTGTTTCTTTTTTGCAATTGGAGGCTCAGCGTTTAAGACAAGATAAATGTGATAAGACAATGGCAGAGGAAATTGTGGGTTTATGTCTCCAGGCGGGCTAATTTCCAAATTACACTAGAGAAAATTGCTCAGGGTAATTTCACAGATTTCCTCCATGGTTTGTGGTGGCAGGATTGTTGCACCTGCAAATTTTAATTACACGTTTATTTTTCTCCACAGCAAAGATATCACTATAATTGGGGGGTTGCTTGTCTTAGCAAAACTTGTTTCTTGTAGGGCCCAGGAGAAACAACTTTATCCTGAGCATGAATAAATGATGACGTGAGGCTACCTGACATAATTACTCTGCAGATTTTAAGTTACTTCATATTATCTACAATGAAATCACAGAGAGAATAAACTCTGTGAGGAGTCTTGATCTTCACGACTCTCATTTGGCCTTATCAACTGTGAGATGATGATATACTTGAAATTGAACTGTCATACATTTAAATGCCATGTGTCTGGAGAGACAGAGGAAGGAAAGGAGTTTTGATTAATATTTTTAGTTACTTTAAATAGCTTATATGGACAAATTCAAATCATTTCAACAGATATTTATTGAGTGCCTTCTATGCTCAAGGCCACTTGATAAGTACTGTGAGAAATGAGGTAAGGAAGAAGGCCTACCCTCAGAGCCCTTGTATTCTTGAAAGTTATGATTTTTTTAGTAATTATCACCAGTTGCCATGGAGTTGATTCTGACTCGTGGGGACCGCATGTGTGTCAGAGTAGAGCTTTGGTCTGCAGGGTTATTCAGGGGCACAGATTTCAGAAGAGAATTGTCAAGCCTGTCTTCCCAGGCACCCCTGGGTAGACTCAAACCTCCAACCTCCTGGTTAGCAGCTGAGCACTTCACTTTTGCACTCCACTAGGACTTCTTTTTGGGAGGAGCTCTGGTAGCATAGTGCCTAAGGCACTGACCAGAAAGCTGGCGGTTCAAACCCACCAGCCACTCGTAGGAAGGAAGGTTGGGCAATCTACTTCCGTAGTGATGCTGCCTCGGAAACCCAAGGAGGGGTCGTTATGAGTCGGGGCTGACTCAAGGGCACATAACAACAACAGGACTTCTTTTGAGCGTTAACCAGTTGCCGTCGATTCTGACTCATGACAGTCCCAGGTGTTGCAGAGTGGAGCTGCACTCCATAGGGTTCTCATAGCTGTGACCTTTTAGGAGCACATCAGGTGTTCTGAGGTTTGAACCGCCAACCTTTTGGGTGGTTGTGACGCATTTAACCATTTGTGGCACCCAGGGACTCCTTTTTAGTTATAAGACCATGATAAAAATATATGTTAACTGAGACCCATTTGAAGTGATGTAATCTCTCTTCAATGTCAAGGCATTTCAGGATTCTGCATGGCCTGAAGGTCATCCGGGTGGAGTCCCCATGGCAACATAAAACATACACTGAAGGTTAATTTTAAAAACATCTGGTATCAGCTCATTTGTCTGTCAGCTTTTCTAAAAGTGGAGAGAACAAAGTGTTTTTAAAGATTGTCTCTAGTTCTCAGCTTCTTGGGCAACATGGTTAAAAACCCATTTTATTATTTATTATGATCGATAGAAGACAATTGAACTATGAGCTCCAAGAAGGAAGAAATACAATAGGATGGAGAAACTCGAGAAGGACCTGAGAATGCTCCGCTGAGGGGGTGACTAGGCCCAGGCACAAAGGATGGTCAGCCTTTGTCAGCGGTTCTCAAGAAGGGTTGTGATGGAAATCTCAGGGGACATTTTGGTTGTCACAATGACTAAAAGATATGACTGGTGTTTGGTGGGCAGCGTCCAGGGATGTGAGATGTCTGTTCTCCAGTGCAAGGAACAGTTCTGCATAACAAGGAATTCTCCCGTGGTCTCAACTTTCAAACACAACCCAATGTGTAGGTGAAAAATCTACTTACCATTATCTAAACCTAGACCTCGACTTGCTTTATATGTAAACACAAAGTGTCTTTTGTATGATTTTAAATACACTGAATTTTTGAAAAATACAGTTACCATATACGTCAAGAGAACACTTGTGCCTTTTTTTGTTCCCCACTTTCCAAAGGTGGTTCCCATTTTGTAAACCTCCCCCTCAGCAGCAGTGCTCTAGTGAGATCTGAGTGCCGGGAAACACACCATTATGGGTCTGCCTTTGTAGCCCCCACACATGGTGATTCTATACAGAGCAAGCTTCCAAAGGCTTCATTATGTCCTCTAGGTAGTTGTCTCCAAGCACTGACATGTTGTTGTTCATATTATTTCAAAATAAATTATTTTCCCTTATCATTCTTTCATATTACAAGTAAGAGAATATAACAATTTTTCAAATGATACGTGTTGTTGTTATGTGTCGAGTTGGACCTGACTCAGCAACGTGTTATATTAGCTATCAATTTTATTGCAGTACTGTAAGGAGTGTGTTAACAAAATATTATAAAAAAGGAGGCATGCAATCTGATAGGGTTAGAACCACTGGTTTCTGTGACTCAGCTACCAATCTATTCGCATGGTCTGTGTCTTAGAAAAAGGAGCTCTGGTAGTACAGTAGGTAAAGCATTTGGCCGCTCACCAGAAGGTCTGTGGTTCAAACCCACCTGCTGCTCCATGGGAGGAAAATGAGGCAATCTCTACTTCCATAAAGATTTATAGCCTTGGAAACCCTACAGGGTCATTATGAGTCAGATTCGACCCCATGGCAGTGGGTTTGGGTGTGGTATTTTTTTTTTTTTTTTTTTTTGATATCTTAGAAAACCAACCTTTAACTTAGTTAAACCTAGTTATCTTATTTAGGATAAAATAAAATCACTTCCTCCAAATCGAAGCCATTCAGGGGAGAACCTTGATTTGCTTCAGTGTTTCCAGTATTGTTCCAGCTGCTACAAGAGTTTGACCTGATTTGAGAAACACTACAGCCATCTTGAAATCTAATTTATTCTAGTCAACAGGAATGCGAGCTCCTCACCTAGACTGTGATCTAGCTGATTTAGTATCTCAGAGTTTATCACCATGCTAAGCAATTCCTGAATAAATAATTACTGGTTGGTTGAATGAAAGACATTTTAAAGAGAAGAAAAATGGAGCGTTTGGTAGCTCCACCCCAAGTGTTCCATCAATATCATTCCACATTCCACTTTGCAATTCCTGCCTCTGGAAGCAACCAAGCTCCTCAGCCAGTGTCTCAGTCCCACATTGATTAGTTTAATTGGAGCCTCATACAACAAGCTTAAACACTCTCTTAGACATCCAGTGTCCACATCCATCAGCCCTTCCGATAACTCTGGTCCTAAAAATATACCACCCAAACCAGTAAAAAGAACCTGATATGATCTGACTCATACTCATAAGTCAAGAGTCAAGTGTTCTCTTGACATATACGGTAATTGCCTGGGTTTGTGCCATACCTGGGATTCTTCATGTTCGTTGAATTACCTGAAGTAATTTTCTCACACAGAGAAATTTCATTTGTCCTTCTGTAATGGTGCTAGCTAAGAAAAAAACTTCAGCAGTAGCATGAGGTTCAATTAAAAGAAAAAAATGGATACAAAATTAAGTATCGTATCATGTACTGTATCACATTCAGAGTAAACTCACACAGTGCATTAATTTGTTCTTCTTGGCTACACCAACATTTCATGCCATTGTTTAAAGAGACAATATGGAACCTTATATAAGTAAATATATTTCTCCAAGCATAAACTGCTACCCTGTTTTTTTTTTTTTTTTTTAAAGCAATGTCTATTTGTAATGGGTTATGCTATGATTGCTGGCTAATATGCAGTCACCATGTATGATTTGAGGGTGTGTGTGCGTGTACAGTCTACAGGACATACAGTATAACAGTATATAAAAAACCAAACCCACTGCCATCAAGTCTATTCTGACCATTAGTGACCTTGTAGGACAGATACTGCCTCGGAAACCCAAGGAGGGGTCGCTATGAGTCGGGGCCGACTCGACGGCACATAACAACAACAACAACAGGACAGAGTGGAACTGCCCCACGGGGTTCCAAGCCTCATCTTTCTTCTGCTGAATACCTTAGCCACTGCACCACCAAAAAACAAACCAACCAAACTCACTACCGTCCCAACTCATAGTGATCCCTCCGTGGGTTTCCGAGGCACTATCTCTACAGAAGTAGATTGCCCAGTCTTCCTTCCAAGGTAGTGGCTATGGGTTTGAACTGCCAGCCTTCTGGTTAGCAGTTAAATGCCTTAGGCACCACGCCACCAGAGCTCCTAGAAAACCCTCTGGGGCCATTCTAGTCTGTCCTACAGGGTTGTTATGAGTCCGAATGCATTGGGCATAACTTACATACAGTATCTATTAAGCAGCCCTGGTGGCCCAGTGGTTAAGGGCTTGCTGCTAACCAAAAAGGTCAGCAGTTTGAATCCACCAGCCATTACTGCTTCAGTTAAGATTTATAGCCTTGGAAACCCTATGACCCATTCTGCTCTGTCCTGTGGAGTTACTATGAAGTCAGATTCAACTCGACAGCAATGGGATTTGGGGTTTTGGTTTTCTGTCTACTAACTTTTTATCCTTGAAACAACCAGGACTAGGCACTTTTAAAAACACCAACACAGACTATTCTTGTTTTTTTTTTTTTTTTCACTTTTTCTTGTTAAGGCAGTAGCAGTTTTTTTCCACACCTTGGAAAACTGGAATGCTATAGACCATTTACATATTTACTTATTCGTTCATTCATTCTTTCAATAAACATGTATTTACCAGCCTGGTATGTTCAAGAAACAACACTGGTTCCTGTAAGGCAAAAATGAATGAGATTCAGTCCCTGCCCTCCAACTAGTGAGAGAAAGAATATTTTCATAATGCAGTGTTTATCTGGAAAATTTGTAGTTGGGCCCTTACATTCCATCAGAAGAAAGGTAAGATATTTTAGATGTAATGGATATTTCCTAGTGAAAATACATTATGATTCTTAGCAATAAAAATGAAGACTCTGGAAACTTCATCTGACAAAAAAATATTATTAGGACCATGTAAGTGCCTGAAGCACACTCAGAGAGTAATGGGGTTGTACCTGGTATGAATGGGACACACTCAGAGAATAATAGAGCTATATATATATATATAGAGAGAGAGAGAGAGAGAGAGTAGGGCCTCCTCTGAGAGTTGTGCCACCAAGGTGATTCAACTCATGATACCATGTGACAGAGTAGAACTGCCCCCTGGGTTTCCTGGGCTGTGATATTTTACGGTAGGCGATTACCATATCTTTCTACTGGGAAGTCACTGGTGGGCTCCAACCATCAACCTTCGTTCAGCAGCTGAGGGCTTAAGTATTGCACCATGAGGGCCCCTTTTTCCTTGAGTGATGGAGTTGTCTTCAGAGTATGCATGGGGTCTCCTTAAAAAGCAATGGAGTTATATACTCAGAGAATGCCTTGGGTATTTTCAGAGAGCAGTGAATCCCCCTAATAAGAAGCCATTTCCAAATTTCCTCATCTCTGTCAACTAAGACACCATTTTCTCTGACCCTGAAGTGTGAATCACTGGAATTCCAGAATCTTATAATGTTACAGAAGGAAGGCAACTTGGTTTCCTCCAGTCAGTCGCCCATTTATTATAAGCTGCTTCTTGCAACGTTCCTCAGATGTTGCCCTTCCTCTTCTCTGGGCCTCCTAAGCATCTTTGCCCTCCCCATTTCCCTGCAAACTCTCTGAAAATTAAATTCTCAGAACACATCTTTGTCTGTGTCACTCTCGGTGTGCAATCTAAAATGACAGAACTAAACACTCCCCATCCTCCTAAAGGTAACTCAAAAGCCCCGCTGCCTCCATGAGGCCCTCCTGGGTTATTCCAAAGTGCATTTGTTTAGCTTTCCCTATTTGGAATTTGGGAGCTCTGGTAGCGTAGTGCCCAAGGCACCTGACTGCTAACCAGAAGGCTGGTGGTTCAAACCCACCAGCCACTCCTCGGAAGGAAGATGGGGCAATCTACTTCCGTAGTGATACTGCCTCGGAAACCCAAGGAGGGGTTGCTATGAGTCGGGTCCGACTTGACGGCACATAACAACAACATTTGGAATTTAGCAGCTTTATTACTTAGCATGAATACAGCCTGCTTTGTATTTTTGGTCAGTGTTTTGACTAACAATTTTCCTTCTCTCAGTATTTTAGTCAAGGATTTTGGTTGCAAAGAAGTTAACTTCAGGTTGCAAACCAATTGTATTTTCCCTTCCTCCTGGTACCTCAGCTGCCGCCTTAACTTTGCTTGCACTCACGTGCCATTGGTTTGCCTTGGTGCCAAATCTACATAACCTTTTAGTTACATTGACTACCAATATCGAATTCATTCCATTTCTCACACAATATATTATTCTTAACTATCTGGGAGTGAATGATTTCATAAGCTGTCTCTTTCTGTCTAAACGAAATTCCAGTCCACGATTTCAAGTCTGAACTAGGAGAGGGTTAAGAGCAAGTCAGAGGCAGTATTTCATAACCAGAGATGATTTGGGAATTATCTGTTCTTTATGAATAATCTGTGTCCCTACTTCCCCCTCAATAATTAATGTAACATTTTAGTTGTCATTGTCACAAGAATCAAGGCAAAGTATCCCCCCACCACCACCACTGAAGTCCCAAATGCTTTGCAAGAAGAATCTGACAGCCTGAATAGAAGAAAGAGTGTTGTTGGGGGTGGAGAAAGGCGTGAGAGGTAGGAAGTGTTTCTTTCCCATGACATTTGAGCTATGAGTTGTCAAGATGTAAGTGGGTTCTCATCAGCTACTGAGTGGAGCTCTGCCCAAAGCACTTAGCTTATTTTTCAGAGCCCCCTGCAGTATTCCTACACTTTTTAGGTGGTAGCTATGGTGGAGTGAGAGTCTGAGGGTGGTTCGAACAGTTAATTGAAAAGGCTGGCAATTAGGATCCACCCAGAGGTGCCCGGGAAGAAAGACCTGACAACATACTTCCAAAAAATCAGACATTGATTTTTGTATGTATGGAGCACAGTTCTACTCTCACACACATGGGGTCACCTTGAGTCAGAATTGACTCGATGGCAGCTGTTTTTCATGGTGGTGCTGGTGGTCTTAAGTGTCGTCGAGTTGGCTCTGACTCATAGTGACAGAATGAGACTCCCCAGTCCTGCCCCGTTCCCACAGTCCTTGCTATACATGGGCCCATCACTGCAGCCACTGTGCCAGTCTGTCTGGTTGTGGGTCCTTTCCTTTTTTGCTGACCCTCTACTTTACGAAGCATGATCTCTTTCTCCAGCAAATGGTCCCTTCTGACAACATGACCAAAGAAGGTGAGGCAAAGTCTGGCCATTCTCACCTCCCAGCAGCATTCTGGGTGCACTTCTTTCAGGACACAGCCATTCGTTCTTCCCGCAGTCCATGGTATTTTCAGTATTCTTTACCACCACCACAGTTCAAAGGCATCAACCCTTCCTCAGTGTTCCTTATTCATTGTCCAGCTTTCACATGGCTTGGGTTAGGAACATCTTAGTCTTCAAAGTGACATCTTACCTTCTTAACACTTTAAAGAGGACTTTTTGCAGCAGCTTTGCCCAGTGCAGTATGACGTCTGATTTCTTGACTGCTGGTTCTATGGGTGTTGATTGTGGTTCCAAGTAAAATGAAATCCCTGACAACTTCACTCTTTTCTCCATGGTGAAATAATTGTTTTCATGGTATAGTGTAGGAAAATAGGACTTGAGATTAGAACACTGGGTTTAGTTCTTGACCCTGCCTCTTAATACGTGGGTGTGGTTAGCAGTCAAATGCCTTAGGAGCTCCTTATTTGTGCATAAGTTGCTTAAATGTTTTCAGTCTCAGGGTTTTTTTTTTTTTTTTTTTTTAAATGATAATCACTTCTTTATTCATTCATGGGAAACTGTACTAAGAAAATCTGAATTAACTGTATAAGGTTTCAATAGTAATGATTATAGGATGGGTAATAATAAAAAAAAAAACTACAAACAAACAGGTTTTGGCAGAAAACAGGACTGGATTAAATCTCTGGCTTTGCCAGTTACCAGCTGTGTGATCTTTAGCATGTAAATTAACTTCTCTGAGCCTAGATTTTCTTGTGTGTAAAACAGGAATAATCATAAGTTGTTATAAATTTTAAATGTCTACATTTTAAATATTTACATATTTAATGTATGTAAATAGTCTAGATCACTAAATAGAAGTAATTTCAATTAAAATAATTATTGTTTTTCCCCTGTCCAATAAATCACTTTCATCCTGCTACATCTGAATGTGTAAAGTGTGAACTAGAAACCAATGGGATTAAAGAGCAAACTATGACAACTGGGCAAAAGTGACTGAGCACGACTTTCTGATGGCTCTGGTTGAGAAAGGTCCCCATGTGAAGATCAGAGTTGTTCAGGTAACTAACTACGGGAATTAAGAGAAGCAACACTGCTTAACCGTCCAAACAAAATCAAACTATTTCATCCTGTCTCAAAGATGAGAGCAACGTCCATCTTCTCCCTTCGAAGCCAGGCTGGTGCCAAACCAAGGTGTCAGGAAACGCACCTGGTCAGCTCTCGCTCATGGGCCCTAGTCACCAAGGAGTTGGGGCACAGATATTTGGGGCAACTCACCCCGGAGACTCCGTTGATACTGCCCTAGAATCTCCTCTAGGGCAGAGTTCCCCGGGGACTTCGTGCACGGACCTGGGTCCCAGAGATGGGAGCTATGTAGGAACGTGTCCAGAGTGCTCCCCTCTGAGAACAGGCCTAGAGCCTGGGGACCACCTGCCTGCTTCCTGCTGCTGCTGTCACTCAGCCTCAGTTCATTATTATTATTACTATTATTATTAAACAAGTGAGGAATAAACAATAGCAGTTCCTCAATATTTGTTGTGAAATGTGATGAGATAATACATGTGAAGGTGCTACGTAAACACTTAAGACACCATAAGTCTGTAGCTATTATTATTAAAAGGGCCTGAGCTCAGTCCTTAGCTGAAAATGCTGTTTATGCAGTGGGGTTGGAATAAACTGACAGGCTAATTGTCTCTTAAAAATATTGACAGTAATTCTTTTTCCTCCCAATACCCAACCCAATCCAAATTAATTTTTTAAAATAATAATAATAATAACACTATATTCACAAAGAGGGGAGCTCTGGTAGCATAGTGCCTAAGGCACTTGACTGCTAACCAGAATGCTGGCCGTTCAAACCCACCAGCCACTCCTCGGAAGGAAGGTTGGGCAATCTGCTTTCGTAGTGATACCACCTTGGAAACTCAAGGAGGGGTGGCTATGAGTCGGGTCGGACTCAACATCAAACAACAATATTCACAAAGAAAATGCATCTGGAACCAACTCTAGTATAGTTTTCAACAGTGCCAGCAACAAGGGAGCAGGACAGTGTGCTGGGCTTCCAGGGCTCCTCCTGGATTCTACAGAGCTCTGCATCAATAGTGTATCCACAGCGCAAATTAGCTGTAAATGAAAGGGGAGCAAACAGTGTTGGCCTTCATTAAGCTCTCAGTGGATCATGCTAGTTACTTTATTTGCACTTGTATCATTCTACAGTGTAACAATTTTAGATGCCATGATTATATAAATGACTGCCTTTACACCCTCCCTACCTCTTTTTTCTTTTAATGTTGAAGGAAGAAAAAATCATTTTAAAAAAGGCATGAGTGGGTCCCCTTATATTTGTTAACTCTCCCACTCTTTCCCCTTGAAAGTTCCACTTACTTCACTGTGGCTGTATCTGAGGTTTCATTTGCTATCACCTTATGGAATCTGTTAACAAACAAATCCACTGCCTTCGAGTTGATTCTGACTCACAGCGACCCCTCCTTGGGTTTCTGAGGCACTATCTCTACGGAAGTAGATTGCCCAGTCTTCCTTCCGAGATGGAATCTGTTACTCATGCTTTATTAAACAGAGAGGAAGCAGGCAGGGAATGAATTTTCAAGTGGCCCATGATGAAAAATGTCTACAGTGTTGTGCTGGCTTAAAAGCCTACAAATGTTTGAAAAAGTAAGGTCTTGATCATGTTGATTTTGATTTTATAAACAATACTTTTCTGAAGATATATAATTCCATTGTTGTTTTTCTTCTGATGGAGAAACACACAGACACACAGAGTTACACACAAAGAAAAACAACTGCTTTTTACACAGGTCAGGAGAAATCCCCCTCATTATCTTCAGAGTGTATACTCAGTCCTTGGATGCTTTGAAAAAGACAAAAACTAGACGGGTATCTTTCAAACAGCAGCAGCCCCCTCTCGTTTCCACCAAACCAAAACAAACCTGTTGCCATTGAATCAGTTCTGACTCATGGCAACCCCATGTGGTCCAGAGCAGAGCTACCCCGTAGGGTTTTCTTGGCTATAATCTCCAGAGAAGTAGATCCCCACACCTTTCTTTCAGGGTGCTGCTGGGTGGGTTCAAAGCATCAGCCTTTCATTTACTCATCAGAGCAAACCCTTTCTCACCTTCTCACCATCCCCTACAATGATGTCCTCTTTGAGAGCCACAAAAATCACCCTACCCCTTACTCTCAAGAAAGCACACTGGAATTACAAATGGATTCCAGTGTGGTGGCTGTATCATTTCCATGCAAATAATTTTCCAATTTCTGTACCTTACAAACAGGAACATGTTTCTTGAAGTATTGAGAAACGCCTGGGCATTGCTTATCCCAGGGTAGGGATGAGCAGAAACTGTCCAATCCCCATTCTGGGGAACATACTAAAAGATGGAGACCCTGGTTGGTGACTGGATATCTCTTTTAATAGTAATTTGTGGTATATTGGGTCCCTGGGTGGTGCAAATCGTTGGCATACAACTTCTAACCTAAAGGTTGGCAGTTTGAATCCACCCAGGGGCACCTCGAAAGGCCTGGTGGTCTGTTTTCATCAAGTTACTGCCAGGAAAACCCTATGAAGCATTTACACTGTAACGCATGAGTCACCGTGAGTTAGAATTGACTCAACAGCAACAAATTTGGTTTTATTATTGTTGGTATTTTGTGGAATAGCAGGCAACTGGTATCAAGGCATGTCCCTGGGTGACACAAAGAGTTAAGTGTTTGGCTACTAGCCAAAAAGTTGGCAGTTCATATCCACCCAGAGGTACCTCAGAAGACAAACCTGGCATTCTGCTTCTGAAAGGTCACAGCCTTGAAAACACTGGAATACAGCTCTGCTCTGCAGACACAGGGTCACCATGAGTCAGAATAGACCCAACAGCTACTTTTCTTTGTTTTGCTCTTTAGAATCAAAGGAAGCCTGCTCAGAATTTGAACTCGACTGAGAGAAGAGGGGGTTTGCAGCAAACTCTCCAGGTCATTCCCTTCTTTTCTTCCCTGCTTCCCACAGGGTCTCCTCAGCCAGAGAAAGCCCTTCCTTTGTTCTGTTCTTTCAGGAAGCAGTCCTTCAGGGACCACACTCAAGGCTGATGCCTAAACCAGCCCAGGGACGTAGGAGATTCCCAGATGGAAAAGAACAGATGGCTGGGGCACCATCCCGTCCCTATTCCCTTCAAGAGCTTGCCTCCAACACAGAGTTTGGTCTAAGGATTCTCCAAGCCACCAGGAGAAATGCCAGTTGTGTGGGCTGTGACTTTCAGAGGAGACCACAAAACCTGTATGTTCAAGTTGAACCACCAAGTACCCGCCTGGTGGATTTCAGCACACAGGCTGCTCCAGGCAAAATGTTCATACAGATGCTCCAGGAATCAGCGCCCGCCCCAAACTGTAAATTCAGACTTCCCGAACGGATCTGACAAGTGGAAAAGCTCTATATATACCCATCCTCACCCTCCGCAGGCAGGCACAATGTCGGAGCTGACTTCTCAGTGAATTGTCAGCCAGCTCGGAGCCTGGTGGCACACCTGGAGCCACAAGCCCTCTGTGGTTTGCTTCAGGACAGCCAAAGGCAGCTCGGTGAAACTGGTCTGGTGCCTCTGCAGTGCGGGTGTGGGTGGACCTGGTAGCAGGAGGAAGTGCAGCCAGGGAAAAACACAGAGCAGAGGCCCAGGCAGAAACGGCTGTGCATATGGAATCTAGCCTTGACCACCCTCTTGGGCCATACATACACCACTGGAATCCTTGGACAGACCAGTGAAACTCTGAAAATGAGAATTTCAGGAAGAACAATGAGGAAAAATGCCAGAATCTTTCGCTGACTTAGTTGGAGAGAAAACATTTCATTGTTGCTGTTGTTAGTTGCAATCGAGTTGTTTCTGACTTATGGCGACCTCGTGTACAACTTAACAAAGCATTGCCCGGTGCCTGGTCCTACACCATCTGCACGGTTGTTGATATGCTCAGGTCCACTGTTGGGCCACGGTGTATTCTGAGTGTCTTCCAACCTAATGGACTCATCTTCTTGCAGTGACTATGCTGGGCAATATTCTGTTGTGATGCATGGAACTTTCATTGGCTAATTTTGGAAATAGATTGTCAGGCCTTTCTTCCTAGTCTTAGTCTGGAAGCTCCACTGACACCTGCCCGCCACGAGTGACCCTACTGATATTTGAAATACTGGTGGCTTAGCTTCCAGCATCATAGCAACACACAAGCCAGCACAGTGTAACAGATTGACAGATGGGTGGTAGCAATATTTAATGACAGCTATCTAATCATTTCAAAATGGCAAGCCATCTTATTCACTTCAGTTCAACAGATGATTGTTGCCCCCACTGTTTGCTTGGATTTGTGAAGGCACTGGCTATAGAATGAAGAAAGAGACCACGTCTCACAGGGTTCAGAGTCTACCAAAATAAGAAAGTTACCTTGAGTAAGAAAGGTAGAGGATACTTGTTAAAGAAATGCATTTTTTCCTAAATAAAACTTAAAATGTCATAAATCCAGAGGAAAAACTATCCAGTAATAATATATTCCTTGAATGGCAAATTCCCACAATAATAACAAAAATAGTAATTATATGTATACTTAGTACAGATATTTTTTCTGCCTTTCATCTAATTTCAAAGAGTTTAGCAACTACTGCTGAGTTAATCCTTAGTACTAAACCTGACTCTTCCATCCCCCTTTGGAAAAAAAAAAAATTGGCACTAACACTTCAACATCCCACAGGGAAGAAGTTCTGGAAACAAAGCATGCTCACTCCCACACAAGCATCAAGCAGTAAATTAAGGACAGTCTAACTTATCCAGAAAAGTAAGTTGGGACTCAGAAGAATCAAACCAGTGCCGAGAAAATAAAATAAATCTCTCTGTAAATTAACAAAAGAGCCCAAGCTAAATGAGAAATGGTAATTACACCCCTAACTGAGGTTTTGCTGTACCACTGTGGACAACTGCTGATTTTTTTAAAAAGGAAAGATCTTTAAACAGTTAAAGATTTAAACGTGCATTGAAAAAAAAAGTGCAAGTTTATTTCTTCCAGGTGGACATGAAAAAGTCTTTAATGTACCACTGGGCATTCGTGGCGGGCTTTCTGGATCTCTTAGAGACCTAGGGTTCAGGGAAATTCTGTAAAGACTTCGCTTCTGTGCTCAGAGAGGGAAGCTTCCTCCTGTTTTAAAAGGGGAAAGAAAAGGAAGGTTTCATTTCCATAATATGATATAGATCTGTGTTGTTATGTGCCGTCAAGTCGGCCCTGACTCATAGCGACCCCTCCTTGGGTTTCCGAGGTGGTATCACTACGGAAGTAGATTGCCCAACCTTCCTTCCGAGCAGTGGCTGGTGGGTTTGAACCTCCAGGTCTTCTGGTTAGCAGTCAAGTGCCTTAGGCACTATGCTACCAGAGCTCCCGATATAGATCTAGTCAACCCAATTCAGATGATGATCCCAAGTCCCCAGATGGAGATCCGCAGAACCATATTTATATGAAGGGAAAGGTTATGAATGAAAGAACTCAATTGTTTGCAAAAAATAAATAAATAAAAGAAGAAGAAGAAGTGAGACTGTGCCAGAGATGGAGATGATTTGGAACAGGGCTGATCCCTAATTACACAGTAATCCGATACTTAGCACTTTCACCTGGCAGTCTTCATCTTCAAAGGCTCTTACCAATACTAATGAATTCCTCACCTTCTTTCCTCTCATCTGCTCCATGCAAACCCACCAAACCCACTGCTGTTGAGTTGATTCTGACTCATAGCGATCCTACAGGACAGAGTAGAAACTATCCCATGGGATTTCCAAGGCTGTAATCTTTAGGGAAGCACATTGTCACATCTTTCTTGCTCAGAGCAGCTGGAGGTTTGAACCGCCAACCTTTTTGTTAGCAACCCAGTGCTTAACCACTGGTCCTTTTCTACTACACAATGCTAATCTTTAAAGAAAATTTGGCCTGACTTTTTGGAAGACTCTACTCCCATTATTCTATCACTTTAGGATACAGACACAAGTATCTTTCCTTATGATGGCTTGTGATCTTGCTTTTGCTTTGTTTTCAATAGATAATTGTATGCTCAAGGAGCCCTGATGGCACAGTGGTTAAGCACTCAGCTGCTAACCAAAAGGTAAAACGCAACAACAACAACACACTGCCGTCGAGTCGGAGCTGACTCATAGAGACCCCTCCTTAGGATTTCTGAGGTGGTATCACTACGGAAATAGATTGCCCAACCTTCCTTCCAAGGAGTGGCTGGTGGGTTTGAACCGCCAGTCTCCTGGTTAGCAGTCAAATGCCTTAGACACTACGCCATCATAGGCTGTTTAAACCTACCAGGTGCTCAGCGGGAGAAAGGTGTGGCAATCTGCTTCCATAAAGATTACATACAGCCTTGGAACCCTATCTCACTGTCATCGAGTAGGATCCGACTCAGTGACCTCTCCTTGGGTTTCTGAGGCTGTAGATTGCCCAACCATCCTTATGACAAGTGGCTGGTGGGTTTGAACCTTATAAGGCAGATTACTCTCTCATACAGGGTTGTTCTGAGTTGAAACTGATTCAACAGCAACAAGTTAGGTTATAGTATGTTCTGTGACTGTGTAAAAACTGATCCTAAACACACAACCATACATACACATACACACGTAAGTACACACGTTACACCAGCTCTTTCTGGAGATGCATCCATTTGCGGTTATGCAAATCTCTCTGTAAATTAACAAAAGAGCCCAAGCTAAATGAGAAATGGTAATTATACCCCTAACTGAGGCTTAGCTGTGCCACTGTGGACAACTGCTGATTTTTTTAAAAAGGAAAGATCTTTAAACAGTTAATAGAAGATTAGAATTAGCATTTATGTTTTTCATCATACAGTTAGAAAGAAACACCTGGGGTGTTTGCTTTGTTAAACCAGATGCTATGCAGGCTAGGGAAGTCATTCTCAATTTCTAATTTTCTGTAAACTCTTAATTGTCTGAAAGAAAACAAAATCTCAAACAACTCTCTTTCCCATTTGAGAATGTAGAGCTTTCACATGTAGAGACAAATTCTCAAGAAAGGTAGCAAGTAACCAAGAGGTCCTTATTCCTTTCCTCTAACTCTGTAGCTCCAGAAACATTCTTTACTTCCTCCATCCTCCTCTGCCTCCCACCCAGCCCTGGCACATACCTATCTAAAGACTCCTCAGCTGGCTTCCCAATTAAAAATAGCAAACCTATCACACTACACATTGCCAAAATTTTAAGTTTCAAAAATGAACAAGTACCCCCATAAGAACAGCAGTGATTTAAAAAA
>NW_006921617.1:4647527-4681739 GCF_000298275.1 Orycteropus afer afer
TTCTGTGCAGGTTATAGGAGTGAACTATTCTATATCCATTAATAACTGAAATGTAGAATGTACAAAACATGAATCTGACAAAATTTTAAGTTTCAAAAATGAACAAGTACCCCCATAAGAACAGCAGTGATTTAAAAAAGAAAAAGAAAGGAAGGAAAACACTAAGTGTTGGCGAGGCCTTGGAGAAATGGGAACCCTTACCCAGGGGGAGCTCTGGTAGCATAATGCCTAAGGCACTTGACTGCTCACCAGATGGCTGGCGGTTCAAACCCATCAGCCACTCCTCAGAAGGAAGGTTGGGCAATCCTTCTTCCTAGTGATACTGCCTGGGAAACCTAAGGAGGGGTCGCTATGAGTCAGGGCTGACTCGATGGCACATAACAACAACAACAACAACAACCCATCGATGGTGGGAATGTAAAACGGTATAGCCACCATAGAAAACAATTAGATACTTCCTCAAAAACTCAACCATAGTTCTACCAAATGACCCCACAATTCTACTCTTAAGTATATACCCAAAAGACCTGAAAGCAGCACAAAGAGATGCATGTATACCAATGTCCGTGTACATATTCACAGCACTATTCACAGCAGCCAAAAGGTGGAAAACAACTGAAATATTCAACAATGATGAATGGATAAGAAAAATGTGGTACATATACATACACACAATGGAATATTACTCAGCCATAAAGAGGAGTGAAGTCCTGATGACCCACAATATGGATGAACCTTGAGGACATTATGCTGAGTGAAATAAATCAGACACAAAAAGACAAATACTCTATGATACCATATATGAAATAGGAAAATATGTAAAAAGTAATTAGTAATTAGGAGTCCTGGTAGCACAATGGCTAAGTGTTTGGCTGCTAACTGAAAAGTCAATGATTCTCTGCTGGAGAAAGAACTGTCAATCTGTTCCTGTAAATACTACAGACTAGGAAATCCTGTGGAGCAGTTGTACACTGTCAAAAGGTTGCTGTGAAATTGGAATTGAATCAAGGGCACAAAACAACAACAGCAACGGGGATAGGAGGGAGGGGGATGAGGGGGTTTTTGCTTACAGTACATTGAAGACATGAATGATAGTAGGATAAAAAATTGGAAAGAGAACGAAAATGTTCACACAACTTGAAGAATGTAATCAGTGCCACTGAAGTGTACATGTAGAAACTGATGAAATATTGTTTGTGTTGTTGACTGTATATAACAATAATAACTCAAGGGGGGGGGGAAATGAACAAGTAATCACCTTGGCATACCAAAGGCAACACATACTGAAGTTTGTGATTAGGCAAGACTCTGCACCCCTTTGCAAATGGGTGGTCCAGTAGTGTTAAGGCATGGATTTTTCGTATTTGGAGAGCCAGCCACCACACAACATTTTGTGTATAATGTACTCCAGGACCCCTGAATTTCGTGTGGGCCTTGGGATCTTTCATAGCCCCTGGGAGAGCGGCAAATTTATAAGTAGACACTGCTCCATCACTGGGCATGTCAGATACTTAGCAAAGAAACTGAAAGTAGTGGGAAGACTTTACTTCTTTACACTAGTTAAAACTCTGAAGGTTGTTTTGTGTTTTATAAAATAATTGCCTTTCAGACTGTGTGTGTGTGTGTGTGTGTGTGTGTGTGTATATATATATATATATATATATATGTATGTCCCCATAAGTATTTATTAAATACCTACTGTCATTTATTTATTTATTCAACTATTTATTCAGCAAGTATTCAAGTACCTATGTTATACCATACATTTTGCATACCAAGATAGACATTACCCTGTTAGCAAGGGATAAGGATCTATAAACTAGTCAATGCAATAAAATATACCCACATACAAAACTAAATAAACAGACAAAAAACGCTCTGCCATCTAGTTGATTCTGGCTCGTAGTGATCCCCATAAGCTTTCCAAGGCTGTAAATCTTAACGGAAGTAGATCGCCTCATATTCCTCCCATAAAACAGCTGGTGGGTTTGAACCACTGACCTTCTGGTTAACAGCCCAATGCCTTACAGTGCCACCAGAACTCCTTATGACCAATATAATAAATATATAATCTTATTATAACAAAATAAACAGAAGGAATATTATAGGAAAAAGATCATGAAAGGCTTCATGAAAACCTCTAAGACATTGTGAGCTGGGTCTTAATGGGTGAGGAGCCATGGCTCAAGTGTAAGAAGGAAAGGCACCCTCGGCAGAGGGGAGATGCACAAAGGCCCAGAACATGAATGGGCAGAGATGGTCCAGGTTATGAGGCACATTGCAGAGAAGCTAGAACCTAGGATGGGGATGTGGCTCAGGTCTTTGGAGTAAGACTGGAAAAGGAGATAAGAATTGACCAACAGGTAAGACTTTATGGGTCATATTCATTTTTGACATGGCCCTAAAGGCAGAGGGCACTTGTAGAAGGTTTTAATTAGGGGAACAATGAAATCAGATCTGCCTTATAGAAAACCAACTCCAGCAAGAGGGGCAGGATGGTCTAGATTGGAAGAAACACAGGCAGGGAGACAAGATCATTTCCAGAGAGGACTGATGTCGATGTCTGGTGGCTCCTTTGGTGAGCAGAAGGAAGGATGCTATGGGAGTCAACCCTCAAAGTTCCAGTACTTCATGCCTTCTCAGGTGATAAGCACCATGGATACAAACAATTGACAAGAATATAAATACACACACTCATATTTACATATATACACACATTGTTGTGGTTAGGTGCCATCGAGTTGACAGAGAAGAACTGACCTCTAGGATTTTCTTGGCTGTAATCTTTATGGGAGCAGATCACTGGGCCTTTCTCCCATGGAGCTACTGAGTGAATTCAAACCACCAACCTTCTGGATAGCAGCCGAGCCCTTAGCTGTTGTACCACCAGGGCTCCTATATACATACATATTCATGTGTGTGTATATATATATATATTTATGTGTGTGTGTGTGTGTGTGTATAACATATTCATGTTAATATATGTATGTTCATTTGTATATGTATGTACATTTTAATTTTTTTTAACAATTTACTAACATTATTATGTGCTGGGAACTATTCTAGATACTTCACAAATATTAATTTAATCCTCATACCAACTCTATGCAATAGGTACTACTATTATCTGCATTTTATAGATGAGGAAACTGAAGCACCAAGAGGTTAACTGATTTATTCAAGGTTGCACAGGTAGCAAGTGGGACAGCCATGATTTAAACGAGGCTGTCTGGCTCCAAGTCCACGTTTAGTCTCTTATCACCCCACTGCCTCTCCTTCTACAGAGAGTAAGAGGGCTGTAAGTCACTCACAGCTCCTTGGGTGATACAGATGAGTAAACCATTGGAAGCAGAAAGCTTGAGCAGGATGGGACAGATCTGACATGGAACATGAGGGAGGAGGGAAGATGACCACCAGGTTTTCAGCATGAGTACTTGCAAAGACAGGAAATAAAGGTGGGGGAGCGAGTTTGGAGGGAAAGATAAGTAATTTGGGTAAAGACTTGGCAGGTGGATTTAAAGCAAAGCATGACTGACAGAATTGGCAGGCTTCATGCTTTGGTGGAGGTGCAGGAGGAGAAGCATGAAGGAGGAGGAGGGGATGTTGTGCAGGATTCAGTCTCGGATGAGCGTGAACTGTGGTGAATTCACTGAGTTGAGATTAGAAAGCTGGACCTGAGCAGAGGGTAAAGGCTCAGCTAGGATTTCTCGGTTGTAACCAAGAGAAATTTAGGTCCGAGCTGATTACCTATAGGGATATAGTGGAAGTACACTGGGTCCTAGGAACATCAGGCCTCCTCGAGGCCAGACTTGAAGGTAGTTCTGGACTCCAAGCAGCCCTTGGGACTTCAGCAGGACTCCCTTCAATAGTGGGATTGGCTACTTATTCTCATCATACTTCTCAGAAGAGAGATCTGTTTGGCTCAGAAGTTTCAATCTAGGGTTCTAGCTCTTCAGGGGCCATTCTGATCCATTCAGTTGTAGGTGGTGGTCCTGTGATAGGATCCTTGGCTTGCCCTATCTAACCCTTTATCAGTGGCTTTGAACACGGCATGCAGTGGAGCTGAAAATCTGGAGTGGACATAGTGGTGGTAAAACCATTGCTGCAGAGTCTATTCTGACTCATAGTGACCCTACAAAACGGAGTAGAACTCCCCATAGGATTTCCAGAGCTGTAAATCTTTATGAAAGCAGACTGCCACATCTTTCTCCCATGGAGTGACTGGTGGGTTCAAACTGCCAACCTTTCAGTTAGTAGCCAATCACTTTAACCACTACACCACCAAGACTTCAGTATTTTGTTTTCAGCCTTGTTAGAAGACCTCCTTGGGGTATACAGGAGGCAGTCGGAAACATAAGCCCCTCACAGAGCAGTCAGGACACAGGGACAGAGATCAGAGATCAGAGTTGTCAGCACATGGACCCATTTCCTATAAAACAAGCACTAAGTGGACACATTCGTTGTGCAAAACTCAAACAATAGCGAAGTATACAGTATAGGAAGTTAAAGTCTTTCATCACCTCCTCATCCCACTCCCTTCTCCAAGTCACCACTGCAAATGATTTGGTGTGTTTCCATTTATCCACAGTACCTTCACCTTTGTGAAATATGCATACATCATTTTAGCTCAGTTTTTCCAATAAATGGACTCATATTTTAATGTTCTTTACTCATTTAATAAAATATATTGGAGATCATTCCACTAAGCACCTACAGATCTCCATTATTTCTTATAACAACAGTTAGTATTCTGTTGGGAAGCTCTGGTGGCATAGTTTCTAAGGCATTTGACTGCTAACCAGAAGGCTGGTGGTTCAAACCCACCAGCCACTCCTCAGAAGGAAGGTTGGGCAATCCACTTCCGTAGTGATACCGCCCTCGGAAACCCAAGGAGGGGTTGCTACGAGTCGGGTCCAACTCTACGGCAAGGTTTTTGTTTGGTAGTATTCTGTTGAATAGATGAAATACAATTTATTAATTCACCATCCACCTCTACAGTTAGATTGTATCCAATGATTTTTTTTATTACAAACAATGCTTCATGAACATCCTTGTATATGTGTGTATGTGTACATAAATATGTATATATACACACAAACATACATATTCAGAGAAAACAATGAGATGTATTGACACAATAGCTGCAGCAATTGGCTGAAGCATACCAGTGATAATGAGGATGGCACAGCACAGAGCAAAGTTTTGTTCTGTTAATAAAGTCACCATGAGTCAGAGCTGACTCCAGGGCAACTGCCAACACATATATGTATATATATTTGTATGCAGCCCAGAAATTCCTAGAAATGAACTGGCTTGAAAGAGATGTGCATTTTACATGCTGATGGGCTACATTATACTTCTTACAATAGAGTATAAATGTGTGTGCTTATTTCTCCACTTCCATGTGGATGTTTCTTAAACTATTTTGGGTCATAGACCCCTTTAAGATACTGCTGAACACTATGGAATCTTTTCTAGAAAAATATACAGATGTACATTGTGGTAATTAAGGTTGTGTGTCAACTTGGCTGGGCCTGGTGGCTGAAGCTGTATGTAGTTATTCTCCATGATGAGACTGGTAATCAACTCCATGGTGGCATCTACTGGAACAGCTGAGTGGCTGCCTTAGGGATGTGGTCTGCTTCCAGTGTATAAGGAGAAGTTTTGGGAATGGTCTTGAGCTCTTTGTCATACTTGGAACTGCATGTAGCCAAGTCTTCATTCAGCAGCCTGCCATGTGGTTTGCCAGTCTTAGGGTTGTTCCTGGACTTGAAGCAGTAGCCTGCCATGTTGTTTGATAATTTTGAGACTGTGCCATTTTACTTGTTGATCTTGGATTTGTCAGCTTCAGCAGCCAGCAGCTGTCTGAGTTAAGAGAAGCCTCCAGCTTCAGTGAGCTGGGAGCAAGAGGCAGAGCTACAGCCCAAGGTCGAGGGGCTTTCACCCAGCCCCTATATCTGGCACTTTGAACTTGGACTTCTAACCTCTGAAACTGTAAGAGAATAAACTCCTGTTTGTTTAAAAGCACACATTTGTGGTATGCCTATTAGAGTGACACTAGATGACCAAGATGTACATATCGAGAATATTTTGCATACTGTTTCTGTAGGTTCCCAGACCACCTGAAGACCATCCATGTACCCTCAAGACTTTATATTAAGGAACCCTGAATAGACATGTGTAAGTGTGTCTTGGTCTAGGGCAGTGGGCCTCAATCATAGCTCTACAATTAGAATTGCCTGGGAAGCTTTTCAAAATCCCCATACCCAAAGCCACTTTCCAGACCAATTCAACTAGATTCTCTGGGGACAGGATCTAGGCATCAGTATTTTTTACAAGTTTTCCACGTGATACCTTGATGCAGCCAAGGGCAAGAACCACTGCCACCCAGGAGAGGCCTAAAGAAGGGTGAAAAGAAGATATTTGACAATGGAAAACCAGAGGGAGTACAAGGGACTCTGAGAGATCTCAGACCTGGCTACAGTGTTTAATTTAATTAGTCTGTGGTGGAACCTGGCACTGGTACACACTTTTTCATTGTGAAAATGTTCAAACATACACAGAAGTAGAGAGAACAAACAGCCACATGACCTACGTCAAATACTTCTTAACATTGTGCCCTATTTACTTTATCGGCCTTGAAGCAGGTGAGAGTTGACATTTCTCCCCAAGTTTTCCGTGATGTTGGTATTTTCAAAAGCTCCCCAGGTGATTCTAAGGTACAGCCAGTGAAGAGAACCACGATGCTACGTGCAGTGTTCCAAAGAGAAGAAACTACAAGCAAGAATGTAAAACCAAGCCCGATGCTGTCAAGTGAACTCTGTCATGGCAACCCCCTGTGTGTCAGAGTAGAACTGCTTTGTAGGGTTTTCAGTGGCTGGAAGGAGATCCCCAGGCCTTTTGTTCAAGCCACCTCTTGGTGAACTCTAGCCTCCAACGTTTTGGTTAGCAGCTGAGTTCTCAACCACACCATCCAGGGACAACAGGATGAAGAAAAGTCATGTGTGCCCCCTAGAATTTTCAACTTAGACACAAAGGGCTTCTCAAGTTTTCTGGCCATCGGGGTCAAGAGCACTGACAGTTTGCTTTAGGCTACAGTACAGTAGTCATAGAAGCCTTCAGGAAGACATAGAATTTGGAGCTGAGCCTTATAAATCAAGACAGTTCAGATCAGGAGAAGAGAGCGGAGTTCCCCTGTCAGAAAGGAAAGCTGTTTTTAGGGTGTCCACTCTGATTTAAGTCTCCAACCATAGGTTCCACCATGGGAGTCACAGAAGATTCCTTACCTGGCCCTGCTGAACTGATGGAGGGAGGCTCCACCCTGTCAGCCACTAACCCCATCTTTCTTCCTTCCGTGTGCTGACTCCTCCTTTTGTATGTTCATCCATCTTCTCCTAGACTAAAGCACAACACACTGCATTCCAGTCAATTCCAACTCATAGTGACCCTAAAAGATAGAGTAGAACGGCCCTATAGGGTTTCCAAGGCTGTAAATCTTTATGAAAGCAGACTGCCACATCTTTCTCCCATGGAGTGGCTTGTGGATTCAAATTGCTGATGTTTTGGTTAGCAGCCAAATGCTTTAACCAATATCATACTAGAGCTCCTTTCTTCTAGACCTGTGGTTCTCAAAGTGTGGTCCAGAACCAGCAGCTTGTGATCACCTGGCACTTGCAAATTATCCAGCCCCAACAAAGACCTACAGAACGAGACACTTTGAGGGTAAGCCCAGTACTCTGTGTTTGATAAACCCTCCAGGTTATTCTGACGCACATGGGGTTTAGGACCACTGTCCTCAGGACTTCCAGCCATGTTTACTCCCTGTGTCTGACATTCCCAGCACTTTTCCTCTGGAGTCCTGCCCCACAGAGGGCTAGTCTCATGCCGTGCTGTTGTTAGGTGCCGTGGAGTCAATGGACTATTCATAGAGACCCCATGTGACAGAGCAGAGCTGGCACATGGCGTTTTCTTGTCTGTAATATTTTACCAGAGCAGACGGCCAGGTCTTTCTCCCATGGAGCTGCGGGGTGGGTTCAAACTCTCAGCCTTATGGGTAGTAGCCAAATGCTTAACTCCTGTGCCACCAGGGCTGCTTAGACTCAGGGAAACTATTGAGAATGTTGGGGAATTAAGCTGGGGAAAGATTATGGGGAGTTGAACTTGGAAATTAAAAAAAAAAAAAAGTAAAGGAGGAGCCATGATAACGTGTTGATGAGGGAGGAAAATATTAAAGTGCTGTTAGAGACTGTATTACGCTAGGTTTGCTAGAGAGCAAAACTAGTAAAGCTTATAGATAGATAGATAGATAGATCGATAAATGGCTCACACAGTTACAGAGGCTAGCAAGTCCCAAGTTCCTGGATCAAACATCAAGCTAGAGGCTTTTCCCATCTCAGGCAGATGCAGGGGCTGACAAGCCCAAGACTAGCAAGCAGTACAATGCCTGCTGACTTCGAAAGATGACGAATCAAAGATCACCAGGCAAAAATGGTGGATTGTTTGCTCACAGGGCAGTTGTAGGCAGCACAACGAGATCTAGATCCACAGAAGGTTCCCAAATTTTCCCAGGATGTCCATATATATGTATTGTTGTTGTTATGTGCCGTCAAGTCGGACCCGACTCATAGCGACCCCTACTTGGTTAGCAGTCAAGTGCCTTAGACACTATGCTACCAAAGCTCCTATGCTTTTATATATATATATATAAAAACCTCTAAGGAAACGCCCTTTCAACTGAATGGCTGCTCAGAGCATATACATCAGATCTCATCATGGGACTAACCATATTGCAACTGCTTAAACTACTCAGAATAATGGTACAGCCAAGTTGACACACAACCTCAACTATCACAGAGACCAAATAGCAGAGTTTTAACATTGCACCCTTGACTTTACTTCCCTCTAAAATTACAGTCAAAATTGGTTGTGGAAGAAAAAATAAAGCTGTGAGTGTCCATGTCTGAGGATGTGGTTTCATACTCTTCATTAAACTTTCAAATGAGTTCATGGCCTCAAAATGAATCAGTTATCATTGCTAGAAATAAGCAAGGTTTACTAATTTGTACTGAACAATTTCACATGGGTTTCATCTCTGGATGAAAAATTTAAAAAGAGGCTTTGATTCTGTAGAAAGGTGCTGTGGGGTTGGGAGAGTGACAGATGACAGCTATACCTAGAGCAGATTCTTTGATGTGATGAAAAAATGTGCAATTTTTCACTATAGATTAGTAAGTAGGCACAAGTAGGCCTGTGCTTACCTGGATTACTGGGTAAGTAAGCCTTGTTACTTGCTGAATTAGATAGCCTTTGAGGCAGCATTTTGCAAAGTGTAGACAGATTAGTATTAGAATCTGTCTAAAAATGCACACTTCTGGACTGCCCTCAACACCTCCTAAATCAGATCTCTGCAGTTAGTGCCCAGAAACATATTTTAAACAAGTTTGAAAGGTGATGCTGGGTTATTCTGATGGACTGTAAAGTTTACCAACCTTTGTCTCTGGCTCTAACTCTAAAAGCTGATAATTCAAGAAAAGCTAAATGAACAGTAAGTTTAGAGAGCATGTCAGCCACTAAATCATGGTGCTAAGAAGCACTTAGAATGCCCAAAGTGACACACTGGGAACAACAGCCATAGGAAACATTTCCACCGGTGTGTCAGTGACTATCCATTTAAAAGCTGTATTTATTTTTTTATTGTGATTTGGGTGAAGGTTTACAGAGCAAATTCACTTTCCATACAGCAGTTCACATATACTTTGTCTCATGACATTGACTACAGTTTACCACAATGCAACAGCTCCCCTCCCACTTCCTCCCCATAGTTACCTCTTCCCTGTGTCCATCCCTCCATGCACTCCTGCCCCCTGAGCTGTCTCCCTGTGCATAAGCAGCCCTTCTTTCACCCATGATTGTTCTCTCCAAGGGGTGTATCTACTTCCAAGGGGTGTATCTACTTGAGGTAAATGTTCAACTCATATGCCTGTATTTTGTTTGGCTGGAAACCACAGGTGTGGGTTCAATTCCAGACCTGAAGGGCAGCTAGGGGCCACAGTCTCAGTGGTTCCACCAGGCTCTACCGGACCAGCAAACCTGGTCCCCACCTTCTTTTTTAAAAAAAGTTGTATTTTATAGCAAAGTTTCAGCAAAGAAAACCTGGAATGAGGTTCAACCCAACTTCCTTGAGTTGGATGAAGATTGTTATGTGGATTTCTGTAGTACACCGAAATGGGCTAAATATGAGAAAGATAATGGAAAAACAAACAAAGAAAAACACCCACACTGACCATGTGGGCCTGATGAAGGTTTGCCTTCATCCGACTCAGGTGGGGTATGTTCCTGGAGAGTAGCTCCTGAGTTTGGCCCGCCCTGCCCCCCCTCCTGCCTCTCCCCCTTGCTTGGCAGAGTTCACCAGAAATTCACTGCTTACATATTTTGAGACATGGATTTTGAGATATGTAGTACTTAAAGACTAAACCAAGGGAGACCGAACTCATGGAAATCCACCAAAATGTAAAACGTGGCTTTCTCTGGCTAGTGGAAATAGAACTGAAAAGACTTGGTCTGGTGGGTTGTTAAGATCATGTGCTCTGGAGTCTGATCCTCACTAGGACAGGTTATTTGAGTTCTTGGGTCTCTATTCAGGAGCCCTGGTGGTGGAGTGGTTAAAGCACTCAGCTGCGAACTGAAAGGTTGGTGACTTGACCCCACCAGCTACATCTTGGGAGAAAGATGTGGCAATCTGCTTCCATCCAGTCTTGGAAACCTAATGGGGCCCTTCTATTCCATCCTATAGGGTTACTGTGAGTTGGAATCCACTGGACAGCAATGCTTTTTTTTTGGGAGGTGTGTGTGTTTATGTGTATGTGTCTTTATCCATGTGGAAAATAGGAAAAATCATCACATATACTCATAAAAGAGAATCAAGAGTGTTGTTAGAACACTTGACCAAAGCAAAAAAAGCAAACAAGCCAAGTTGCTATCAAATGATTCCAACTTGGGGCAACCTCATGTGTGTCAGAGTAGAACTGTCCTCCACAGGGGTTTCAGTGGCGGATTTTTCACACGTAGATCACCAGGCCTTGCTTCCAGGGTGCATCTGGGTTAGCAGCATATGTTAAACATTTGTACCACCCAGGGACTCTGACTGAAGCAAGCACTCACTAAATGTTAACAAGAAAGAAAGACAGTGTGTGTGTGTGTGTGTGTGTGTGTGTATATATATATATATATACAATTTCTATACTTTCCAAATCTCCAATGAGCATTTATTGTTTTATAATAAGGAAAGAATGATAAACCACAGTTTGGGGTTTTGTTTTTAATACAAAGAAGTGAGCCATAAAGAGAGTAAAACCAACAGATGGACTCAACTTCAGGGGAATTTGTTTTTATTTGAAATGTGACGCCTGGGGCATCCTAATCAAAAAGGACAGACTCCAGAAAGACTAAACATGAGTAACTGTGAGTCCTTTACTGGTACCAACCATGGCTGGGCTCTGGAAACTCACATCACACAATAGAGGGGTTAGGTCAGGATGTTCCCTACCTCCCCGCTCCTCTCAAAGGCAGTTCTCTTCCATGAGGCTCAAAGTCTGGATTGCCAGCATCAAATTAAAGAAATAGAACAAACCCAGCCCAGAGTTTCTTTAAATATTCAGATAAGCCCTTGTGTCCCTATAAGTTAAATTAAGCTTTCCTAAGAAAAAGTAAGTCAATTAGTTCAAAATGTGGGTTAGTGCTTCTGGGTATTTAAAAGGAGTGTTTTTTTTTTTTTTTTTTTCTTTTTTAGTTCATTTAGAAGCACAGCCACAGGGCAAGTACATACCCACTCCTCAGCTCGTCCTGTGAATTGCTAGGATATATATGGAGGTCCTAACTTCATACAGAGCTTCAAAATATGGTCCATAAACTTTCTCAAAGTTACGAGAAGAGTGGAGTAATGAGCTTTGGCATCTTCTGTGCTAACTCCATGAGTTGGTATCCTTTATCTGCACCCTCATTATCGGTATTCGTCAGAGTATTTGGCATCACTCTGGGACCTTAAGAAGCTACGATTCTGCCCTAACTGAACTTCTTCCTTCAATCTTTCAACAAATATTTTCTGTCTAACCTCAATGAAGCTTGAGGTTGCTTAAGACATTATGAAATGCAATTAAATGTATAATGACACCCATTTGTTCAAATGTTCTAGACACAAAAAACCAAACTTTACCAAAGTACAAATAAGATATTTCTCAAGAAAAATTTCCAGAAGCAATTTCTGGGTCAAAAGATATGAACTAGTTTCATGCCTTTTGAACAGGTTGCCTAACTGCTTTCTTAAAAGGCTATCCCAATTGATATTGGCAATACAAAAATATGAGAATAACATTTTCCCACCATTTAAAAAAATTAGTTTTTTGTTTTGTTTTGTTTTGTTTTGCTAATTTAATAGACTCATTTAATCGAAATGCAGCAAATAGTTTCAGGAACATGTTATGTTCTGAGACAATTTTAAATAGGTCCCCCATTATTTAAAAAGTACCTATTTTGTTACATGACACATTAACATCTATATCTCCTTTTCTACCTTAACTAGTATTGCAATGGCACTGAAAGAAATGTTATTTAATAATAGTTCTAACATCAACTTTAATGCCATATACCCTTTAAAGAAATGACAAGAAGATAAAGAAGGAAATGACCATCATTAATAATTTTTACAGTTGATTTTTAACTGACAACCTTTAAATTTAACTCCTTTATTAACCAAGTGAAATTCCATTAGCAGAATATTATAACAAACAGACTGAGCACACTTTTAGGCTCCATAAAAGCATAATTTACTTAGTCAAAAACTACATTCCCCCTGTACATTACCTGTTTTACAAAACAGCCTAGGTGACTGATAGGTGATTATTAGGTGGAAAGATCAAGAATTATAGTCACCAGGTGGCAATTAGAAAAGAAATATTCCACTCCTGTCAATTACTGTTTTAAGTCCACTCTGACCTGTTTTTTGACTAAGCATCAAAGGAAAAAAAAAAAGTTAATACCCTCCTTGCCCCCAGGAGATGGATGCACAACAGCTCAGGGTTTCTGGAGAAAGGACCTCATTCTAGTCTGGTTGGATTTGTGGGCTTTCTTTTCCTCTCTAAATTCATCATCATTTCTTTAGGACACAAAATGGGTCCCTGCTTCCAGTAGCCCAGACCATGGCAGCACTGATTAAATGGTCAAGTGACAAAGGTTACAGTGCTTCTTAGTTCATTTCTGTTGTGTTCACCTTCCAAGGCATCACCATTCTTGCTTCCCAAGATTCCCAAATCCAGTTGCATACAGGGGTATTTTAATGGTAGGGAATTGTTCCCTTGAAAATTTTCATTTTTAATTTCTTTGGTTCCTAAAGAGATTAAGTGGGTTGTGAGGTCGGACATGCCCCTCCTACTGGGAGACCTGTGTAGCTTTGACCCTAGGGCAAGTGGCAGAATCTTGAGCCTCTCTGGCCTTGGTTTCCTAGTTTATAATCAAGCCTGGAAAATATTACAGACCTAATAAATAATAAGAGCTGACAGTTGGGTGTTTACTAATCTGTGGGATGTATTTAAATGCTTTGTGTATATTAACTCATTCAATTTTTGCATCTATTCTATGAGGTAGGGGCATTATCACCCATTTTATAGATGAGAGAACTGAGACACACAAAAGGTAGCTGGTTACTGGCCAAATAGAACTCAAACCCAGATAGTCTGGTTTCAGAAATGAAGCTTTTAACTATTCTGTTGAACAACCTTTTCATAAGGTTAGTCTCTCCCCATTCATAAATATTTGGTTGAATACTATGTGCCACCCACTCTGCTAAAATATGCAAGAAACTGGGGTTGGCGTGACAGGAATAATCTCTGCACTTATAGAGTTATCTAGCTTTTCTTCCACTTTAGAGAGTTAGATTTTATGGGTTCAATTTTCATCTGAGTTCAAAAACATTACCCAAGATGCTTCTCAATTAAATTCAACTGAATGTATTAGTGCAACCCTGAAACAAACATACATCAAAACAGATTCAGTTTAAATTCTTATTTAACCTCCAGTGTACTTTATGAAAGGAGCCCTGGTGGAGTGGTGCCAAAGGCATTTGACTGCTAATCAGAAGGTTGGCGGTTCAAACCCACCAGCCACGCCACAGAAGGAAGACTGGGCAATCTACTTCTGTAAAGATTTATTGCCTCGGAAACCCAAAGGGGGTCACTATGAGTCAGAATCAACTTGATGGCAGTGAGGTTTGTTTTTTTTTTTTTTTTGGTGCTTTGTGAATCTCTTAGTAAGCAAATCAAGAAAACATGACTTTCTCTTTTGTTTCATGTAAAATCATGAACTAAATAAATACTTTTTCCAGCTTCTCCAGCAAGAAAACACTCCAAACTCCTTGAATTTACCCAGTTCTCTTACTTAAATAGATACTACTATTCCCTAGATTTGCCTCCAGGAGGTTCAACATGAACTCTGCTGGGAGAAAATGGCCCCTCACTATACTTCTGCAGTAACTTTCTATAGTATGTTCTATTAGAAAGGGAATTAATTAAAGGTAGGGAAATGTTAATCCAAAGGAGCCCTATTTTCACTTGCAAGTAATGATATTACCTTGCAGTTAGCATCTTGTCTTTATTTTTAATATAGAAGTTCAGATTCATGATATTTTAGATTTTTCACAAGTTTCTTGCTAAACATAGGATTTAACTAAACGCAGATCCTGTTCATTCCTTCATTCAATAAAAATGACTTGAGTGCCCACCGTCTCCAGGAACCAGCCTGACACTACAAAGGTGTGTCGGTCTAGTAGAGGAAATAGGCAGATAAAGGCAATTAAAATGTAAGTATAACAGGTGATGCTCAAAAAACAGAGGGAGTAAAAATCAAGAAGGGCTAAATATGTTTCTATATGGCATAACCTTTCATAAATTGTGAACTTGAAATGGGGGTGGGTGGGTTATCAAGGGAAAACTGTTTTTCTTTCCAAAATAACCATATTACTGTTTTCAACTATTGTGAAAAATGGAGAAGCACAAGTATATAGTTGATAGTTTAAAATAATGATGGAAGAGACAAAAATGTGGAACATCTTGTTGAAGTTGTAAACATCTTAATATAATTTAAAGAGTTCTGACAGTTAAGTAATTGCAATAAATGTTCCATACAGTATTGGAATCTTTTTTTGTTTTTGTTGTTAATAAAGTAATGCATTCTACACAAGAAATATAGTGTCCTTTCAAAGAGAGACTTGGCAGCCAGCTGTCATTTGTAAATGGTGGCCTGAATGGACATACTGATGTGACAAAGTGAAGTAATCAAGAAGCTTGGCTAATGGGTAGAAAGACAGCCTATCATGCCTCACTACAAACATAAAATGAACGTTTTCTTGGTGATTTCAGTTTGGAATGGAGTGTACGGAAGCACAGGGTGTTTTTCAGGGATCATTTATTAAACCTGGAATTGAACTCCTTTACGCATGCAATTGTGATTTAGTGCTATCAGGTTTTTAAAATTAAGCTACGTTTCTATAAAAAAAAAAAAAAAAAAACTCAGTGCCATCGAGTGGATTCTGAATCACAGCGACCCCTTTTAAGTTTCCAAGGCGGTAAATCTTTAGCGAGGTAGATTGCTCAGTATTCCTTCCGCGGAAGTAGCTGGTGGGTTTGAACAGCCAACCTTCTGGTTAGCAGTCAAATGCCTTAGGCTCTACACCGCCCGAGCTCATTACATTTTTATAAGGAAGGAGAAAAAAGTTATCTGTTTGGATTTTCTGCCTGTTCCTGCTAGTGGGTGGCACATTGTATTCAACCTGAAAAGGTCTTTTCTAATACTTGATAAGTCTCATCATTATGGGCGAAAACTTTGGTAGCATACAGGAAGTTGGTTTGAAACACACATACACATATGCGGAATAATTGGGCCAAGGCATACTTTCCAAGACGCGTTTTTCGTATCTAATTTAAGCTAGGGTCGTACTTATTGTTTACAAACTGTCCTGCCTGCACCTGAAACTACTGCGTTTCCACGTGCGTTAAAAACTTATTTGCAGTTGTTTGTCTTCTGAGTTCTGCTATTCTACCCCCTCCCCGTGCCTGGTTTCTGCCAGTAGAGACCTGCCCCAGGGGTATTTTGTCCTGGGAGCACAAAACTATTTTCTTTTCTGGAAATAAGTTGACGTCAACTGGGAGCTGTTTTGGTTGCTTTGTTTCCCCGAGCGTCAACCCTTACACCGCCTCCGGCAAATTGCAAGCAATTCAAAGCAGCTCGCCCAGAGGGGAGAGGAGTGAAGGGGGTGGACCCCGCCGCCCGCAGAAGTGGGGAGACCCGGACAGCTCTTCGGTTCCCGGGCTGGAGCCTAGGCCCGGGTTCCCAGGCAGAGCTGAGCCTAGCCTTGAGCAAGTGCGGCCCTTGGGTAGGTAGGGCCTGGGGGCAGCCCCCGATAGGTAATCTGTGGGCGTCAACCTGAGTTCTCAGCCCTGCCGAAATTACCCACGCCAGCGTCCCGGTGCCCGAAAACCTGGGAGCATCCAGGGACAAAGCGTCAGTCCTCCGGAAGTAGCCGTGTGCAACTGGCATGTGCGAGCTCGAGTGTGCGGGCCCAAGTGAGCAAACTGACTTAGCTGCCCACCGCCCTGGGCTCCGGGAGATGTGCACGCTTTCCTTATATTTCCGGGGGCGAGCGCCGGGAGGGCAGCTCAGTGGTGGACAAAGCCAGCTGTCTCTCCCGCAGCCCTTCGGGGAGGGTTCTCGAGTCCTGCAACCCTTGGGTCCCTAGCCTCCCGGGACAGCTGTGTGCGCGTGTGTGTTTCCCCTAGGAGCGGCAGGGGCCCGGGAGGCAGGGCCTGCTTTAACTTGTTTTCACACCTGGCGCGGTTTCCCCAGCGTTTCGCGGCGTCCAAGCGAGGACAGATGGCTGGCGAAAAGTGACTGTCAGTTTCCCACTTAGATGTCCCCGCGGCCTAGTGACTTAACTCTACTCCTTTTCTTTCTTTTTTTTTAAAAAAAGCACAAACTGATGGAGGGGTTTCTATTGATGAGTAACATTGAAACGGGCGACTGTTGACCTTACGCCCACCTTCCAACTGCGGAGAATTAGAACTTGAAGAAAAATTCGAAGATGCCCTCGAGGCGCTAGCAAGGCTGTCGCAGAGGAGGGCCAATCTAGCCCCGGGGCATGTTGCTGGGACCCTAACTCTATGGGTTCCTCTCGCCCCTGGGACTTGAAGCTGCCCGGCGCACGACGGGACACTCTGGCTGCCAGAGAAGATAGTTGGGATGCAATGAAAGCTCGGGTGGTGGTCGGGGCTTGGACGCCAAAGAGAAAAGCCGCGATCGCAAGCTGCTCCGGGGGCGCTGCCCCGGGCGGGGACACAGTGGTAGGCGGCGACTCGAGGGCGCGCCCGGAGCCTAGGCGCGCCGGGGGCGGGCGCTCGGCTGGAAGTGGGACAGTGGCTCCTATGGGAAAGCGGGACCCGGCGAGCTCTTTGGCTGCCTTTCCAGTTTCCGAGGTGCCCGCCCCCGCGCTCCAGAGGCAGCGCTGCCCAGAGAGCAAACGCATGGCGGTTAACAAACTTGGAGTGAGAGCGCGCCGGGGATCCGAGTTGCCGGAATTGTTGCGGCGGCGGTGGGGGCGGCCGAGACCCAAGTTCACTTTTGCCGCCCGCCTGCCCGCCAGACGGGCCTCAGGAACAGGGCTTTCTCTTGCTCCAGACAGGAGGAGCGCCTTGCCCAGGGGAGTTGTGTCAGTTTGCCCCGGGGCAGGGAGGGCGGTGGCCAGGGCTTGTGTGGGAGGGGTCCCTAGGGTCTTGAGCGCCTCACCCCGCGTCTCCCCTCCCACACGCCCCTCCCAGGCTTTCTCTCGCGCTCCTTCCCCAGGCTGGCTGAACCGGCGCAGACTTGTCTCAGACCTACGGGGAGCGCCCCAGGTCTTTAATGACAGCTTAAAAGTGGCTGTTGGAAAAGTCTAAAGGGATGAGGCTGACGTGGGGCGTGTTTCGCTCCTTTGAGAGAGTCGGAAGAGAAGCTGGGAGCCGCGCGGCTGGCCTCAGGCCCCCGCGCCTCGCCGCCAGCAAGTAGGTGGGGGAGCAGCCGCCGCCAGCCCCATCGCGCTCCCAAGCCTCGCCCGCTGCGCCCTGGCCGCGGGCGCAGAGAGGGTGCGGGGCCTCGCCGTGCCTCCTCCACCCTGCTCATTAACCTGCCTGCTCCGCTCCGCTCCGGGCGGCCCCAGACACAGGCTTCTCGCAGCAGCACCCGCAGCCCGCCCGGTGCAGCCACCGCCCGGAACCCCCGGCTCCGGGGGGCAATGAGGGGGCGGTGGAAGGGGCACTGCTCCTTCGGCATTACTTAGAGAAGTGAGACCGCCCCGCCCTCCCGCCGGCCCTCCCTCCCGCCCGGGCCCGCGCGCCACTCCGCCAGAGGGTAAGTTGGGAGTGTTTCACCCCCCACCGACAGCTCTCCCTCCCATTCCTGTTTGTTTTTCCTCCAAAGTTTTCTGAGAAGTGCGTGCGGGCTTGGGGAGCCTCTGTCCTTTACCTTCTCTCTAACTTACTCTCACTTCCCTCCCCTTCATCCCCTGCGCGCCTTTGCCCCTTCGGAGCACCGCTCCAAAATGACAATTGGAGCGCGGCTCCTTTAAGAGCCCGGCTTTGCCTCCCGGTAGCTGAAGGTCATTAAACACAAAAGCTCTCAGCGCTGCGGTCCAATATAGCGCATGCGCCCTGCCCGAGGACTGGCAGAGAGACGGCAATATGGCGAGAATGCCTGGCAGCGGGGATTGTAACACCAGCGCGGGCGGCAGCGCCAGCGCCGCCGCCGCCGCCGCCGAGAACAATGGGGAGCGGGGCGAGGGCGAGCGTGGTGCGGGGGCCCGCGGCCGCCGCCACAGCCGCCCGCACTACTGCAGCGCGGGCGAAGAGGAAGAGGAAGAGGAGGAGGACGACGAGATCCAGGAGGTGCAGATAACGGGGGACGAGGAGGAGGACGGAGGCGGGGGTCTGGAGGAGGACGAGGAGGAGGAGATGGGTCTGGACTGGGACGAGCCCCTGGAGCCCGAGGACTCGGCCGGGGAAGAGCTGGAGCCAGAGCCGGTCCATATGATCAATATGGACCAGAGTGCCGCGCTGGAGCCCGAGGCGCCGCCGCGACTGCTGGCGCCCCGGGCCCGCGGCGGGCCGACCGGAGACGGCGCCGAGCTGGACCCCGACCTGCTGCAGCGCCCCGAGCGGGCCCGGCTGAGCGAGAATACCCGGCTGGCCACCCGCTACGCCGTGCGCATCTTCCGGGAGTACCTGAGCGAGAAAGCGCAGAGCCCGGACTTCGAGACCATGGACAAGGGGGCGCTGTGCCGCGTGCTGCGCTCCTTCTACGCGGAGGCCCGCTCTAAGAGCGGCCAGCTCTACAGCAAGTCGTCGCTCATCAGCATCCGCAGCTCCCTCAACCGCTACCTCAACGAGCCCCCGTACTGCCGCACGCTCGACCTCACTAAGGATCCCGAGCTGCGCAGCGCCAACCTGACGCTGGCCGCGGTCATCCGCAAGCTCGAGGAGCAGGGCGCGGGGCCGGTGGTGCAGAAGCAAGCCATCACGCGCGCTGACTTGCGAAAGCTCTACACCTCCAGCGTCTTTAGCACCAACACGCCCTTCGGGCTGCTCAACAAGGTCTGGTTCGAGACGTGCATGTACTTCTGCACGCGCGGCCGCGAGAACCAGCGCGAACTGGAGGAGGACTCTTTTGGGCTGGCCATGGACGAGGACGGTCGCAAGTTCGTGTACTTCAAGTCTCTCGGGCCCTACCACAAGTCGCGCTCGTCGTCGTGGAGCAAGAAGCGCGCCGAGAGTAGCGACGAGGAGAACTTGCCCCGCATGTACGAGACGGGCACTGAGTTCTGTCCTTACGCCAGCTTCGTCAAGTACCTGTCGAAGCGCAATCCGCTCTGCAAGGCGTTTTTCCAGCGGCCCCGGGACCACTGCAGCGAGGGCGATGTGACCTGGTACGAGAACAAAGCGATTGGCAAGAATTTGCTGGGCACCAGGATGCAGATGCTCTCCAAGGCGGCCAAGCTCTCCAAGACCTACACCAACCACTGCATCGGCGCCGTCTCCATCGCCACGCTCAACAGCATCGCGGGCATCGGCACCAAGCTGGGCTCGCCCGCCCCGCAGGGCTGCTACGCTGATGCTCTGAACGGGGCGGCTCGCCACCACTCCCACCATCCCCCCCCCCCACCCCCCCCCCCCCCCCCCCCACTCCCACCACCACCGCCCCCAGCCGCCCTCGCTGGGGAACACCTATATCCTCCCCAAAGACAACCAGGTCGCCGCCGAAGTGAAATCCGAGGCTGCGCCCAAGCGCGCCCTGTACGAGCCGGTGTACCGGTCTGGGGAAATCTGCGGCCCCTCTTCCCCAAAAAGACTTTGTATCCGCCCCTCGGAGCCTGTGGACGCGGTGGTGGTGGTTTCGGTGAAACACGACCCCCTGCCTCTTCTTCCAGAAGCCAATGGGCACAGAAGCACCAATTCTCCCACAATAGTTTCACCTGCTATTGTTTCCCCCACCCAGGTAACCAAACCAAACTCTATGCATGAAATGTTTCTCTGGTGCCACGTCGGGCCTAACTTTTGTGTTAATGCAGGTCTGGGCTTGGGGAAAGTTTTAAAAAGTAGCAAATACACTGAAACCCATTTGATTTCACCCTTAGAAACTTAACTTTCTTGGCGGTTTCCAGGAAAGTTTTATACCTAGCCTTAAGATGTGAGAGAGGACATGCTCCCTAACAAGTTAATGCTGCACCGGACGCTTAGAACAGAAGTTGGCAGGATAAAAGGGTCAGCTCAACCCTTGCAGCAGCTGGCCTTTGAATGCACGAGTTTAATAAGGAAAGGAGTGCAGGAACAGTATAAATGTAAAGGAAGCAATTATTTTAAGTATCCTTGATGAATACAATAACTATTAAAATACTGTACCACATAGTCTCTGTAACTTAGGAAGATAGAAAATGTTATATAAATTATTAAAAAGAAAACATGCCAATACCACTTCCTGTAGCTTTCCTTTATTTTTTAAAGAAAACTGGGCTGAGAGTGGAGAGGCTGGCAGTTGATGCCAATTTACACTGTAACATGGTGAAGTTTGAGGTGTCATTTCCATAAACTGAAGCCACTTAAAGTTACTGATCAGATGGAAGTGTGATATCTACACTGCCAGTTGGGCTGTGAATTGCAGTCCAACAATAAGCCCTGAAGTATTGCTGCCTATTCATAGTCCTATGGAGCTCCCCATCTAGGTAGGCCAATAAGAATTGGGGAGATAGATAATTAATTAAAGCAAGCAGCCTGTGAGAGTGGCAAGAACACCAGAGTCTCTCCCAGAAGCTATCCATATCAAAGATGAGCAAACTCAACACTAAAATTATTTAATTCTAAGCAGTGACAAAGTGTAGGTCAAGATTGGGAGCTAAGGTAGAAGCAGCTTATCTTACTGTTTTTCCTGGAAGAATGTATTCATGAGTATTGTTAAGACTATATATATTTTGTGACTTCTCTGAGAGGCAAAAGCCAGAGGACTTTGGGAACTATGCTCTATTCTGCAGGCAGAAGTAACCACTGGAGGTTTTACAACATTTTTTTTAAAAAAACCTTCTTATTGTGATTTGGGTGAAAGTTTACAGAGCAAATTCAGTTTGCATTCAGCTCCTTGTAGTCACGCGAAAGTGGGAATTTCTACTCTTTAAATCTGGAGGTGTAGTGCAGGCCCTTCTTGGAACAGATGTCAGGTACTTCTGTGCTTTTTGCAAAGTGGAAATTCCAGTTCTGGACAAACCGACCCTTCAGACGAATGGGCAAAACTCAAAGCCAACTGAGAAAGGGGCTGTGAATAGTAATATAAACACCAAAGTCTTCTCAGATACACAAGACCTGTAGTCTGTGTGTCTTTCTGTACTTCTACTGTGTGTAGAGCGTTTTAAGAATGGAGAGGGGAAATATTTCTCCTCTTTGGCAAATTATGGTTTTCTTTTTCTCTTAAAATGCCCTAGTTTAGAATAAACCAAAAACCAAACCCTTTGCTGCCCAGTCAATTCTGACTCATATGGATCTGTAGGACAGAGTAGAACTGCCCTATAGGGTTTCCAAGTCTGTAAATCTTTATGGAAGCAGACTGCCTCATGTTCTTCCTGAGGAGTGGCTGGTGGGTTCAAACCACCAATCCTTTGGTTAAGCAGCTGAGTGCTTAACCACTGTGACACCACTTGATTAAGTGTTAAAAGCCTAAGAAAATTTATTTAAAGTGTATATTTTTTTGGACTAATAATGAACCAGTTGTCTGTGGCATCTATTGTTTTCTTAAAACTGGTATCATATAGAATCATGACAGAATTCCATGAAAGTAGGTGGTTTTGTTGGTTTGGTTCTAAAAAATGAAATCTCTCTGTCAAAATATTTTATTTTAACTGAGCAAGATAAATCAATTCTGTACAACAGTATACTGATTCACTCTGCTTGAGTTATTGTCAGGTAACTCTCAAGTTAAGTATAGACTTGAGTGTCCATAGGTAAGTTTATGATTATAATGGCTCTCAAAAATTACCTTGGCTAAGTTGCTTTTAGTTAAAACTCTACAAAAAATAGATCTGTTTGCATATTTAGTAGTCAACTTTCATGCATAGTGTTTTACTCATGTTATGAAGTTTAAAGGAACTCCTATAGCACTCCTGAATTCAGTCTAAATATGAAACGGATGGGTGTTTTAAAGTGGAAAGCTGATACTAAACTTTCCTGTTGTATTTATTAAAGTCACTGTGAAGAGCCAGGTCCAGGGCATTTCCTGGGGATTAATGACTGGCTGGGGTTACTGGCCCAAGGCGTTGCTCTAGGTCATTAATCCCCAGGAAGTGCCCTGTGTACCTTGAGCCTCAGTCATTACAGTATTACTTAATTATAAACATAGGCTTTCTAACCTTAATACTGATGGACCTCATCAAGTGCTGTCACACTGAATGCCACTGTTGACCGTATTATTAGAGACTTCTGGGTAGTACAGAGGTCACCCACCACTGCTTTTATTCTCTTCTAACATGACAGGTTTCTCAGAATATAAAAAGTCCAGGACATTAAATGCATTTACTTTCATCACTTCTTGAGGGTATTAATGAGCATATTATATATAGGATGGATTGAAGAATGAATGGCTGGACGAAGGTTACGGAATTTGTGATTTTTACTTGTGAACTATTTTGATTTGTTTTTTTGGGGGGTGGAGGGTGGTTAGTGATGTGGTGGTAATGGTTGTTTTATAGGCTCACTCCTTAATTCTCTTGAATAGGTGTGTTAAAAGTAAAAAGGTAGTTTTAGTTCTCTCTTTTCTCACATAGCTGTTGTGATCCAAGATGATGTAGTTAATGGTACTGGTACACCTCCCGGGTGAAGGTTATGTGGTGTATGTGAACAGGTTTCATAACCGCACCTACATCTGCACAGCTGTTCTCTTTGCATGGAAATAAAGTATTTTTCTGACTCAGAACAATGCTACTTAGATGGATGGTAGAAATTTGTAATTTATCATTTACAGAGCAAAAGAATACTAATAGAAGTTTAGAGTCTGAGTGTCGTAGTTTTTATAGCTCATGTCTCTCTCTAAGACCAAACAAAAATGAGCCCTTGATTACTTGAAGCTTTTCTAAGCTTGGGACAAAGGCATCTTTAGTTGAACTTGTTTAGCTACCTCTCTCTCCTGTGAAGCAGCTGGTGGATTTGAATGTCTGACCCATGGGTTAGCAGTTGAGCACTTAACCACTGTACCACCAGGGCTCCTTCTTTGCTTAGCCCTAACCCAGGTTATTTCCAGAAATACTTTTAAGGGATTCTACAAGTAGAAAATTTTTTGGCTGAAAGATTGTGGTGTCTATATTGCATGTCCATTTTTCGGTTTGGTTGTCTTTTCTGTGGATCAGACTCGGTCCTTACAGGTTCTGAGCTGAAAGCAAGAGCAACCTTCTGAGAAGCCTCTCACGATTGTTCATGACCTTAATCTTTGAGGAGATGGTTACCGCACTGGGAAACCAGCTTTGATTCAGATGCTGTGATGGGAAGAGAAAAAGCATCTACTAAAGAGACAGACAATGAATTTTACGTGCTGTTGAAATGATCACTAAAGTCCTCTTTTGAATTTGACAGTTACCAGGGAAGCATGTACTCTATTCCTTAAAGAGGCACTCAGCCTTCTGTGAACATGAAAAGAATAGTGTATTTACCACCTGTAGCAGTGGTAAACCAAACCAAATTCACTGCCTTGGAGTGGTTTTACGACTCATAGTGACTCCTCCTTGGGTTTCCAAGGCAGTATCTTTACAGAAGTAGGTCGCCCAGTCTTCCTTCCAAGGAGCAGCTGGTGGGTTTGAACTGCCAGCCTTCTGGTACACAGTCAAAGGCCTTAGGCGCTATGCCACCAGAGGCGCCTATAGCAATGATAACAATGTAATATTTTACAATAGTTACTTGAAGCTATTAGAGTTAAATGCCTTGTTCAAAACTAGTATTTTCTTCATTTTTAACATTTGTGATGACATTCCTTTTTCTACTGCAGGAATGTTTGCTCTCCTTTACAAAGTTCAAATTGGTGCAGAAATGAAATGTCAATAAGTATGTAACTTTTTCATTCATTGAGAAAACCATTTCTGAGCTCTTTTTTGCTTTTGTATCAGGAATCTTTATAAATAAATCAATTTTCTATTTGTCAAGTAGTATTACTGCCAAGATTTTGGCCTTGTTAAGTATTTAAATGAGATCAAAATAAGGAAAGTTAGAGCAAAATAAGGAAAGTTAAAAGATGATATAGTCAATATTTTGCAACATTCATTCCAGGAAAGAAATCTGTATTTTTTATTCTCGTATGTTAGTATTACAATTAGTATTTGAGGGTATTGTTTTAGATTGATATAAGCTCATACCAAATGTCAGTTCACTATCTGTTATATCTGATTCAGGAAATAGAAAAAGAACTCTTTGCTACCAGATGAAAAAGTGTGGATCTCATTGTTCTAAAACTTCAATCTCTTTGTAGCATCCTAATTTTAAAATCTGACTCCCTGGACAAATGTCTCCTAAAGGCTATCCTCTTGTCATTTCCAAATAGATTTCAAGCCCTTCTTCTCATTGGACCCTTAGTTGTATGTGGGCCTGTTAGGCAGGGTTCTCACCTTGGCCTTGGCCAAACCAGCCAAACCAAACTCATTGCCATCCAGTTGATTCCAATTCATAGTGATCCTCACTGGGTTTCCCAAGCTATAATTCTCTACAGAGGCAGACTGCCTCATCTTTCCATGGTCGAACCACTGACCTTTTGGTGAGCATCCAAATGCCTTAAACACGGCACCACCAGAGCTCCTTGGCCTAGGCCAGTTAAAGCTTACTAAGAAATTGAGTTTTAAGTTCCCTTTTGGTGTGTTAACTTCTGTTTCAAAAGCGCAATTGTTGTAGGAGTTCCTCTGAAAATCTTAGGACCAGACATGTAAACGTGTAATCTGTGTATCAGTCATATGCTAGAGCTTTTGCTTCCAGAACTTGTTTTACTCTTCTTAATTTGTCACTTAACACACTGTACCAATTACTCAAGGTGCACTTTTAGAGATTTATTTAGAAAATTTGTGTAAGGGGTAAGGACAAACCAAACCAAACTCAACTGCCATCAAGTCTATCCGACTCATAATGACCCCTCCTTGGGTTTCCAAGGCAGTATCCCTATGGAAGTAGATTGCCCAACCTTCCTTCCGAGGAGTGGCTGGTGGGTTTGAACCACCAGCCTTCTGGTTAGCAGTCAAATACCTTCGGCACTACGCCATCAGAGAGAGCTCCTTAACTGATAAGGTAGGGGGAATTAATTGGCCCCCAAAGATACTGACTTTGATAACCTAAAATGAAAGAAAATGTAGCTTTAAGATTTGAAACATTGTATTGGCAAACTTTTTTTATTTAACCATAGTGATGTTTTTTTAAGATACTGAATTCAGTTCAGCCATTGTTAATTGAGCATCTGTCCACGTGGTAAGCGCTGCCAAGCAGAACAGGAGTCAGCTCTTGCCCTGGGTCGGAGTTTGCAGAGTGGAGGCAAGTTAGTGGACTAATTTTCTGCTTGATACGTGAACATCAGAATGGTAGCAATGAAGTTTCTGAAAGCTTTAGGGTCTCCAAACTGCTCTTGAGTTTTCAGGTTTATGAAAGGGTTCTCTTTGCCTGCTTTTCTTCTTCAAGAGAGGATGGGATCTGAATAGGGTCTCAAGTCTTTATAGCAGAATGGACTTCTGTATGATCTAGAAGTAAATGGAGTATAAGTCGCTTGACATACCTCACTACAGCAAGGCTGTGATTAAATCTCAACATGAGGCTTGATTATCAAATGCCTGTGGCTGTGAACTGAATAACAGACCTCACTATACCCACTAATACTATTGCAGGCCAGACTTAATTAGACATGTTTTGGGTTTTCAATAATTCTTCAAGTCCTTCCACTAGACACTGTGTTCACAGTCAGACTTCATTCCTTGCAGGTTGTCCTTTAAGAATCTGATGGAGCCTTTTCTTTCTCTTTAAAAAGTCATGTTCATATATAACAGCAAACTTTCATTAGTGACTGATCGTTTTTATTTGGATCACATTCTAAATTGTCCCCACGTCTTGGATAACAGAATTTTCAAAAATACTGAAAGTAGAAGATGTCTTAAATTGTAATTGTTATAAACCTAGGGTGCTCAGCTTTAGTCGAAGGTGTCATCACACTTGGTTTTAGACAACCCTGCTGTGTATGCAACGTGCTTTAGGGCTGGTTTTTCACATTTTCGGCTCCAGTGGGAACTTCCTTTAAGTGGACACCCTCTATGTTCTGAGATTTGTGATCCATTTTTAATGATGACAAGCAGTTTAGCTCCTGCTCTCTCTCCAGGCAGTGGCTTTGTTGTTGTTTTTAAGTTCTGTGGGGGTAGAGTGCAGTCCCAAAGGTGAGGCTGTGGGCAGTGTAAGGATGGTACGGGTCTCCCAGGTTGAGACCATTTATTTAACCATGGCAAGGTGAGGGAACTTGGGGAGACCTGGGAGGAGAGGATTGGGGACCTGCCAGAAGAGCTCAGTTATTCCCACAATGGCCCCTTCTCCACCCCTACACGTGAGCCCCAGCTCCCCCCAGTTACAAAGCCAATGACATGTGAAAATCTTCTAATGCAAACCTTCTCTGAGAATATCTGGACTTCTTCACGCCTTGGATTATTGTTTGCCCCGAGCCTCTGGCAGTGAACCCTGGAAGACAGGCATTTCTATCCCTTTTGGGAGACAGAGGGTAAAAATGTGCTACCTGAAAGGGCTGACAGGTTTAAGAGAGATCAGGTTATAGGCTTCTGGGAAAGGAGGAATGGGGTTCAGAAAGGAATGTTGAAGGGTGACAGAGACAAATGCTGCTTCCTCTGTGAATAATTTGGTCACTCAATTAAAATGTCAAGACTAGTTTGGAAGCTTGTAATCATCTATTTCTCGTTTTACTCCATGTCCCTAGTCCAAGTAATCCAGTTCAGTCCAGTGTCTCGCCATTCAGTCCCCATCCTTCCTCTCAACATAGGAAAAAGGGAACTGTTATTTATAGCAGCTTTTCCTACTTGGGCCCCTTTCTGCCATGTGCCAAGGACAAACTAATAAGTAGACTATGCACACACATACATACACCAAAAACCACACCCATTGCTGTTGAGTCAGTCCTGACTTACAGTGACCCCATGTGTCACAGAGTAAAACCATCCCACAGGGCTCTCTTACCTGCAATCTTTATGGAAGCACATCACCAGGCCTTTCTTCCACAGTACTTGAAAACAAGACCTTCTGTCTTGTTAACTAGTCTCTGCAATAAGTGTTTACAACAGATTTCTTGAGCTTGTGGTTAATTATGATAACTGAATTTGATAAGGATTTTGACATGTAGTTTCAAGGACCATGACCTAGAAATGAAATATTTCATTTGCATCATTAAGTGGAATATTAAACTAAATCCAGGCAGGTGTGCATGAAGGGAGTTGGAGGGTGCAGGTCACGAGGTTTTAGGTTTAATAATCTGTTATAATTTGCAGAGACAACATGTTTTATTAACTATAGAGTTTTGATGTAAAATGTTACAACATCTTTTTGATGGTTATGAAATGGAATATAAGCATTAATAACAACCAGAATGTCGTGAAGGCTTTGTAATGGTTCACTGACCAGCAGCACCACCTAGCATCTGTATCACCTAGGAGTTTTGTTGAAAGTGCAACGTTACTATTCTGCCTCTCCGCACACACACTGACTTATCCACTGCACATTACAACTTGAAGAACAGTGATGTACCTCACAATGAATCCTTCAAGGAGTGATGATGATTATTTCCATTTTACGAAGGAAGAAACGTGGTTCACAGATGTTAAATGTTGAGTATCTTGCATAAGGTCAGGCCACTGTTATGAATTAGGCTGGAATTTTGAATCTAGAGTCTGTACTCTTAAATCTATGGTCTGTTGATTCCCAAATTTTTGTATCAGCTGTTCATAAGTAAAAGTAAAAAGATGATATAACACCATTAAATCCACATCATTACTTAGGGGTACCTTCCTTAGAGCAACTTGAGAGAACTTGTCAAAACACAGCATTATAACACAATAACATAACTATGCAGTGAACACAAAAGAATATTTCTGGCATATAGCTTCCATTTTACTGTGTGTGGTCGCTGGCCTTTGCTGGTCTGGGGACAGCAACAACCTCTTTTAAGAGGCTCTATCACTTGGTGCTTAAGAGCAAACTCCAGACCCAGACTCCCTGAGCCAGATCTCACCTCTGCCCAGAGCCTGTATCTGAGCCTCCTCCTTGATCAAATGGGGATGATAATAATACCTAGGGTTGTCAGTGTTAAATGAGTTACTATTTGAAAAGTACTTAAAACATGAGCACTGAAGGAATGTTTGCTATCATTTTATTGTTTTTACACAAAATGTTTTACATTACATTTGAAAAATTGCTCATGTTGATGATAAAGTTCCAGTCTCAGTTACTTAATTTTCTGTTGGACGTAGGTTGTCCAGGGCCTCTCTGCCATTCTTTCTTCTGGGACTTTCTTACATTCTGGCCAGTAGCACTTCCTCTGGTCTCCTAAATCAAAACCTAGTCATTAAGTCCAGTTGACCCCATGTTTGTCAGAATAGAAATGCTCTGTAGAGTTTTCAAGGCTGAGTTTTGGGAAGTAGACCACTAAGGCTTTCTTCTGCGGTATCTCATGGGTAGGCTGTAACCACCAATCTTTTGGTTAGCAGCCAAGTGCCTCAACTGTTTATCTGTTCAGGGAAGCTGCCTGGCCTCCTGGCTGATACTCAGTTTCATGGTGACTGTGTCCATTCTGGCTCACTGGACCTCTCAACAGAGGGGTCTTCCTAAAAAGGTCCTGACCATAGTGCATCTATCTGGACTGTTTACCCTAAAGCTGGTAAGATTTGCATGTGCTGTGGCCCAGGTGGACTTGGTCTCCACACGTCTTAGGTTTACTCTGCAGACCCTTCCTATGTCTCCTTACAGAGCCCTTGGAAATTTTCAAGTCCTGAAGCAGGGTGAGATGTACTCTGATTGGCATAATTACCACCCAGAGTCAGCAGATGTACAAAAGTTGGCTTAGAATGAAATCAGCAGTTTTGCACAGGATATTAAATTTTATTGGGAATGTTTTGAGATTTGGGAGGGGTCACAAATGCTGGAATTCTTAAAGCATTATAAAGTTTGTGATAGTAGTAACTTTCATAAATCTTCTGATTTCAGTATTATGGAAGTAGAGCCCATATTTGTGATGCTATAGCTAGATTCTGTGTTGGGTTTTTGCGTTTCTTAGTGCATGATTGGACTAGGAATTTATAATACTTCTATCTAGGAGACTGCATAAATCAATAGACGTTTCACTTAAAGTGGAGGTGCCTTAATATGTTTTGAATAGACAGCAGAAGCAAAAGAATTGGTTGGTGTTTTGATGCAGTACTGCTGGCCAGTTAATGTCTTTTCGTGATTTCTTTCTAGCTTAACAAACTGCTCTTATAAATGAGGTGATTGATACGATGATATAGGGATTGATTACTTCTAATTTAGTTTGCCCTTTAAATATCCAGCAACTATAGTACTTACTGGATATGTTCATGGATTTTCAGAATAGGGTATAATATTAAACCTGCTTATTTGGAATGTTGGCTTCCATTTTATGCCATCCTTCCTGATAAAACTATATCCAAATTGATCAAAGTATATTTTAGATATTTTATTTTATCTCAAACAAATACCTTGATTTTCACTTCAGAAAAAAGAAAAAGAAAAAGAAAACGCTTGCAGAATGTTTATTTTTCAGTGACTTGAGGTAGCAGTTTAAACTCATGTTACTATAGAAATTCACTGATCTCAGTAAAAGTATAACAAGAATATCAGAAAACCGATTGTGCTATTTTCATTTTATTGTTCTCTCAGTGCAGCATTGGTTCATATGCCATTTTTTATAATGAATAGTCAGTAACTGACAGTACTGGTTGGGTCACTGCTTGATGGATCACTTTATGCAGGGATGGGGTGGTAAAGTTCCAGGACTATTTCTCAATTTTTTTTTTTTTTAAACTCATAGAGAAGATCATGGTATATAGAATCCCATTCTATCATATAACTACTATCTTGAGTGCCATTCAGTACCACTTGTTGGGATGTAAGTGCTGATCTAAGGAAGAGGAAAAATGGCAAGATGAAGGAGAATGCTATACAGAAAGACTTTGAAAATAGGATTCATTTATGAAAGCACTTATTGAGCACTTACTGTGTGCTAGGATAGGCATTTGGAGGTGAGGAATGACTTAGAAATAGGTATGATGGCAGTGGAGAAACTGTAGTGAGAATATCTAGGACACGTTGAAAGGAGGACTGTGTTTGAGATGAAGGGGAAATCACTCATTTGATATCCGTTCGTGAGTAAACATGAGGAGAAAACTCCGTATTAACATCTGAGGAATATGACTGAAGGTAACTTGACCAAACCGAAAGACTAAATATTTAAATGTTGACATCTGTAAAGAGAACGTGAAAAATCATAATAAAATAAAATAAAATCAGAAATTTAAGCCTTTTATTTGCTGTAATGTTGTAGACCTCTTGGGAATGTTGTAGCATATGAGTATTTCAGATGTCACTGACATGAGGTCAGCAGCCACGGTACTCACTGTTAAGCCCTCTAAATGTTCATCCTGCTGCTAAAACACATAACTTAAGATTGTTTGTTTAATCACCCAAAGAAATACAGAACTGACACTGTGTCACAGTTCACATTTTAATTACAACTGTTAGGATCACTAAAAATGCCTGACACTTTGATGCCCAGTATTATTTCTTGTAAATCTTGGGTCTGTGGGACCATACTGTGAATAATCCATCATAATTTACGTGTGAATGGTGCTTCACCTTTTACAAGGCATTTTCCCGTATTTGATTTAATTCTAACAACACTTTGTAGAGCCCTTCTTAGTGTCTGGTGCTTCTCCTTAGGTGCCATTGCTCAGTAGACTTTCAGTTCATAGTGACCCTATGTGATAGGGTCTTCTTGGCTGTAATCTTTACAGAAGTAGGTCATCAGGTCTTTCTCTCAAGGAACCACTAACAAAACAAAACAAAACCCACTGCCATCGAGTTCCAGCTCATAGCGACCCCCATTGGGTTTTGAGGAGGTGAATCTTCACAGAAGTAGATCTCCCAATCTTCTTTTTGCTGAGTGGCTGGGGGGTTTGAACCAACAACCTTCTGGTTACCTTTTGGTTAGCTTATGTATGTTTAACTGTTGCACCACAGGCGTCCATAGATTCTTAGTATCCTCTTAAAGATAAGAAAAAGGACTGTGAAAAATCAGAGAGTGCTTATAAACACAGGTGAAAGATGGAAATGTATAGAAACTAATTGGAGAATCCACATCAATGGTGACAATAATAATAACCAAAAGGTAAATATACAAATTTTGAGATTTAAAGATCAAGATTAAAAATACTGCAGTTTTCAGCCTGTGTATGACTTACTACAGTATAAAAATAAAATGAAATCCCCAAAGTTTATTCTCTCCTCATTTGTATCATGAAGAGGAGAATTTAAATACACTTAACGTAAAATACTTAAAGGATTAATTTTGAACTAACTTCAAGGAGATTTTAAGTAGAAAAAAAAATTGACTTACTAGTGTTAGGTAGTATGTATTCGGTGTTTAATAAAATTATCCATGCCATTTAAATATACATTTTTAATTTTTGCTAATTGTAAGTAATGAGTTTATAGAGATTGGTCTCTTTTATTTATCATTTTCATTAGAATGTTAACTGTAGGACTTCTAATCAGTTTGAACTGGTTCAGTCATGGCTGACTTGGCAAAATCAGAACAGACTCAGATTTATGAAGTGTGGTGTATGGCCCTCATATATATATATATATAGGCCCCCATATATATATATATATATATATATATATATATATATATATAGGATGGTGGTGGATAGTTCTATATACATACTTCCAAATGCTACACATACACTCATACATATAAGCAGCATATACAAGGGGCACAGTTATAGAAACTACTTAGACATTGGTACTGAACCACTGGACTTGAAAACTAAAGACCATAGCCCTTGGGGACATCTAAGTCAGTTGGCAAAACACAGTTCATAAAGATAATATTTTACATCCCGGTCTGGGGAGTAGTATCTGAGGTTTTAAAAGCTGTGCGTGACCGTCTAAGAAGCCACTATTAGTCTCTTTACACCTAGAGCATAGGAGAACAAAGAAAAATGAAAACTCAAAAGAAGCAATTAGTCTAGAGGACTGAATGATCCACAGCCTCCTCTAACCTGAGACCAGAAGAACTAGATGGTACTCGGCTCCCACTACCAACCACTCTGACGAAAACCACATAAAAATCCCAGTTAGAATGAAAGGTAGACAAAAGTCAAAACCAAGAAGAAAAAGCTCAGATTTGCTGGTTGGAAAGAGAATAGAGGAACCCCCAAGAATATTGCTTTGAGCAAACCTAACTTGAAACTGAAGACACGTCCAGAAGCTACCTTCCAGCCAAATTAGACAGGACTATAAAACAGACAACGTGGAGAGTGTGCTTCTCAGAACGCTTACCTGTAAGAGACCAAGAGATGACATTTCCCCAAAACTGAGGATGAGAAGATAAGGACCGACAGGGAAACTGGATGAATGGAAATGGGGAGAGTGCTGACACATTGCATGGATTACAGCCAATGTAACAAAACAATTTGGGTATGAACTGTTGATTGGGAAAACTAATTTGCTATGTAAACTTTAACCTAAACTACACTGAAATGTTAAAAAAAATAAAAAAAAGTGGGTGTGCCACAATAATAGCCAGAACTGGGAAAATTATGGGTCAAAGCCCTGGAATGGGAGACTCAGAAGAGGTCTAGTGAGTCCTTCCAGGAGCCTGATGCGGGAGACTGGGTTATTGCCAGGACTGCAGAGAGCACTACGCATTCACAGTGACATTGTCGGCTACTTGTCTTTGAGCTGGGCTCCGCCATTTCTGCCTCTCCTGGTCAAGGGACTTGGCGGTTATGCAGCAGACACACTGCCCTTGTTTTCTGAGAGAGAGACTAAGTTTCCAGCAGGGCGTCAACCCATAGTTTTTCCCATTGTGGTACACCCACATTTTATAAATTCGGGTCCATTCCAGTGTTGCTTCATCGGCCATAACTAAACCAGGAAGAACCGGTTTGAAACCCTGGTTAACTGATACCAGCAAAGCATATTCTAAATTTTATGTCAGTAAACAAATATCTTAGTAATCTAGAATACCCAACTAGGATCTTTTAAACTTTTATCATTAAAAACATATGACCAGTAATAAGTTACAGGTTTTTTAAATAATAGTTTTAAAAATATCCTCTTGAGCACTTTATAATCTCATTCAGATACAGAAAAGAATATAAAACTTTTTGGCCAAGTATTCATAGAACAGTGGCACTATTTATGTGAAAGTGCTCATTTGAGAGAGATTATGTCATTTTTTTGCCCCCCCTTTCCTACTTAACAAAATAAAATACTTGCTCAGTTGACATACATCATCAAATGACTCACATTTTAGGCTTAGTTTATGCCAACATGTTAAGAAATGAAGTCGGTAAATATC
>NW_006921617.1:4682629-4691375 GCF_000298275.1 Orycteropus afer afer
GTATTTCAATATGTGGTTGACATTTCCTATTAATTTAGGGTTACTTTTTGTTTATTTGCTGTGTGCAAAATAGCCCTTTCAACAAATAAGGGTTATTTTTAGGGGCAAGCATTAATAGTTTCATAATTTTAATTCATTATACACTTCAAATGAAATCCATTCCTTGAGGGCAGGGAGGGACATTGCGTCTTTTGCTCACTGCTCTGTCCCAGTGCCTGACATAGTGTTTGGCACATATTGAATGACCAAAAACTATTTGTAGAAATGGATAAAAAGTATTTTACATTAACATTTAAAAAATTATAACCATTGCCATTTTAGCCTTGAACAGAAAGGGCCTAAATATTTTACTCTCATTTCAAAAAATGAATTTCTTGCCCTCCATTAGCTTAAAGGGAAAACAAAACCCCACCTTTCCTTAAATCTCTGTTGCACACCTACTGTGTGTGTGGCACTGTGCTATACTCTGAAGGGTTAGATGGATAAGACAGTACCCCTGAAGGTTAAGTTAGGTTCTCTAATGCTTCTATTCCTAATTGAATTTGTTCTCTTCTGTTCATTTGTTAAGGAACTCTGGTAGCACAGTGCCTAAGGTATTTGACTGCTAACCAGAAAGTTGGTGGTTCAATCCCAACAACAACTGATCCGTGGAAGGAAGATACGGCAATGTACTTCTGTAAAGATTTGCCTCCTTGGAAATCCACTGGAGTTGCTATGAGTCAGTATCGACTCGATGGCAGTCGGTTTCTTTTTTTGTTGTTGTTTACCCTGTTCACATCTAAGCACACAAAGGGAATCACATAAATCCAGATAAATCAGCAGCCAAGTTAGAGGTTGTGGTGGTGGCCATGCTGTCCTGGTGGAGGTGTGTGTCTGGTGGCAAGATTGTGCCCTCTGGGGACAAGGGACAATCTTCTTGCCCCACAGTCACCAAACCTAGATTTTTCAGCTTCTTCTGTGTTTTAGGTCTGTACACATATTTTGTCCCTCTCTCCTTAGACTTATTAATGTTTTGTTATTTCTTTCCCTCCTTTCCTTCCCTTCCCTAGCTCAACCTCCAGTCCCTCCTACTCCATAGAAACACCTTTAAAGTTCTATAAAGGTACATGTTTCGTTTTACAGAATCATCCAATATGCAGTATTTGTTCAGATTAAAGAATTAACAGTGAAAATTTGAAAATTTCTTAGGGAGGGAACTCCACCTTTTAGATGGTCAGTGTTATAATTTGGGTTTAAGGTAAAGAGAAAAAGTCTAGACATACTGCTTTGAAATACCAAGGAAATAAATATCAACCCAGTGCATAAATATTTGTCCAGTCTTCCATTGCTGTTCTCTTAGTAGAATTTGATCCATAGGTAGGAACCCTTTCTACAGAGTAAAACCAAACCCACTATCATCATTGATTTTGACTCACAGTGACCGTCTAGGACAGAGTAGAACTGCCTCTTGAGGTTTCCAAGGCTGTAAATCTTTATGGAAGCAGACTACCTCATTTTTCTCCCCATAGCAAAGTGCCTAAGGCACTTGACTGCTAACCAGAAGGCTGGTGGTTCAAACCCACCAGCTGCTCCTCGGAAAGAAGGTTGGGCAATCTACTTCTGTAGTGATACGGATCACTGTGAGGATCACTGAGAGTCAGATCACTATGAGTCGGGCTGGGTCGCTATGAGTCGGGCTCCACAGCACGTAACAACTACAACATAGAATAAAGGTCTGAATCCTGTCTGATTTTGTGTCTACCTTGGGTTTTGTTGTTGTTGTTTTTAAAAACCTCTTGTCACTCTCCTAGTTTTAATTCTGTTGACATTAAACAAACCAGATCCCGATTCATAGTGACTATTTGTGTGTCGGAGGAGAACTACGCTCTAAGGGCTGTGACCTTTCAGACATAGATCCAGGCTTTTCCTCTTGGGTAGACTTGAACTGCCAGCCTTTCGATTAGTAGCCAAACAAAACACTTAACCATTTGTGCCACCCAGACAGCCACTGGATGTAATGTATCCTGTGTTAAGATACATCAGTGACTGTTGTCACTAATCCCATTTTATTTTCACAAGATTTGATCATAGACTCCAGTCACCTTTTTGATCAACTACGGAAAATGAAGTCAGCATTCTCAAAAGCATTTAATACTGTTTGAGTATTTGTGTTCTCTTCTGATTTAGGTACAGCTTCTTCCTTTTTTTCTTTTTAATTTAAAGAATATGTTCTGTTTGGGCAAAGTACAATTAATAAAAGAATACAAACCTACCTGTCTTGTTTTTCCTTTCTTCTTAGTACTTTTCTTCAACGGGTCTGTTTTTCTTGATTCTGTTCTCCTTTGGACTCTACTCTTTGTTTTCACATCAAAGCACAGAGAGAACAAAGAAAGAAGGATTTTGAGTTGAAAGACAAGGTAGATAGTTTATTAGAAAAGGTCCTGAGATAGGAAAGAGCATGGGATATTCCAGAACAGAAAGAACAGTCTGTGGGCTTGGAAAAGAGAGAGTGAAGGGGACGTGGTGGGAGAGAAAGCTGAAGCATTTGTTCAGCAAGAACCCTACTGTGGGAATTCCTGGGCCATATTCCAGGGGGGGAAAAAAAAAAAACTGCTGTCGTATCCAACTCATGGAGACCCCTCCTTGGGTTTCCGAGGCATTAGACATTATCACTGCAGAAGTAGATTGCCCAACCTTCCTTCCGAGGAGTGGCTGGTGGGTTTGAACCGCCAGCCTTCTGGTTAGCAGTCAAATGCCTTAGGCACTACACTAGGAGAGCTCCTGGGCCATGTTAAGGGTTTCAAATCACATCTATGGGCGTGGCAGTTGTGGACGAGTTTTCACCAGAAGAGGACAGGATCCAACTTGATTTTTTCCCCCCACAACTTTGGTCCAGTTGAACTGTGGACCATGGATTACAGAGGAATTAGAGCAAGGTGAGAGGTGAGAGGTGTCTAAGGAGTAGGATGATAGCTATGGGAATGTGGAGAATTTGATGGATTCTAGAGATAATTGGGAGGTAGAATGCACACAGGACATGGAGGTTGACATTGAGGGAAGGAAGAATTAAGACAGATGGTGATGCTGCATATTAACACAGGCCACTGCAGGAAGAGTACAAGGGGAATATGATGGATTTTGTTCTGGAAATGTTGAATCTGAGTGTAGTGCCTAAGGCATTTGACTGCTAACCCGAAGGCTGGAGGTTTAAACCCACCAGCCACTCCTTGGAAGGTAGGGTGGGGCAATCTACTTCCTTAGTGATGATGTTGCAACCCCTCCTTGGGTTTCCGAGGGAGTATCACTATGGAAGTAGATTGTCCAACCCTCCTTCCGAGGAGTGGCTGGTGGGTTTGAACCTCTACCCTTCTGGTTAGCAGTCAAGTGCCTTAGGCACTATGCTACCAGAGCTCCCTCAGTGATACTGCCTCAGAAACCCAAGGAGAGGTCGCTACGAGTTGGATCTGACTCTATGGCAGTGAGTTTGGGTTTTTTTTCGGTATGGGACAAGGAGCTCTGGTGGCATAGTGGGTAAGGCATTTGGCTGCTAACCAGATGGTTGGTGGTTCAAACCCACCAGCTGCTCCTTGGGAGGAAGATGAGGCGATGTACTTCTGTAAAGATTTACAGCCTTGGAAACCCAATGGAGGTTACTGTGAGTCAGAATTGACTCGATGACAGAGGGTTTGGGATTCTTGTGTGTAGGAACAGCCAGTGGGGGCAGTGGTGGTTCAGTGGTCGACTTCTTGCCCTCCATGAGGAGACCTGAATCCAGTTCCTGGCCAGCGCACCTCATATACAGGCACCACCAATGTCGGTGGAGGCTGGTGTGTTGTGATGGTGCTGAACTGGTTTCAACAGAGTTTCTAGTCCAAGCTGGACTAGGGAGAAAGGGCTGGTGATCTACTTAAGAGATTCAATCAATGAAAACCCTCCAGATCATTCTGTGGAACACGCTGAATCTGGTGTTTCTTGGAATTAAAATAGGCTCTTGTTAGCAACGCTTTAACATACTGCGCATGTATGGGGGGCGGGGCATTGACCTGGTTCGTTCTGATTAGCTATCTTCCTGCTGAGAATTTCAATTTCCACCCCAGATGTACTGAACCAGAATCCACATTTTAACAAGAATCATCCCAAGTGATTTGTAAATGTTAAAATTCTTAAAATGAGGATTCTGATTCAGTATATCTGGGGTGGAAAGGAAACGCCTGAGCAGGGGGGCTGAACCAGAATGAACCTGTTCAAAGCTCTGATGTGGAGAGAGACAATTTATAGTTGTCAGTCTGGGTTGAATCTGAATAAACTAGATCCTCATAGGGAAAATGATAGGCTTTTTTTATGATGGATTTTTTTTTTTTCTGGAATAAAACAATTTTCTGTTATGATAGAAGCAACACTTGCAGTTTTCGTTTTATTTATTTATTCTTGTTTGCAGCAGTCCTCCCCCATGTAAACAAAAAACACTTTCAAATTCACCTTTCTGAACCCCTCTACACAAGCTAATAATAGCTTTGTTTTGGTTTGAGTACTTTTGTACACAAAAGAAGAATTCCACCACTGACCTGGAATTATGACTTTCTAACAATACTTAATTGTTTCCAATGGCTAATCCCTGCTTTATTCTTCTCTCTGAAAGTATGTTCCCCTCCCCTTTTTAAACTCTCTGTAGTTAGCATTTCAACAGAAGCCTTTTTTTCCTTCTTTGGGGATGAAGGAGAAAGCAGACAGACCTGCCCTTGACCCTGGCCTCCCAAATCGCTGCAGCTGGGAATGCTTATGGGCCCCTCCTGTGTACTGCATGCAGAGTATATTTATATTGCTAAAGGGCCAAGGAGGAGAATTCTTCAGAGAAAGCCTCCCTACATGTTAAGCTTCTTGATACCTACATAGTTTTCTCAGTGACCAAGTCGTTATGAGCGTCTCCCCTATTTCCAACATCTCTCCGGCTGCCTGGGAGGAGAAGGGAGTGAAGCACACATCCTACTGCTCAGACCTCACCGCGTGCCACCATGACTCCAGCTCTGTCCTCATTCTGCCTGTATTCCTGTTCAGCTAGTATTTTTCTACTTGCCTCTTGACGTTTTAGCCTCATCCCCAAGTGATAATAGCCACAAAATCCCAGGTCCGATGTGTGTTTCACTAACACCTGTTAAGACACGTGTAACTATTTAAAAACCACAACATAGTCATTGGTGGACCACCTCACATAACCCTTGTCTTCCTGTGATTCATGCTCTACTTTTTGGAAACCTTGATCTAGCCCTGAGTCTCAGAGAGCTGCAAGGAACTACACAGATTTCTTGCATGAAATAATTGAGGAACAGGGAGTTTCGGGGTCCAGGGGAGACAACACTATCCCTTTTCAGCTTGCCTACACAGCTGTGTCAAGAAAGAGCTGCTTCCTGGCTGTTCTTTCTTCTCACATTTAACTGTCATAATTTTGTACATCATTTTATTTTTCCTTCTTTCACCCAGAGGAAAGTGCTATCAAAGACTGGCCTCCTGCCTCCAGGAACATAAGATCTGTGTTACCTGGGGTCCCCGCCCTAGGGGACTTAGAGATATCTAAATAACTTGCATATCTCTTCCAACTTTCCTATGGAGTGGGATTCTGACTTAGGGTGACCTCATGTGTACAGAATAGAACTGGTCCATAGGGTTTTCTCGGCTATAATCTTTACCAGAAGCAAATTACGAGGGCTTTTTCTGAAGTGGCACCAGGTGGGTTTGAACTGCCAACCTTCTGGTTAGTGGTTGAGTGCGAACCGTTTGTGCCACTTACTACAAAAGCTGTGTAGAGTACATGTGTGGTAAAAACAGTTAATATACTTGGCTCCTAACCAAAAGGTGGGAGGTTCAAGTCTACCACCTCACAAGAAAGGCTTGAAGATATACTTATGCAAAATCAGCCATTGACAGCTCTGTGGGACACAGTTCTACTCAGATGCACGTGAGGTCTCCAGGACTCGGGATGAACTTGACAGCACTTGGTTTTGGTGCAGAAGCTATATAGGCTCTGGGAACGACTGCCATCAGCCAGGCTGACAAGGATGTGCCCCTCTTGGAGCTTATATTCTTGGGGGAATGAGATGGACAAAGAAGAGAAGGGACAGAGGTAATTTGACAAGTTAAAATACACACACATAAACACACACATCAGTCACATTGTAGTGTTTTAGAAGGCGCCTGGTGACACAGTGGTTAAAATGTTCAGCTGCTAACCCATGCATGAATCCATAATTCAAACCCACAAGCTGATCCATGGGAGAAGGATGTGGCATTGTGCTTCCGTAAAAAGTTGCAGCCTTGGAAACCCTGTAAGGCAGTTCTGCTGTGTCCTATAGGGTCTCTGTGAGTTGGAATAACTCAACCACAATGGGTTAAATGTTTTAGAAAAAATTAAATCAGACCTGATAGGTGGTAATCAGGGAAGTGGAGCATTCAGGAAGGAAATCTCAGAGGCCCAAAGGAACTAACCATAGAGCACCCTAAGCAGACAGTTTTGGAATACCTTTGGGAAATACCACATTAGTCCAATTTAATTCTAGATGCATAGAAGGGAATAAGGCAGAGCACTTGGTTGTGACCTCACTGGAGAAGAGTTTGCACTTGACCCAGGAGGCAGTGGGAAATTCCTGGACACACAACGTAATCACATCTCAGAAGTCCACCAAAGCTGGAGGTGTTAGTTATCTAGTGCTGCTATAACAGCCATACCACCAGTGGATGGCTTTAATAAAATGTATTTACTCACAGTTAAAAAAAACACAAAAAAACTCTGTGCCATCAAGTTGATTGCAACGCATAGCGACTCCCATTGGAAACAAAACTATAAATCTGTACAGAAGCAGACTGCCTCATCTTTCTTCCACAGAGTGGCTGGCGGGTTCAAACCACTGACCTTTTGGTTAGCAGCCAAATGTCTTAACCACTACACCAGCAGAGCCCTTTCTGCACAGTGTAGAAGGCTGAAAGTCCAAATTCATAGCACTCGTTCTAGGGGAAGGCTTTCTGTGTTTATCAGCTCTGGAAGAAGGTTCTTGTCTCCTTTCAACATCTGTGGGCCCGGTGACTCTTGGAGATCTCCATGTCTTGGCATCACTCTGTGCCTGGGTCTACGAGGTTCTCAGCATAGGGACCCTGGTTCCAAAGAATGTGCTCTGCTCCCGGATCTTTTGCTGGTGGTGCTGAGGTCCCTCCTTTTTTGCTTGCTATACCTTTTATCTTTTACCCTTTTTATCTCTTGCAAAATAAAAGGTGATGCAGACCACACCCCCAAGGAAACTCCACATCCATAGGATCAGGACTGTGACCTGAGTAAGGTTATTGCATCCCACCCTAACCCCCATACAACTTACTGGCTAATCGTGGCAGATCACATCATGGGAAATGATTATATCATTACATAACTGCCAAATTACATCATTAACAGAACTGCCAAACCATTGAGAGTCATGGCCCAGTCAAGTTGACAAATATTTTTGGAGAACACATTTCAGTCCATGACACTGGACAAGAACATGTGTGTTGATGTGGTCTTAAGAAGATTATTTAATCTCTAAACTGCACCTGATCTGTGAGTTAGGGATATTAGAGTCTGTACCATGCTTAACAGAAGTCCTGCCATATAGTAAGCATTGAGTGATTATTGGCTAGTTCTGTTAACCCTGAAGGCCTCCTGGGAATTCCTTACTGATAGAACAAGAGAGTTGCTGTGAGAAATAAACCAGGATTTAGAAGGTGGTGATTGGATAATTCTGCTCTGAGCTGGACTCATCACAGGAAGTCTCTGGAGGCTGGTGGTTGGTGTTTGCTGGATTTTCTGAGAGATTTTTTGTTTTTAGGAAAATGAAGTCTTGATATTCAGCATTCTTTTCAGAGCATCTGTTTGGGTGGAGTTTATCCAGGCAGTACATATACAGTGAAGTTAAGTCATTTTGCAAGAGGAGTGGTGAAAGTTGTGATTCTAACAAATAACTCTGGAACAGCTCCTAGGTTTCTTAAAGTAGTTTAGTTTAATACATGTACAGGTTAAAATTTAAAAATACACCATGAAAAATAAGTCTGCCTCCTACTTTTGACTCCCAGCTCCCCACTTCCCTCCCTAAAACCAAACAACCAAACTCACTGCTATTGAGTCAGATCCGACTGATAGTGACCCCACTTTGGGTTTCCAAGGTGGTATCACTACAGAAGTAGATTGCCCAGTCTTACTTCTAAGGAGTGGCTGGTAGGTTTGAACCGTCAGCCTTCTGGTTAGTAGTCAAATGCCTTAGGCACTGCGCCACCAGAGCTCCTGCATTTTCCTTCCTAGAGAGTACTGTTAACATTCCCTTGTGGATTCTTCCAGACATATTATATGCATATTTGAACATATGTATGTGCATCACATACGGTTTTTAAAAGGTAGAGTCTTAAATGTTTTCATATATGGCATCTGCTCAATGGTTTGGAAAAAAATAGAACAATATAGAAAGAAGATAGAATGATGTCATTAGGATGTCAGTCTTTGAGCATTAGTGAATTCTTTTTATAAAAAATTGTGATTTGGGTGAAGGTTTACAGAGCAAATTCGCTTTCCATACAGTGGTTCACATATACTTAGTCTCATGACATTGAACACAGTTTACCACAATGCAACAGCTCCCTTCCCACTTCCTCCCCATAGTTGCCTCTTCCCTGTGTCCATCCCTCCATGCACTCCTGCCCCCTGAGCTGTCTCCCTGTGCATAAGCAGCCCTTCTTTCTCCCATGATTGTTCTCT
>NW_006921617.1:4692920-4703431 GCF_000298275.1 Orycteropus afer afer
TGGAGCAAGATGGTATCTCATTGTTGTTTTGATTTGCATCTCTCTAATAGCTAATGATCATGAGCATTTCTTCATATGTTTGTTGGCCGCTTGACTATCCTCCTTGGTGAAGTGTCTATTCATGTCTTCTGCCCATCTTTCAATCGGATTGTTTGTCTTTTTGTTATTGAGGTGTTGGAGTTTTGAGCATTAGTGAATTTTGAAGCTCACATAAATAGTACGAGTCATTGCTATAATAAAAATAAAAATGACTTGTAAAAGTAACAGTTAAATTTTGCACATCCTCTCAGTAGTGGTTGAATCTTTTTAAAATGAGATGGGACCATGAGTTTTCTCATTTTATGTACACTACGCAATGTTTTAGAGTCTTTTCTTCTCCTCTGTCACTAACGCCTGAAGGCAGTGGGAGGAACCTGTGCACACCACTGCACCGGCACCTTCGCCGTATTTCGTCACTCCTAGCAGGTAAAAGTGGCCCAGATATCTGGGTGGACATGGTCCTGGGAGCTGTCTCCAGCAACAGGCAATCCGTCAGTTGCACCCACTGAGGTGGACACCCTAATTTAGTTGCTACAGTAAGATCCACTTCTACTGTGAGATCCACTTCTTTGGAATGGTGGAGCACCAGGATGCCCATGCAGGTGGGCTCAGGCTGTTTGCATTAGAAGCCACCGTGTTAATATTTGAGAAGCTCCTGAGTTAATGCCCAGCCCTGCTAAGACTGACAACTGGCACCATTGTCACCAGCACCACTCCTGTAGCCCCCAAATCCATCTGGAGCTGAGGTGTTCCGGGGATGGCCACATTCCGAGAAAGTCAGTGGCAGATTGGAGTCTGTTCTCAACTTCCAGCCACACTGCCTGACAGCCAGCAATCCTCAAGACCCTGCAGTCGTTCTGAATGGTGGCAGCTAGGGTTTGATCACCTCAGTTGTCTTCCACAAACTGCAGTTAACAATCTGCCACAAGTTTTTAATTTAGGAAGAGGAGTGGGCAGTAGGTTAAGAGAGGCTACTCACCACTATTTTCCAAACTCAAACTATGGTAAATTCAGGGCTTTGAACTGGTTCATTCCACTTTGCCTTCCTGCTGAGAATTTGCATTTCGACCCCAGAAATCCTGAATTAGAATCTACAGTTTAAGGAAACCCCCAGGTGGTTCTTATGTATGATTCAGTAGCTCTGGGGTAGAAATGTCAGTTCTCAGCAAGGAGTTAAACCGGTTTGAAGTTAAATAGTATGAAATTAAATAGTATGGTTCTTCTAGAACCATACAAAGCCTCCCTTAGGTATACAGGTTTTCAAGTTGTTTTTTTTTTTTTTTTAATGTCCTTTCACATAGGTCATCTAATTTGATCCTTACAACAACCTTTTGAGATACTTAAAAAAAGAGATTATAATATGTATTTTATAGATAGAAAAATTGATTCTCAGAAGAGCCAAATTTTCATGTAAAGTTCATATAAAAAGTAAGTCATTGCAACAGTTTCCCCAAAGTAAGTTCAGAGAATCACTACAATTGATAACTAAAAAAATTGGGTTTTAGGGTCAGGTACGGAGCTCTGGTAGTGTAGTGCCTAAGGTATGTGACTACTAACCAGAAGGCTGGCAGTTCAAACCCAGCAGCCACTCCTTGGAAGAAAGATGGGGCAATCTACTTCCATAGTGATACAGCCTCGGAAACCCAAGGAGGGATCTCTAAGTTGGATCTGACTCCCGGCAGTGCGTGGGTTAGGGTCAGGTAAGGAGCTCTGGTGGTGTAGTGCCTAAGGCATTTGACTGCTAACCAGAAGGCTGGCAGTTCAAACCCACCAGCCACTCCTCAGAAGGAAGATGGGGCGATCTACTTCCTAGAGATGTTGTTGTTGTTATATGCCTTCGAGTCAGACCCAACTCATAGTGACCCCTCCTTGGGTTTCTGAGGCGGTATCACTATGGAAGTAGATTGCCCAACCTTCCTTCTGAGGAGTAGCTGGTGGGTTTGAACCTCCAGCCTTCTGGTTAGCAGTCAAGTGCCTTAGGCACTACAATACCAGAGTTCCTTCCATAGAGATACTCCTTCGGAAACCCAAGGAGGGGCCACGATGAGTCGGATCCGACTCAACGGCAGTGAGTTTAGTTGTAGTGTAGTTTAGGGTCAGATAAGTTTTGGGGAAAATGTCATCTTCTTGGAAGCCCTACATAAAGAAACTTGTTTTAACTCTGTTTTTCAAATTTATTTCATCATTAACCCTCTCTCGTCCTCCTCCTCCCTACTCCATGTGGCAGTATCTGGTAGCACTGTTTCTCATAGGACTTGGGGAATACAAATCTATAACAGTACCATGAAAAAAATCAGTATTGGAATAGCTTTTAAAAAAGGCATCCTTGTAAGTTGATTTGTACTATTTAAAATAATTTTAGTTCTTATACAGAAACTTCAAAAGTTACCTAAGTGTCCATGAGCTAACAGTAACATTTGCAGGTTCAGTGTGCAACCTACAAGATACTGTGGGAGGTGCTTGGAACCTAGTTTAGATCTCTGCCACTTACTTACTTTGTGACTTGGCCAAATTACATTCTGTATACCTCAGTTCTCTTCAATGTTAATTCCTGCTTCATCGTCACAGTAGAGATTAAGTGACCCAACTCAGGGAAAGCGCTTGACACTTGAGAAAGTTATAGTTGGCTAAGGTGTCAATCTGTGTAGCTAGAGAGGAAACGTACTTGATACAGTATATCAATTTCAATAAAAATGTGAGAGGGAAGAGATTTGATTAAACATCCAGTTGTAAAATTTTGTGCGTACTTTTTTTTTTTCCTTAAACTCCTCTTTCTTCAGTCACTGTTATTGAGGTATGGTTTGGTTTACATGCAAAAGAGTGCACCCATTTAAGTGTCCTGTTTAGTGAGTTTTGACAAATGTGTACACCCATGTAACTACGACCCCAGTCAAGATATAGATCATTTCCATCATCCTAGAAATTTTCTTTGTTTCCTTTCCAGTCCCTCCCTCCCATCCCCCAGCTCTCAGGCCATCACGATCTGTGTCCTGCCATTAGACATTAATTGCAGTTGTACCTTTTCCAGAGATTCATATAAATGAAATCATATGGTATATATTCTTTTGTGTTGGCTTTTTTTGCTTGTGTCTACTTTTAAAGTGAACAGTGAATTCACAGGAACCAGATATAGAAGTTTTAAAAACTATAAATCTAGCCCTTAAAATTCTGTAGCTAGATAGAACATATTTTGATCTTAAAAATATATATATATTGTTTCCTTACTCTGCCCATGACCCTATATTAGAACCTCATACCCTAATTAGGGAGCTCTGGTAGTACAGTGTCTAAGGCACTTAACTGTTAACTAGAAGGCTGGCGGTTCAAACCCACCAGCCACTCCTTGGAAGGAAGGTTGGGCAATCTACTTCCATAGTGATACCGCCTCAGAAATCCAAGGAGGGGTCGCTATGAGTCAGGTCCAACTCAATGGCACATAATAACAACAGCCCTAATTAAATCCTCAAATCAGCCTGGTCAGGTACCTTCCCTCCTCAATTTATGAGTCAGTTTCTTAGGGTATCTTTTTTATTTTTTCAAGTTTTTGATTACTTTTACCTAGAACATGAGTTTAATTGAGGGAAGGTGACATTTTGCCAAGATTACAGCTTCAGAATAGTATTAGCATATGCCTGTAATGGTATTGTTAGGTGTCACAAGGTCATAGGTCATTGTAAGGGTTAAGTGAGATAGTACTCGTCAAGTGTTGAGCATGGTACCTGTTGGTTGCCATGGAGTGGATTTTGACTCCCAATACACAGTAAACCAAACCTATTGCCACTGATCAATTCTAACTCATGGCCGCCCTGTGTGTTGTGGAGTAGAACTGCACTCCGGAGGGTTTTCATGGCTGTCACCTTTCAGAAACAGATTGCCAGGACTTTCTTCTGAGGCACCGCTGGGTAAATCTGAACTGCCAGCCTTTCTGGGAGTAGCCGAGCTTTTGTGCCACCCAGTGACTCTTTGTTGTTGTTAGTTGCCAAGTTGATTCCAACTCATGGTGACGTGATGCGTGCAGAGTACGACTGCTCCATAGGATTTGCAAGACTGTGGCCTTTTGGAAACAGATTATTGGACCTATCTCCCAAGGCACCACTGAGTTGGGATTGCCAGCCTTTCAACTAGTAGTCAAGTGCTTCATCTAGGGACTCAAACAACTATTTAGCACAGAGTAAATGCTCAGAAAAAAAATGTTGCCCTCATTATTGTCATTAGTGACTCATAGCTCTCACCATCGAAGCCGCTCTGTGGTGGTCCAGGCCTGAGGTCGTCACCCCGTGGGCTTCAGGCCCCAGTAGGTTCCACCCACCTCTCGGGAAGGATGGCCTGGCAAAGGGTGGGTGCCCCTGCCCTGGTCCAGCAGGAATAGCAAGAGCTCGGCCTTTTTCTGCTTTTCATCCAAGGCTAAAGTGTAAGTTTTGCTCTAAAAAGAAAAGTTACTACAGCTAGTAGTTGTAGGCACACCATAAAGGAATTCTGCATCCTCTTTCCATGGCAAGAGGAGATTTGGCAACTTTGGGCAGAGATCAGTACAGGAGCACTCAAACTTAGCCCTCTAAACATTAATAACTTGGAACAAGGGAGCTGCCAGCCAGAGAGTGAAAGATTTTAATGTTGTGCCAGTGTGAAGCTAGGACTGCTCATAGCCATCTCAGTATATCCAGCACAGCCAAGCAGGAACAAAACTGTGGAGGCATAAATTGAAATTGAAATAAATGTACCGCTTCTTGCTTGGGACATAGTAAACATTGTAGAGTTCAAATATGGAATTGGCTAACAGTATCATCTTGGCAATTATTTTAGTTTTGTTTGTTCTAATTTCTAATATTTTCTCATCCCTTCTCCTTCATAGCATTTCAGAAATATATGTGAATTGCAGTCAATTAGCATGTGTGTTGACATCCACCTCAAACTAAATCTCTAAATTATCTTCATATAAATCTTGAGGAGGTAGTAATTTCAGGTTAAGTGGCAATTAAAAAGCAAGAATTATACTTCATAACATCCACGGGGGTACCTGAGGCCCTCTGTTGTGGAGTCTTGACAAATACTGTTAGTCATCAATAATTTAGGTGGAATAATATCCGACTTCCATTTGGTTTTACAAGGTTACACAGGGATCCAATTCTCTTGGGAGATGGCAGAGAGAAAATTGCTCGGCAAATACGTGCAGTGAAGCAAGGTGTTGAACTTATAGGACCCTGGTCTTGTGGGTGCAGGTGCTGACTAGGTTATTATTATTTTATAATTTTTTTTGTCGTTGGAAATACATATAGGAGAGCATACACCAATTCAACAATTTCTATATGTACAGCTTGGTGACATTGACTCCATTCACGTTGTGCACCGTTCTTACTCTCCTGTGCCAAGTTATTCCTCCCCCGTTAACAAACTCACCACTGTCCCCTAAGTTTCCTGTCTCATCTTTCAATTGGATCCCCTAGAGACAGATCTCAGAAGAGCACACTGCTTGAGGCAGAAATTATTCACTAGTTAAGCTAAACTATGCTTGGTTTTAAGAAGATTTCAGGTAATACTTAAAGTTTAAAGATTATCTATCTCACGGCTCCACAATGTCTGAAGTCCTTGAGAATTTGAAATTCTTTCTACATTTTCCCCCCTTTTGATCAGGGTTATTAAATAAATCTTTGATTATGTTAGTAGTAGCCAGGCACCATCCAGTTCTTCGGGACTCATGGCCAATGGAGCTGTGCCTGAAGGCACTTAGCTACACATCTGCATAAAGGACATGGGGGCAGCATCCTCTAACTTTACAAGGGGGAGAGAGAACCACTACCACCAACACCATCAGCCCAAGGCTGGCTCCTCTGAAAGGGAGGTGAGACTTGCCATTACCTCTTAACTTTTCTACCAACTCTGACACCAACTGTCCCTCTCACAGCACTCTCTACTTTTTTGCTGGCTTTAGTAATTCATTGCAGTGGTCACACAGAACTCACAGATAATACAGATCATAGGGTTTATTAGGAAAGCGACAGTTCAGTTCAGAAATGCTCAGGATACAGTTCATCGATCAGGACAGCCTCCCCTCGGCCATGCCCATAGGCCCTCAGCCTCTTAGTGTGGTCTCTGCCCTGCTTGGGCAAGTGCTACAAAGCTCTTTTAGCTCTGCTGACAGGTGCACCCCACACCTCCAGCAAACGTCTCACCTGAAGACACTCAGCTTCAGCTTTCTCACGCCATGGGCCAGCAAGCCACCACTCTGGGTCATACAGATCCCTTGGTTCTGCCACCGCTGCTGCTGTCATCTCTCTGCCGTGTCAGCACAGGGATCTTGAATCCAAGCACACGCTCCACGCCCGGCTCTTCTCTTTCGATGGCAGTGAGATCCCCCTTTCCTCTGGTGTGGCTCATGTTAAGCCTAGTGAGATGGCAAAACCGACAGATCCCCACATCAAGATTCCATACACCTTTTTGCATGGTCCCACTCCCACAAGAGTGCCATGTACCTTATTTACATTATTAATAAGCTCCCTAATTCCCTTGGTGGGCCACAGGCACCGCATTGCCATAGTTCTACCCAGTCGTCTGGTGGAGTCACAAAGACCATGGCTGGAAGAGCCACACATTCCATTTCTTTCTCCTTTTCCTCTTCTTCCTCTGCTGTGCCAGGTGAATGGAGACCAATTGTTGTACCTTAGGTCGCCCTTGTGAGCTTGTAAGACTCCAGGCACTTTGCAACAAGATTTGGAGATTGAACAAAGCTAGCTAGCTTCTTATCAGCAGTGGGCCTGAGCAAGTCGCCAGGTTTCCCTGAGCCTCAGTTTCCCTTTTTTGGGAAATGATCACAAACCATGTCTTCTGCCTCTGAATTCATTTGCTATTCATTATCAAACTGTTAATGTGCAAATTCCATTTTAGAGCTACTACCTCAAATATGAACCTGTATTAAGAGATTAATGTTAATTTAGTTAAAAGTATATTGTCAGATTTGACACTGAGGAAATACTCATGCTAATTAGACTAGGTACAGTGAATAAGATCCTGCAAAGCTGTTTTGTTAAGACTGAATTGAATTGATTTTAATGCTTTCTTACAGATTTTTAAATTAAGAGAAACAAATGGCAGTGATTGGCTTCGAATATATAGACTTTTACCTAGAGCAGCCATAGTCCCTCTTCATAATTAACTATGTATTACATTTCAAATATGCTAATTTCTTACCTTCTCCTAGCTCACTCTTCATTATCTTACAACTAAATTGTATTAGTGCAACCAAATATAGCTTTAGAGAGAAAGGTGGTAATCACTGCTTAATTTGTTTAACAGTTTAATTTCTGTATACAGAGAACACTGAACAAGATACCATTAGCACATAAAATAATACAGTGGTGCAATTTATTTTGCATTTTAGTTTATATAAATGGTGAGTGAATATTAGTACTCAGGTCATTTCCTCCAAATTGTAATAAACAGGCCAGAAAGCTGACTGCTAGTATTGTTAACTTCATTTGATCTTTCAGTATAAGAGTTCCATTAGTAAGCCAGTGCATTTTCAAATGTAAATAATTAGAATTGTTTTTATCTATCCCAACAAAACACTTTTTCATAAAATACTGAACTGACTGCAAACAGTAGTTAATATTTTAGCATTGTGCTCAAAGCAGAGTCTTATCTTTTACTTCTTTGATGTGCAGTAGAGCTACAGAAAGGAGTATGTACTGTATTTCTTTAGGCATGTTGTTGTTGTTATGTACCGTCGAGTCGGACCCAACTCATAGTGACCCCTCCTTTGGTTTCCGAGGCTGTATCACTACGGAAGTAGATTGCCCCATCTTCCTTCCGAGGAGTGGCTGGTGGGTTTGAACTGCCAGCCTTCTGGTTAGCAGTCAAGTGCCTTAGCCACTATGCTACCAGAGCTCCCGTAGAACTCTAAACAGTGGCTGTCTAAGGCCATCATTAGAGTTAAGTGTATGTGAAATGCAAAACATGAGATTTAAGCATAATTGTGAAAGTCAGGCAAATTTTTCATTGACTAAGCCTATTAATGGGAGATCTGGTAGCATAGTGCCTAAGGCATTTGACTGCTAACCAGAAGTCTGGCGGTTCAAACCCACCAGCCACTCCTCGGAGGACGGTTGGGCAGTCTACATCCATAGTGATACTGCCTCAGAAACCCAAGGAGGGGTTGCTATGAGTCAGGTCTGACTCAACAGCACATAACAACAACAACAAGCCTATTAATTAGGAGCAGTAGGTGAGGCATTTGGCTGCTAACCAGAAGGTCGGTGGTTCAAGCCCACCAGCTCCTCTGCAGGAGGAAGATGAGGCAATCTACCTCCATAAAGATTTACAGCCTTGGAAACCCTGTGGGGATTGCTATGAGACAGAATCAACTCGATGGCAGTGGGTGAAGTCTATTTGTGAGATAGGAGTTTGATTTTAACAGCTATAAGAATAAAAGTAGGGAAAAGCTCAGTACATTTGCTACTTAGTTGTTGTTGTTGTTGCTATGTGCTGTCCAGTCAGACCGGACTCATAGCGAGTGCTCTTGGTTAATTACTTCAAAAGTAAACCAATACACATGGTACTCAGTGGAGAAGACAATGATCATAAAGTTGGAGTTTCTGAGCTTTTGTGTAGCCCTGCGTACTAGGCAGTGAAAGTTTGCTAGGATTTCACAGCCAGTTCAGAGTCACTAGAAAAGAGTCGGAAATAATAAAGAAATAAGGTGGTTTTTGGGCAACAGACATGTGTAGACTAAAACAAACAGAAACAACTCACTACTATCGAGTCGATTACGACTCATAGTGACCCCCTTTAAGTGTCTGAGACAGTAAATCTTTACAGAAGTAGATTGCCCAGTCTTCCAGTATTTTGTAATTTGAAAACTTATGTTTAAAATTAGTAACTTACATTTTTTTTAGTTGTTCCAGGCACTTTCTAAGTGCTTTTCATGACTTTCTACTTTTTTCACATGAATTACTTGTTTTTCACAGTAATCACAAACGTCACTATTATAGATGAGGAGACTGAGGCAGGGAGGTTAAATCACACAGCAGGCACATGATGGGACTAGGATTTGAAGCTTAGTGGCCTGGCCCTGGGGCTTCTGCTCTCAACACAACTCTGTTCTGCCTCTGTATATCGTTGCTAACATTCTAGTAATGTTTTTCCAAATAGAATTTATCAAGAGTGCCTGCCATTGCATAAGATTGTACCTTAAAATAGTCTACTTCATTTTAAAATGTGTCATTTTTATTATAGAGTAAATGTTCACCTCATTTATTCATAACACTTATCATGGTCTTTGTGTTTAAATAATGTGCAGCTATATTGCTATATGGGAGCTCTGGTGGCATAGTGCCTAAAGGCACTTGACTGCTAACCAGAAGACTTGCGGTTCAAACCCACCAGCCACTCTTCAGAAGGAAGGTTGGGCTATCTACTTTCATAGTGATACCGCCTCAGAAACCCGAGAAGGGGTCGCTATGAGTCAGATCCGACTTGATGACAGTGAGTTTGGTTTTTTTGGTATATTGCTGTATTACCTTCATGAAAGCTTTCAGCCTCTTCCAGTCCTGGATTAGTTTTCTGTTTCCTTTTTCTGCTTCTATTTGCTATGCAAAACTAATTTATAATATATGGTTATTGGAGAGAAGATAAAGAAGTCTATGTGAGGATGGTGAAGGAGGGAGGGCCATGGTGTACCCTCCTTTTAAGGTCTCTTCCGGAATTCAACATTAAGTTATTCCACAAATGTTTATCAGATGCTTAGTAAATGCCAGGCTCTGTGCTAAGTACAAAAACTCTCACCGTCCCTATCCAACTGGGAGCCTAGAGCCTATCAATTTCCAGGATAATTCTGAGGATAGTAAGCCCCTGGGTTATGATCTTCTGCCTTAATGACAACTCATACTTGCCCTTTAATGTTACGTAAATTTGTCTTCAGTTGAAACAGTTGAACCAACCCTTACTGTCAACAGACTCTTCATCACAATCATCTTCACTTGATGCATGTGCGGTTTTCAAAACATTGAAAAGTCTTGGAGCCCTTTCTTGCACTGAAAAAAAACAAACAAACTCACTATCATAGAGTCACTTCCGACTCACTCATAGCGACCCCATTGGGTTTCCAAGGCTGTAAATCATTATGGGAAGCAGACTGCCCCTTCTTTCTTCCACAGAATGGCTGGTGGGTTCAAACCACTGACCTTTTGTTTAGCAGCTAACCACTATACCACCAGAGCTCCTTTTTCTTGCACTAAAACCAAACCCAAACCAAACTCACTGCCATCCAGTCGATTCTGACTCATAGCAACCCCCTTTGGGTTTCTGAGGCGGTAAATCTTTACAGAAGTAGATTGCCCCATTGTCCTTCCACAGGGTGGCTGGTGGGTTTCAACCACCAACCTTCTGGTAAGCAGCCAATTGCCTTAGGCACTGCACCACCAGAGCTCCTTTTACTTGCACTAAAGTAAGGCTAAATGAGAACCATTTGCACTTTGTTC
>NW_006921617.1:4703976-4706838 GCF_000298275.1 Orycteropus afer afer
GAAGGGCTGTGTATGCACAGGGAGGCAGCTCAGGGGGCAGGACTCCATGGAGGGAAGGACACAGGGAAGAGGTAACTATGGGGAGGAAGTGGGAGAGGAGCTGTTGCATTGTGGGAAATTGTAGTCAAGGTCATGAGACAAAGTGTATGTGAGCTGCTGTATGGAAAGTGAGTTTGCTCTGTAAACTTTCACCCAAAACAATGATAGTAATAGTAATAATACATTGCTAAACTGTGCACAACAAATAATTTCTGGAAATTCAAAATAGGAATCTAGATAAATTTGTCAATTTTTCCTTCAGTGATTCCTTAAAAAAAAAAAGAAAAAAGAAAGAAAGAAAAGAAGAAAGACCCATATGCACTGGTTCCAACCTACCTACAAATTCTTAAAACCACAGTTAGGAACTGATCTTCTTCATAACCTGGGAACTGCCTGTAGTGCGCTGCACATGTGAGGCACTTTACCCTGGACTGGGAACTTTAGGTGGCGTTTGACTCGCCTGTTCTTCCCGGCTCCACCCCATCCAATCCAAATCTATCATTTGCAGCTGCAGCGATCCAGAGTCTGCCCAGAGAGTGGTGTAGCTGCCTTCTTGTCATTTTTGTAAACCACAGCCATCCCAATGCTCCCAACGCCCTGGTTCTCAGAGTGTGCACTGAAGATTCCTTGGGTGAGCCCCAGGCTGATTTTCTCCTTCTCGCCCCCTGATGAAGTTTTTACTGCACAGGATGCCAGTGTCAACGACTTTTGTCTTGGGAAGTATTGTGTATTTATTTCCACAAAATCCCTATTACCTTATTGATGTTTGTTTATTTATTAACTAATATTTGTGCCTATTAATTCCATGAGAGAGTGAGGTTTTCTTTGTGTGTGTTTTTCGACAGGTGGAGTTAAGTAGCTAACAAAGCAAAAAGTGTTTGAGGGTCACTGCCCTGAGGCACAGATCACTGAGGTCATTTACTGGAAGGAGATCAGAGCAGTTAATTACAGAGCCTTGTAGACTTTCTTTATTATCAGTTCTGCTTATTCATTTTCTACTGTGTGCAAAAATAAAGTATTTCATTAAGTACTGTGGGGAGTTAATAGGAAAAATAATTGGATGGTGCTTACCCCCTGATTTTGTTCTAATTGTATCTATAGACTTGCATTTTTGCCTGGGATCTTCCATCCTACTTGCTGTTGCCATTTGTCGGTGAGCTCATTCATTGGTGAGCTTTCCATTAGCGTCAAACATCTATATGGATTTCTGAAAACTAGGCTTCTGTCCATGATCTTCAGTAGGAAGCAATGCATAGAGGGATTGTTCAGATTCATTATCAGGAAGATCATAGCAAATTGCAAGACCTGCTTTTTGTTAGTTGCCAAAGAGTTGGCTCCCACTTGTGGCGACCTTGTGTATAACACAACAAAATATTGCCTAGTTCTGCATGTCTTTATGATTATTGGCGTGTTTGAGTCCATTGTTGAAGCTGTTGTGTCAATCCATATCATTGAAGGTTCCCATCGTTTTTTTCTGAGTTTACCAAACACGATGTCCTTCTCCAGCAATCGGTTTTTCCAGATGGCATGTCCAAAGTAAGGGAGCCAAAGTCTTGCTGTCCTCCTTTCTAAGGAGCATTCTGGTTATATTGCTTCTGCTTTGTTTACTGTTCTGGAAGTCCACTATGTATCAGTATTCTTCACTGCAATCCAAATGCATGATTCTTCTGTCTTCCTTTTTCATTGTCCAGCCTGAACCCTGTCAATCCTTTTCCCAAACCACTCTCCTGCCGACACATTGGAAAGAGCCCTTCAGACTGCCTGCGGAGGGTACAGCAAGAATAATGAGCTACCCCCCTTCTCTCCTCCAGAACAGACGAGTAGACGGGTGGTTGGAAAAATGAGATGAAACTGCTGTGATCTTACCCTCCTCTACACACATACCTTTCTTGCGACGCTCCTGTATTTTCCTTTCCATCACTTCCTCTTCTGGTTACCCTCCCACATAACCAGCCTTCTCACTTCCAGCTCTTTGCCTCTTCTCGTCTTCGCACTTTGTTCCTGGCTGCTTTTCATGGGTTGCTGCCTGTCTCCTGCTTCTCCAGCCCCAGTTGCTTTTCAGATAAAGTTCCATTTACCTGCCTCACTCTCCCACTCCCCGGCCATTGTCTTGGCGTTACATGCTATGTCTTATGGTTAAAATAAGTATGTAATAAGATTAAGCAGAGGCTCTTAAGAATACTAAAGAAATTCTGCTACACATTTTGCTTCCTGGAGCTGAAGTGCTCCCATACGAGGCAGTCTTCTGCCACAGGCAAATGAAAGGCCTTGATTTTCAGAGTTAGACCCAAGCCCAAGTGCATCCAGATACCACCAGATTGCACATCTGAAACGGGAGAATGCAAGTTTAGATTCCGAAGTAATTTGCTTCTAGCTTGAAATCAACTAACGCTTTTGACCTTGGACAACTTATTTATTTATTTATTTATTTGCCAATTTTCCTTGTATTGCAAGTATTGAGGTTGGCTTTCCCCCCCTCATTAACTTTCAAGGAGCTCTGGTGGCATAGTGCCTAAGGCATTTGACTGCTAACCAGAAGCTTGGTGGTTCAAACCCACCAGCCACTCCATGGAAGGAAGATGGGGCAATCTACTTCTGTAAGGATTTAGGCTTCTGGGAAACCCAAAGGGGATCGCTATGAGTCAAAATCGACCTGATGGCTGTGAGTTTGGTTTCTTGTTTTGTTTTGTTTGCATTACCTTTTAAATACTTAGGTGGTTAGAATTGTTCATAAGGTCTTGGGAGTTCTGGGATCTCATAGATTACTACTTTATATACATCAGACACTATGTAAATGGCAGGTATGATTTTTTTTTTTTTTTT
>NW_006921617.1:4711648-4729672 GCF_000298275.1 Orycteropus afer afer
TTGTTGTTGTTGTTTGCTGTCGAGTCGGCCCCAACTCATAGCGACCCCTCCTTGGGTTTCCGAGGCAGTATCACTACGGAAGTAGGATTGCCCAAACTAAGAACTAGGATGACTCAAACAGCCATAAGAGAATCAGAGAGTCAGTCTACATCTTCTGAGGACAAAGTTACAAGCTAGCTCCAGAGATCAGTGGTCAGCCACTAGACCGTTGGCATGCCTATCAGTGTGACACCCAGTCTATTCTAATTTCTAAACATAGAGCCTACTTCCCTTGATACTATCCTCACTGTTTGATTTTTTTAAAAATTTATTACCTAATAAGTCTTTGAATTACGCATTTAAATTATGGTGTTGGTGAAGAATATCGAATTTACCATGGACTGCCAGAAGAATAAACAAATCTGACTTGGAAGAAGGACAGCCAGAATGCTCCTTAGGAGCATGGACGGCAAGACTTAGCCTCACATACTTCGAATGTGTTATCAGGAGAAACAAGTCCCTGAAGAAGGACATCATGTTTGGTGAAGTAGATGGTGAGTGAAAAAGAGGAAGACCCTCAATGAGATGGATTGACCTTGGCTGCAACAGTGAACCCAGACAGCAGCGACTGTGAGGGAGGTGCGAGACCCAGCAGCGTTTCGTTCTGTTGTACACAGGGTCGCTATCAGTCGTGGCCAACTCAGTGGCACCTAACAACAACAACAACAACATCTTTTTGAAAAGATCGTACTGATTCTGCTTACAAGAGGTGTTTGCTTTATTAAAAGCATTCGTTTTATATCACCAAAACGTTTTTGTTGTTGTTCTGTTCCGTAGGGAATCTCAAGTAAACTGCTTTCAGACCACTCTAATATTTTAGAACAATGCAAGATATAAATAATACTCCAATAAAACAATATGAAGTAAAGAATTGCTCTGAAGTAGGCATTTTGCTCATGAAGCGCCACATTTTATTGGCTGTTTTCTCCCGTCAGTGAAGGCCAATAAAAGCAGTAGTGATTAAAATTTAATTTCCCCAATCAGCTAGAGAAAATGCTGTGACTGTTGAGTAACCTTCGGTGTCAGTGTTAGGGCTTCCTTCTTGCCTTTTGCTTTTTTTTTTGTACTCATACTTTTGAACCCTTTGATTTTATGACTCTTTCTCTTGTTTTCCAAAGGAATTTTGAATTACAATTCTGACTTAATAAAATGTTAGTTTTCTTAAAACATTTTAAAATCATAGAATTACATTAAAAAAAATCAGAACTGAAACGAGCATTATAGACCATCTAGTTCAAGTACATTTATTATAAATGGGAAAACTGAAACCCACGTAGAGATACAACAATTTGCCAAGGTCACACAATTCATTGGTGGAGTGGCGCAGACTAACACTTGGGTCTCTGCTATGTCATGTCCTCAGGAAAACAGTTCAGAGTTTAAGAGCTTCAGTGGAGGTCAGTACACTGGAGCGCTGCACCGAGTTCCCCCTTTGAAAAGTGATTGGGTCAGAAGTTAAGAGTATGATCCTTGTCGTGTGGGAATAAAAGGAGCCCTGCTGGCACGATGATTAAGCACTCCACTGCTAAACGAAAGATAGATGGTTTGAACCTACCAATTTCATTTCTTTTCTCTGTGGGAGAAAAGACTTGGCTATCTGCTCCTGTAAAGATTACAGCCTAGGAAACCCTATAGGGCAGTTCTTCGCTGTCATGTAGGGTTGCTATGAGTTGGAATCGACTTGACAGTGCACAAAAACAACAATATAGAAAAACTGAATAAGAGAAATGGGAATATATTACTCAAAGTAGGCCCTGGCTTTGTGAAACCAAGAGGGGCTCATTCCATGCTGTATATAAGTATTGTTTGCCTTAAAAAATGACTCAGTTAAAAGCATCAATAAGTAATTCTGAATCATTTAAAGTATAAATTGATTTTTTTTAAAAAAAAGAGTGTTATTGTGGTAAAATATACATAATAAAAAGTTGGCCATTTAACCATTTTTAATTTAATGACATTAATGACATCCACCATTTTGTACAACCATTACCACTATCTCCAAAAGTTTTTTTATCACCTCAGACAAACTCTGTACCCATTGAGCAGTGACTCCCTATCACCTTTTCCTCCCCACCACCAACCCCTAGTAACCATGAATAAATTTTGTCTCTATGCATTTGCCTGTTGTGGATATTTCATTCAAGTGTTGTTGTTATGTGCCATCAAGTCAGCCCTAACTCATACTGACTGCTCCTTGGGTTTCCAAGGCAGTATCACTACGGAAGTAGATTGCCCAGCCTTCCTTCCGAGAGTGGCTGGTGGGTTTGAACTGCCAGCCTTCTGGTTAGCAGTCAAGTGCCTTAAGCACTACGCTATCAGAGTTCCTTTCACTCAAGTAGGAGTGTACAATATCCTTTTGTGACTGATTTATTTCACTCAACATAATGTTTTCAAGATTCATCCATGTTGTAGCACATATTAGAACTCCATTGCTCTCTCTGGCTGAATAATATATCTTTTGATGAACCCTTGATTGTTTGTACCTATAACTTGATGTAAATTTTGTTGTTTACATTTTTTTTAAATTTCTGTCATCAGGAATATGCTGTGTATGTGGTTGGTTCCCAATTTAGACTCTCAATTCCCTGAAGGGTTATCCTTCATAGTAACCCTGGCACAGTGCCACAAAGAGTAGCCAGCTAACATTTTCTAAATGAATGAACAAGTGAGCAGTGAACCCCTTAATAACACACTTATTTTTGTAAATTAGATTAAGCTAGTATATTTACAAACTTGTGTATCTTAATTTTTTATCTTTGAAGGCAGAGAAGTCAAGCAAATGTGCTATTAGAAGTCTAACATTCTAAGAGGGTCCCATGGGGACTTAATTAAGGTTGAGAGGGACAAATTTAGCTTTTTGACACTCTGATGGAAAAGAAATTTTTAGGATCACATCCAGTAAATCAACAAGTCAGGTTTATTGTCTATTTAGAAACTGATATGTCTTATAGCCAACATCTAGAACTTGTTGTTGTTGTTGTTGTTGTTATTTGCCATCGAGTCGGCCCCGACTCCTAGCGACCCCTCCTTGGGATGCCAAGGCAGTTATCACTACGGAAGTAGGATTGCCCAACCTTCCTTCCGAGGAGTGGCTGGTGGGTTTGAACCGCCAGCCTCCTGGTTAGCAGTCAAGTGCCTTAGGCACTATGCTACCAGAGCTCCTAGAACTAGGCATTAGAATAAATAAAATATCAATTCTCTATTATGGGGAAGTAAAAAATAAGTGGCCAGGGGCAGGTGTGCACTTCTGGTCCAGCTGGCCCTCTCCATGACCACTGACCATCCTCTAACCCTGCAGCCAGCTGTGTTCATCCACAGACGGACTGGGTGAAGGAATGAGGCACATCTGTCCCCTCTCCTGGGAAAACCACACCATGTATGCCTAGTATAGGAAAGTGGTAACCTTATCTGGGTACATGATGGATGGCATGTAAAATATCACAGTAAGTTCATTACTAGATAATTATAGGCTAAACCATTTGACCTCAGAGTCAACTTTCAACTTCCTTCTCTCAGAAATAGTGATAATACCTAACATTGTGCAGAGGTTTCTGATTTCAGACTAGAAGGCTTCTTGATTAGTGGTAGACACTGTTTAATTGCTGACTTTTGCTACCATTTGTATTTTCCTTCCAAGAGAGCACATGGAAAGATCGCATGGTAAAAAACACGTGAAACTGTTCACTACAGATAAGTAAATAAGCACAAATAAGCTCATGCTTACCTTGCTTACTGGGTACTTTGTCCCTGTCAGGGATGTAAATTTGAAAAGAGGCTTTGATTCTTACAGGAAGATGCTGTTGGGTTGGGAAAGAGACAGATGCCTGCCATACCTCAAAGCAGAATCTTTGATACAGAAAAAAAATGTGTTCACTATAGATTAGTAAGTAAACACAAGTAAGTCTATGCTTACCTTGTTTATTGGATAATCTGACAATGACCGTGACCCAAGGCTCATTTAATTTTCTGTTCCACAGATTTCCTCCTTGGCAAGAATATAAAAGGAAGGGGAAGCATTATTCCTAAATTTAGTTCTTTTTTTGTATTTCTTCTTTTAATCTATCCTTTAAAAATGTCAAAAAAAAAAATCCTGTTTTGAAGGTAACATATAGTAGGATGCCAAGAGTATATGCTAATTGATGTTTTTTTTTCTTTTTAAAAATATTTTTTTACATTTCAAAAGCAGTAAATGTTCAACTCTGTAAAGCACAAAAGAATTATGTTTAAATAAATAAATAAATAAAATTGCAGGTACCATCTTAGCCAGACTTAAGCACTGCTAGTATTTTTGTGTATTCTAGAATTTTTTAGCTAACATACACATATTTTTTCTGGGGGGTGGGTAGTTCTTTCTCTACAGAACTGTTCCAAGGCTTGCCCTGTCAGTTGAATACTACTAAAATTTAGTAATAATAATAAAACCAAAAAAAGCAAAAAACAGAATTAGTTAATATCCATAAGTTAAAAAACAAACCCATTGCAATCAAGTTGATAGCGGCCCTATAGAACAGAACTGCCCCTTAGGTTTCCAAAGCTGTAAATCTTTACAGAAGCAGACTGCCTCATCTTTTATCCACTGAGCAGCTGGTTGAACCAGCGACCTTTTAGTGAGTAGCTGAATGCTTTACCCACTGTGCCACCAAAACCAAACCACACCAAACTCAGTGCCATCAAGTCAGATCTGACTCATAGCTACCCCTCCTCGGGTTTCCGAGGCAATCTCTCTACAGAAGTAAATTGCTCAGTCTTCCTTCCAAGGAGTGGCTGGCGGGTTTGAACCGCCAGCCTTCTGGTTAGCAGTCAAATGCCTTAGGCACTATGCCACTGGTTGTTGTTGTTGTTGTTGTTATGTGCCTTTGAGTCGGACCCATCTCATAGCGACCCCTCCTTGGGTTTCCGAGGCAGTAGCACTATGGAAGTAGATTGCCCCATCTTCCTTCTGAGGAGTTGCTGGTGGGTTTGAACCGCCAGCCTTCTGGTTAGCAGTCAAGTGCCGTAGGCACTGTGCTGCCAGAACTCCCTTTAAATAAACGTATGTGTATTTTTTTTAATACTCTGTAGTGTTTTAAATGCATTAAAAAATCTGAGAAGTTAATTTTTAAAATTAATTCAGCTAGCAAAATTCTATCAAAATGTTCTTTTTCTCATTGTTCATTTTCCTTTTGAAAAAAATAGAAATAAAAAGAGACATTTGGCAAATACTCTTTGCTTTCCTGGCCTCAGCTTGGTAATCTCATAAAGGAGCTTCTCAGATACATATTTCATTATGAAAAAGCAAAATAAAAAAAAAAAAAGGTATGTTGAGGGCTCATGATATCTGGAAGAAAGATTATTCACTGAAATAGAAAAACAGTAGCCCCTCGTCTGGCCCCACAGCACGGAGAGTAACACTTTAGTCTTTCACATTAAAGAAGTAATTGCAGATTAATTTAACACAGTTGCTGGTCATTTCCAAACAACTTTGAAGCATCCTGTTTTTTTTTATTTCTGTTGTTTTTTAAATCTGCGAGATTAAATCTTTGAGCTAAAAGATAAAAACAACACAACTCAAGTGTCATTTCATTTTATAAGCCTGTGATGATGATTACATTCTCTCCTTCCTTTCCTGCCCTTCGCCCAGAGCACATAATGGGCCTTATACTCTACCCTCTTTTCTATTTATCTATATTAAAAATCAACAACACCACCACACTGCCATCAAGTCGATGCCAACTCATAGTGACCCCTCTTAGGTGTCCAAGGTGGTAAATCGTTACGGAAGTAGATGGCCCATCTTCCTCCTGTGAAGTGGCTGGTGGGTTTGAACCGCCACACTACACTTTTGGTTAGCAGTCAAGTGTCTTAGGCACTGCACCACCAGAGCTCCATTTATTTATCTGTACCTCACAATATAATGCTTTATTGTAGCAACATGAGCTGCTGTCTTTTCCACTGGAGGGCCACACTTTGTCAGTTACATTCCCTGTTCTCACCAGATCCACAGAAGGCTTCTTCATGTATTTTGTTTCCTGGTTTGTCAGACTTCATGTTGGTGTGTGTGAAGGTCTTCCCTCTGTGCCAAGCACTGTATTAAACGTTTTCACAAGCATGGCCTCATCTACTGCCGTTGTTAGGGCTCTCCAGGGTAGGGAAATTTAGCCCCATTTTAGAGATGAGGAAACTGGAGTCAGATCGGTTTTGTAACTTCTCCAAGACTGCACAGAAGGTGAGGCTGAGCTCAAATCTGGTCTTCCCATCCTAAAACCAGTTCTCTTTGTCGTCTACCCTTAGGGTGTTCCATATTATGTGAGTTTTACAGCTAACTGAAATTTTGAACATTGTGTTATCTTAACATAATATTTTTCTTTACTATTTTGGGGTTAAAACTTTTCTTCTATATACTATATACTTTCCAGTCAATGTTAGTCTAGGGTTTGACTTTGTTGTTGTTGTTGTTGTTTTTTGCCGTCGAGTCGGCCCCGACTCATAGCGACCCCTCCTTGGGTTTCCGAGGCAGTATCACTACGGAAGTAGGATTGCCCAACCTTCCTTCCGAGGAGTGGCTGGTGGATTTGAACCGCCAGCCTTCTGGTGAGCAGTCAAGTGCCTTAGGCACTATGGGTTTGACTTTAGGATGATTCAATTTTGGATGATTTTGTTAATTAGCTAGTGCTGTGGGCTAGAAAACCAATAACCACACTTCTTATAAATTTGTGAATGAAGCATAAATGGGCTTTATGGATTTGAGAGGGGCTTCATGAATAAAGTGACTTAAAATTTAGGTGCTCAAAAGTTTTTTCACTGAATTCTCTCCTCCAGATGGTTGAGATTGTCAGCAGCTACTCTCTAAATAAATTATGCATACAGTACTTCTCAATTTTGAAGCACTGCTGGGGCTTTTATTTTTTTAACTCGTGAAATTATAAGACAAGATTCTTTTTTTCTTCAGATTCAATCTGCTCTTTAGTTAAAGTCAATAGAGACCATAGAGCTTGGCATATGGTAGGTGCCTGATAAATATTACTTGAGTGAATAAATGAATAGGACCTCTTTCAAAAGACATTGATACTGTGGTTGAAAGGCCACTAGGATGTGTCAATTCTGAAATAGTACTCCCAAGGCAGCCACAAATTTTCATCTCAGGAAGCAGGGTCCATGACTAAAAAACAGTTTGATTGCATTTTACATACCGTTTCAGACGATCAGAAAGTAGAGTTAATCACAACACCTCATTCTCAAGGCATTCCATATTATTTACATGCTTTTTTTGTGTACATGTGTGCATGTGTTTGTGTGTGTTAATACATAACATTCTAAATCCAGGTTGAACTTTGCAGAAAAGTTATTATCTGTGTTAAAGTCCGTCACTGCTACTATTGAATGCTATAAAAATTTTCAAATAACACAGATAAGTGTTTTAATATTAACATGCTTTTCTGGAGGTATCACTAAGAAGCCTGTTCTTGCCACAGCGAAAGAGGTAACAGTCCACCTTAATGGTGACACGTGACATAAGGCAGGGGCTTACATTCTTAAGAAATAAAGTCATTAAAACTTTCTGTTTAAACTTCACCTCATTTGTTCAAGGCAATGGCCCGGGGCTCCTGTTTGAACAGCTTATAGCTAGATTAGATTTAGGAGGTAAATTTTTCATTAGCTTCCTTTGAAAGATGCCTGAAGTCAAATCCCTTGAAGGATTCTACTACCAAAAAATCATTGCTGCTCTGCTGGGAAGGTGAGATGGATGATTAAGCTACAAGAAAGCAGCAAACTGAGGGCAGCTGGGAAATGGAAGTTGTAAAGATAAACTGATCAACATGCTTGGGAAATCTGCACAGGATAGAAAGAGGGAAGGAGTTAGAAATAAAATTTCAGAGGGCTGCTTCATGTCAAGAGTATTTTAGGCAGATCTGGAGAAATCTAAGAAAGGAAATAATAAACATCTTTCAGCCCATGAGTGGAAAAGGTAATATTTCACCATTAAATGAACAGGAATTTAAATGAATTTAAATGAATAGGAACATGTTCTGCCTGGAGAAGTTTTCTCTTAGATTAGTTTTAGTTTACTTTCTTTTTCAGCAGAATTTACAGTAAGGCGAGTAAGTCTCACGCATGTGTATGTATAGATATACCCTGCAGACTGCCCAGGTCAAGGCTTGGAACTTCCCTAACTCTCCAGACCAGAAGGCTCCTTCATAACTCCTGTCTAGTCAGTATCCATCAAGGTGGCCACAGATTGGTTCTGCCTGTGGAATCACATGATAAATGCCTTTTTTCTGTGTGGTGCCTTTTTTTTTTTTTTAAGTGTGGTAAATATGTAGGTAGCAGAACCTTTACCATTTCAACGGTCTTCACATGTACAGTTCAGTGATGTTAATTATGTTCATCATGTTCAGCCATCATGTCTGGCACCTTCTATGCAGTGCTCTATCTGTAAGGCCCGTGTGTGTGTGTTTGTGTGGTGTGTACACACATGCACGTGTGGTATGCAGCAGTACATCATTCTTTTGTTCACTCTGTGGCTGTTACTTTCTTTTATTTTCAAAGTATCAGTGAAAAAGAGAAAAGCTGTCAGAAAGGGAGAGGGAAATGAATGTGTTGTGAGGTCATAAACCATTTTTATTCTGTACTAAACGATCTCGCTTCTCTATGTAAACGTGAGGGAAAGCAAAGTTTACTGGGCTCTCCAGTGCAGCAGTCACTGACCACAGGGAGCTACCTAAATTAAAATTAATTACAATGAAAATGAAACTAAAAATTCAGCTCCTCAGTTGCAGTGACCACATTTTAAATGCTCAAGTATCTGCCTAGGCCTGGTGGCGACTATACTGACTATGAAGATATAGATAAGACATGTCCATTGCTACAGAAGAGTTTGTTGGACAGCACTGGTTTAGATAGCTGGCTGTTAACTCCTTAACTCTTCCTCCTTCCCTTGTCCCAAAATAAGGGGCTTATGGTAGGCTTGCTTTCTTTTTTCATTGTCAATTATTATTCAAAGTGGTTCTCAGACTGCCATAAGCTTCTCTTTCTTCCATTCTCTCTCCACCTTGGGGGAAAAAGTGAGTGAATTCTCACACTACCCTAAACTTTCCAGTTTTAGATTGTACCATGCACTCTGTCCGTTAGTGTTGGGCCTTGGTCATGCTGCTGGGACCCCTCTTTCCAGCCTCCTACTATTTGTTTGTTTGCTTTTAATATTTTATTGCTTTTTGGTGACAGTTTACACAGAAAATTAGGTTCCTATTTGACAATTTGTGCCCAAATTGTGAAGTGACATTGGTTACGTTTTTCACAATATGTCAACATTATCTTTAACTCTGTTCTGGTTGTTCCATTTCTATTACTCTAGTTTCCCTGCCCCTTTATCTTCTCATCTTTGCTTTAGAGTAATTGTTGATCTTTTGGTCTCATATAGATAATTTCTTAATGGAGCACCATACATCTAGGTGATACCCTTTATTTTGTGTGTCAGTCTGTTTTGATTTAAAGAGTATCTCAAGGTGATAGTCTCAGGGAGTCTTCTAGTCTGAACTGGTCCAGTATGTCTGGACTGTAAGGTCACAGAAAGGAGAAGAGGACGCACAAAAGTGAGGTTAAAGAGAAGTTTTTATTCTGAGTTTCCAGGTGAGATTTACGGGCCCCAGAGAGGGGCCCGGGCGAGGTTCACGGGTCCCTGAGAGGGGCCCGAGAAGTCACACTGCCTGGCTGGGGAGGGTAGGGTTTATAGTCTTGTGGAGGACCTAGGTGGGGACACTAAGGAAATGGTGGGGTCCATTTAGCTGTTAGCATGGGTCTGTACTTAATTAGCATGAGGAGGCTTCACAAGAGGAAGTTTGCCACTGCATGGGACTTTCTAGTCTGGGCGAGTTCTGCCACTTCGGTTGTCTTATTAGGCTGTCTCATCAGGGCTTGACACCCGGAGGAAGCTGCTAACTGGAATGTTGGTGGCTTGGGTTTGCTTCGGCCTAACATGGACGTCTTAAAAAAATTTTGAGTTCTTTCAGCATTTTTCTCCCATTCTATCAGGTTCCATCTATTGTAGTTTTGATCAGAATGATAGGTAGTGGTAGCCAAGCACCATCTAGTTACTGTGGTCTCGGGATAGATGAGGTCATGGATGTTGTAGGCAGTTAGCCCTGTAGACTAGTTTCTTCTCTGAGACTTTAATTTCTTTCTTTCTGTTTTGCTCCCAATGAGTAGAGACCAACAGTTATATCTTAGATGGTTGCTTGCACGCTTTTAAGACCCTAGATGTTACTTGCCTCACTACGATGTAAAACATGTGCATTGTGAACTATATTATGCCGGTTGACTAAGTTGTTCTGTTAGACCAAGGTCCTAAGCCTTCCAAACCAGAAAAACAATCCTGCAATGTTATGTCTGAGAAGTATCTGTAACTGTGTCCTCTACTTGTATATATGGGTGAATATACATACTGTACATATGCAGAGACAAAGATAGTTCTATCTCTGCATACATATGTACATTCCTGTTCCTACCCATGCACATATATGTCTTTACACACCCATATGTGACCATATATTCATTTTTTTATTATTGTTGGTATCATTGCAAAATTGTATATGTCATATTCTTTAGCACAGACATGCTTTTTTTCTCTTTTTAAATTTTTAATTTATTTTTATTGTGATTTGGATGAAAATTTACAGAGCAATTTCATTTTCCATACAACAGCTCATACATATTTTATTTCATGACAGTGACTACAATCCCTGTAATGTAACAGCTTTCTTCCCACTTCCTCCCTGTGATTACCTTTTTCCTGTGTCCTCCTTTCCCATGCATTCCTGCCATCTGAGCTATCTCCCTGTGCAAATACTGCCCTTCTGATCTCCCATGATTGACTGTTCTAAGGAGACCATCTACGTGGTATGAATGTTCACCTTATATGCCTGTCTATTGTTTGGCTAGAAGCCATGTGAGTGAGCTCAATTCCAGGCCCGAAGGATAACTAGAGGCCATAGTCTCAGGCTGTGGTTAAGAAGTTATCATAACTTTGCCCTCATTAGCTCTGCCCCCATTAGCTCTATTATGTATATGGACATATAGCACATACAAATACATGTGTAGAAATATTGTCTGCCATCTGGATGCATCAATTGGCTTCTCTTCGTCCAGAGCAAAGAAGCCTGAAGAAGACCAAGGACACATGGAAAAAATTAGTCCAAGGAACTAGTGGGCCATACGAAACTCAACCTACCTCACCATGAGACCAGAAGAACTAGATGGGGCTCGGTTACCACTGTCAAACTCAGAAAGGGATCGGTGCAGGAGATCCAGGATAGAGTAGAAGAAAGATGTGGAACAAAACTCAAAATCATAAAAAAGACCAGACTGGTCTGATGGAGACTGGTAAAATCCTTGAAACTATGGCCCCTAGTCACCCTTCAGGCCTGGAATTGAACTAGCTCACATGGCTTCCAGCCAAACAATAGACAGGTGTATAGGTTGAACATTTACTTTTCTTTTGTGTGCTTCTTTGCTGTTCTCTCACTCTTTGTTGATTTCTTATCCTTTAGATCCCACCTTAGACTGTCTCCAGAAATCCTTCCCATCCCTCCTTTCAGCCCCAAACCTGGGTTAAGTGCCCCTCCATTAAGTTACTATATTAAGCTGGCCTCACTCTGTCCTAATATAGTTGCTTCTTTAATGGTCTCTGGCTCCCAATGAACAGCAAGCCTAGTAAAGCTAGGGGCCAGAATATCTGTCACCTGGGGCCTGGCACAAAAGAGATATTAATAAATATTAGAGAAGGATGGAGCAATAGGCTTCACCACAAAAGAGGCAATGACCAAATGGCTTATGTTAGGGCAGCTTCCTTTTTTCTGATGAGTCGAAGGAGTTGTCACAGATAGCTTTCTGGCCATCTTTCAGAGGTAACTTCAGTGCTCTGAGCTGTTTCTTCAGTAGTGGTGACAGCACAACTGAGTCATTTGTACTCTTTCTGGTTAAAGTTCATGGTTTTCATTTCTTCAGAAATAATACTGAAAGGCATATGTAAATGGAAATGATGATGAGTGAATGATTAAAGGGAAGACAAATGGATGGGAGAGTAGAGTTGAAGTGTGGTGAAAATATGGTAGGAAGTTCTGCCTCTCTCACCAGGCAGTTGCATTACAAGCCAAGTCTCACACAGACATATAACCTCCCAGAGAGGCAGCCATATAACATGATGGGTGCTCTATCAGGATGGCTTTTGGTTGGAGGTAACAGAAAACCCAACTCAAACCAGTTTTAACAGTAAAGAGATTCATTTTCTCAGGTGACAGGAAACCCAGAGATAGGCTCAGAGTTATTTGACTTCGTGTCTTAACCGTGTGAGTGAGGACTCAAGTTCCTCCCAGCTCTCCGTGCTGCCTTTCTGGGCACTGGCTTCATCCCTAGGCTGGTAGCAGGTTGGCTGCTACAGTTACAGGCATCCCATCTGGGACCTCCATGTCCACAAAAATGAAAGCAAGTGTTTCTTTCTGTCACTGGCAAGGGGATAAGGGTTACCGTGGTTGTTCTAGATTAAGCATCTAGAGTAGATGGAATAGATACTGAATGACACTCCAGTGTTCACTTCAAATGCCAAGACTTCTAAGCCTCAAACATCCCCCAGCCTATAGGTCTTACAAGTTCTTTCAACCTGTACCAGTAAATACAGAAAATATGGAGTGAAACTCTTTCATTAATATAACACCTTAAAGCTAATAATAACCAAAGGGACATACACAGAACGTAGAATGTTTCCAGAATGGGTGAGGAGATAGAGCCTAGAAGGGGAGCTAGAGGCACTCACCAAGACCAATTCCAACATTTCAGTCTTTCTAGAGTCTGCTGAAGCCCCAGCCATCATGAACTTCCCTCCTTGCCCCTAAGGGTTAACCCCCTCCCCCAGCTGAAGGAACACTGGTTTAGTTTTAAATTTAGCCATAGCCATACATATATGATTTACATTGTAAATGGTATACACTCTTAAGAAATCTGGAATCCTTCAACCGATCAGTTATGCTTTCTTCTTTTTTTCTCCTTCTGTATGGACCTGGCAGTGTTAGGGCTGTGCTGAATGAGGTCACAGTCTAACTACAATATTAACCCTGCAAATCTGTTCATTTTCGCCTGAGCACCCTCAGGCAGGATATAGAATGTGTCCAATTGAAAAACTATTACAGACTCTGCAGTGCTGCAATGGGCTGAATCGTAACAGGAAAGTGTGTGTGTGTGCACGTGTGTGTATATATTCAGCCAGGAAATCCTTTTCTAAAAGGAAGTCAGGTAGTATGTATCACTTAAAAGGAGAGGTTATGGGATTGCATTTTTAAAGGAAAAAAATCTTTTCCATCATCCAGATTTTAAAATGCTACTTTTAATGTTTTTGAACCTTAAGTGTTTAATATTTCCTACCGCCTGTGTCTCTGTGTTTTAGCATTTTCCCTCCCCAGTATCTTTAACTCCTTTTCTTTGTGTTACAAACATCCTTTTAAGAATACATATATATATGTTTTTTTTTTTGCATTGTTGAAAATACCCAGAAGGTATAAAGAAGAATATAGAGAACACCCACGAACTCACCCAATTTAAGAAGTAAAACATTACCTCTTTTTCAATTTCTGGGTTCTGTTTAATTCAGCATGTAGGAAAACACAGCACAGATGTTAAACATTTTGTGTGGAGGCCCAATCAGCACCCCACTCATAGGAGAGGTTGAGTTTCGGAAGCATGTGTATTCGCGATCGTGCCTGGACATGTGGTTAATGCTAAGTAGTCTAACAGTTGTGCCCCAGGTAACTCCTAAAGTTGTTCCAGATCATAAAATCTATGATGTTTTGCAAATTTATATTTTATCATGCTGGGTTTTATGCACAAAAACTAGATGACTTCCCCTTTGTAATCTCCATCAAAGGCATTTTTCAAAATCCCTTTATTATGCCTTATTACTGGCTTTGCCACACATTGTTTGCATGTTGGAAAACAATCTCTGGCTAAATTATAAATTGGAAAATATACTTGTGTCTCCAGTCTAGAATTCAGACATAAATGCTCTTTTAATTTATTCCACAATTGTGGACTCTAAATATTTGACCCCTTCATTGAAAGCCAGAGAGACCTGACTTGACTTGTCTGTGGTTTGGGCTCTAATTTAAAAGCAATCAACCATGTTTGGAATATTTATATTGTATCCATGGAAAGGATGTAATACTTTATTTTCTCAAGAATACCACTTCTTACATGGGTTCTGGCTGCCACAGTGTGATTTCCTCGTTCTGCTTTGTTTCTGCCCGTTGCACCTTTGCTCATGTGACTACACTCTCTGCATCAGCTTCGGCCTCCGTTCCTCATTGGGAACTGGATATCTCCAAGAAGTCGGGCATGCAGATGAGATTCCTTGTGGTCCTCAAGCACATTCTTACCGCTTAAGGGTCCCCAGGCTGACAGTTTGGTAGGGAGATAAACGGAACAAGTAGGTAAAGTGTGGCCACCCACTATATATATATATATATATATATATATACACATATACATATGTGTATATATATAGTTGAAAAAAAATCTGTTGACTGGTAGACTTGTGATTATCTGTAAGGTCACTTTAAGTAGGTGAGATTTGCCGCCTTTTTCCCAATTTGAAAAATAAAAATTAAGAAAGGCAAAAAATAGAATTTTATGAAAACATTTTGCAGAGCACAGGTGCCGAAGATCTGTACTTATTCCAAGTACCTGGCAATGGGAAGTTTTGTAAGAGAAGGATAAATCACACGTATTTTCTTTAGATGTGTATTGTTTTAAGTGTTGATTATCTTTTCATTTGGAATGATGAGTATTTCTCCACATGCCATTTGCCAATTGTTAAATGTGAGAATTCATTAGTATAATGAACCTTATAGTTTTCAGGATTATTGAAAACGAACATTAGTTCAGCTCCTTGATTCTGAGCATGTCAAATTTTCCTTTTCTTTGTTGTAAAATCTCTTTTTCTGACAGTCACTATAACAAATGCATGACCTTGCTCGTTTGCCAAATTTTATTACTGAAGGAAAATTATTATACTACATTAATTACACTGAATGTTTAATGTAATATTTCCCTGTGTATGTTAGTCACTGGTTTATTCTTTAGGCTGTGTATATTTCCTTTTACGTAATGAAAGCAAGGAAAAAAAAATCTAAACTTGCTTCTCTCTCTGTAGGACAGTCGGCCCAATATGTCAAGACCTCTGATCACTAGATCCCCGGCATCTCCACTGAACAACCAAGGCATTCCTACGCCAGCACAGCTCACAAAATCCAATGCACCTGTCCACATTGACGTGGGCGGCCACATGTACACCAGCAGCCTGGCTACCCTCACCAAATACCCCGAATCAAGGTAATTTGAAAGCTGACACATCTGTCTCAGAAGTGCGTGTGTTTGATGATCTGTTTTTCCTCTGACCAGGGTGGCACTGAGGCCTCTCCAAGGCTGAGGTTAGGACATAAAAAGCACTGTGTGGGGCTGCTGCATTGCAGAGGCTTCTCTTGGATGTGGCTGTCATCCTCTATGAGTCAGGATCTGACCCACAGCGTTAGTCAAGTACATGTAAAAATATCACACCCGAGTGGAGCTCTGTGATATTTCACTCAGCAAAGATCTTCCTTTTTCTCACTGTTTTACAAAAAGGAGGTTGATTTCTCCTACCACCTCCACCCGCTTTCTTCTCTCCTTTTCTTTGAAAACACTTGCTTAAATTTTTTTTATAATTTGATAGGAGATCAGTTGGCCCACCAACTTGTGAACTAGGGGGAAAAAAATTGAGGCTCTAATCAGTGAGGCAGTATATTTAGAACAGTATGCAAAAGTCCAGGAAACTAAGATAGTCTTGTTAATTGAAAAAAAAAAAAAAAGAAATGGGGAAGGCTTGGGGCATGGAACTTACAAAGCAGCTCAAGCCAAATAACATATGAAGAGGAAGGGTTGTCATCCATAAAATGTGTGATGAGGGAGGATGGTTTACATGTAGACAATATAAATTTGTGCTTGTGAGGTATCCCCTCCTACACCCCTACCCACCTATTTCTAAAGGAGTTCCAAAGAAATAATTTACTTTGCTCACTGGGACAACCCTCCTGGCTCTGCCCCAGATTTGGGGGCTAGGATGGGCTAGGATATTTATCTTCACCAGCTCTGCTGGTGGGTAAGGGAGGAGGCATGAGCTCACGTAGGCTAATTTCTTCCCTTGTTTCTGCTCCTTAGGGGACGAAAACATACTGCTAAGTCCTCAGAAAGGCAACCCATTGCATTTTTGAAAATGTCTTACAAAGTAACAGATACCAGGTCGCTTACAACCTAAAAAGATAACAGTGAAACAGAGGTCACCATGACCTTGATAACTGCCGGAAGATATTTTTGTTTCCTTTCTTTCTTTTCTTTTACTTTCGTTCTACTGCTTTATACTTTATGAAAGGATATGAACATTGAGAAGAAGAAAAATGAGATATTGTATCTCTTGATCTCCAGATTTAATTTCTATAATAAAAATGAAATGATTTTTAAAAGTATATTTCTAATCAATTAACAAAAAAGCTACAGGGATACTTCATTTTATTTAGCTTTGCTTTACTGCACTTTGTAGATAACTGCTTTTTTTTTTTTTTTACAAATTGAAGATTTGTGGCGACCCTCCATTGAGCAAGTCTGTTGGAGCCATTTTTCTAACAGCATGTGCTCACTTTGTGTCTCTGTGTCACATTTTAGTAATTCTCACAATATTTCAAACTTTCATAATGCTCTGGCACAGTGCCTAAGGCATTTGACTGCTAACCAGAAGGCTGGCAGTTCAAATCCACCACCTGCTTCATAGAAGGATGGGGCAATCTACTTCCATGAAGATTTCTCACCTTGGAAACTCATTGCCCAGTCTTCCTTCTGTGGAGTGGCTGGTGGGTTTGAACCGCTAGCCTTCTAGTTAGGAGTCACATGGCTTAGGCACTATGCCAGCAGAGCTCCTATTTATATATTACATATTTATATTTAAATGTATATGTTTTATTACTGAAATTATCATATCAGCCAATTACTAGTATTACTGAGTTCTTCTGTAAAGATTTGCAGCCTTGAAACCCTACAGGGTCACTCTGAATCGGAATCACCTTGATGGCAGTAGGTTTGGTTTCCCTTCCCTAAGTGCATAGTAGTCGATGCTACAAAATCATGTTGCAGTGATTGCTGTGGTTTCCAAGAATGTACTGAAATAAGTAGTGTGCTTTAAAAAAACAAAACCCTTATTTCCATCCCTTCTAGCCTTTTGCTAATACCAACATTAACAATAGAAAGTCACTGCTGCCTCTTCTGATGAACCTTAATTCTAGAGGACAAGTCACAAAACTTGCATGAGAATCACAAACTGCATCCTCAACTACAGCAGAATTCACCTGTCTGATGGCCTTTTGCTTCAGTTTGCTTAATGTTTGTTTATTTGAAATGACAGAGGTTTGTGTGTGTGTATAGAGGAAATACACATAACAAAACAATTGCCAATCCAGTTTTCACATGTATTATTCATTGACACTGATTACATTCTTCATGTTGTGGAATGTTTATCACTGTCCTTTTCTGAATTATTCCCACACTATTAACATAAACTCAGTTCTCCCCACCTCTAACATGGGGGGGGTTGATAATTACACTATTTGTATGTGACACACAATAGGTTATCTTTTAGTCTCATTGCAACTGGATGGGACTCTTCCCCCTGATGAGTGGGCTACAGGGGTTTGATCCTTGTGGAGCTCACTGGCATCACTTGGCCTATTGTCACTGGTAGAAGGGTTAGAGGCTCTATTTACTCATTTCCTCTCTTGCAAATAATTTACCACTTTACGCATTTTGGTGCTGCATGTTATTAGACCTCAAATAGTGTCTCATTTGGAGACTCTTCTTTGGTCCATCTATTCATGGATATTTCTTTTTTTTTTTTTTTTTAATTGTGATTTGGGTGAAAATATACAGAGCAAATTCACTTTC
>NW_006921617.1:4729792-4771479 GCF_000298275.1 Orycteropus afer afer
TGATTGTTCTCTCCGAGGAGTATATCTACCTCAGGTAAATGTTGAGCTCATATGCCTGTCTTTTGTTTGGCTGGAAGCCACAGATGTGGGTTCAGTTCTAGACCCAAAGGACAGCTAGGAGCCATAGTCTCAGTGGGTCTACCAGGCTCTATCGGACTAACAAACCTGGTCACCCCCCCCCTTTTTTTTCCCAAATGATTTTGAGTTTTGTTCCACATTGTTCTCCCTCTCTATCCAGGATCTCCTACATAGATCCCCATCTAAGTGGTTGACACTGGTAGTCAGGCACCATCTAGTTCTTCTGGTCTCATAGTCATGTATTCATGGATATTTCTAAGAGTCTTCTTTTTGTCCCTTGTTATCCACACCCTGAAACATGCATCAAATTATGTGGATTTTAGTATTATCTACACCTGCATTCTCATAGGCATCCACTAACCACATGCAGCTATTGAGCATTGAGATGTAGCTGGTCTCCAAATTGAAATGTCCTGTTAAGTGTAAAATAAAACACCAAGTTTTAAAGAATTAGTACAAAAAATTTGTAAAATATCTCAATAATTTTCTACTGATTTCATGTTGGGATGATAATAAATAAAATATATTACTAAAAGTAATTTTATCTGTTTCTTTTTACTTTTTAAAATGTGGTTACTAGAAAATTTAAAATTATGTGTACATTTCACTTTGTATTTCTATTGGATGGCAGAGAACTATGCACAAATGTTTAAAAACAAATTTAATTAAGCCAACCCCCAGTCTGATACTCTGTGTATCATCAATTGAATTTCTCTTTCACCAACTGAATTAGCAAAGATAGAGTTGTCCATCTTCCTTGCCCAACCTTTCCCTAGGCTTCCTTGTCCCTGGTGGGCCAGAGTATCATGGAAGCAGTATCAAAAATAACTCGTTTCATTAATCCTGTGTTTGAATGGCTCTGTGTTGTTGTTTGGCCCTGAATAGGTTCAGTTTCTGGGCATCTGTCTTTTTCCCTATAAAATAGGCACAAATACATATTCTTGCAAGGTTATCAGGAGGATTAAATATGATTATGAAAAGCATGTCAAGACTCTACTCTTGACATACAGTATTGCCTCATACTTCATCTTCTTCCAAACCCAGCAATGATTTCTCTTGAAACTGTCTTTCAGATCCAAAATATATTTTATTCCTTCGTATCCTAGACCATGGAAATAACCTTATTTCTGGACTTTTGTCTGGATTACTACAGACTTGTCTCCTGATCTGGTGGCCTCTTGCTTCCTTGATGCTAAATACCCCACCGAGGTTGCTTTTGCTACCTTGTTAGAGACCTGCGAAGGAGTTCCACGATCACTTTTATTGTTAGGAGATACTTTTAAGCATATGTCAAGACTTTTGGAAATAAGCCTTACAAAGTACCCTCTGTTTCTGTTGCTTACACCTAAAGCAGATGTCAGATAGCACTGGTCTAGATGTTGAGTTTGCCATTGTGTATTGCTTTGCTTTCTCTTGTTTTAAGTAATTGGATGTTTATTTCAAGGCAATAGTCAGTCTCATGAGACCCATACACAAGTTTTACTAGTCAAAGATAGAGAAGACTGTAGATCTTAAAAGACTGTTGTATAATTTCAAAGGACCTGCAAAGAACCTTTACTCTATTTTCCAATTCTATCTATATTTGACCCTCTTGGCTAAAAAGCTCTGGTGGTGCAGTGCCTAAGGTATTTGACTGCTAACCAGAAGGTTGGTGGTTCAAACCCACTAGCTGCTCCATGGAAGGAAGATGAGGCAATCTACTTCTGTAAAGATTTACTGTTTTGGAAACCCAATGGGGATTACTATGAGTTGGAATAAACTCAATAGCAGTGGGTTTGGTTTTTGGTTTCTTGGCTTTAGAACATCATCCTGGAAGGTGGTATGATGAGCTACATGGTTGAACTTTAGAAGCACCTGGGAAGCATTAAAAAAAAAAAAAAAAAAAAAAAACCCAGATACTAAAGACCTATACAGAGAAAACTACAGGAAACTATAAGAAATCTACATAAATAGGAGAACATACCATGTTCATGGATAGGAAGACTGAGCATTGTGAAAATGTTTATACTGCCAAAGCAATTTACAGCTTCGGTGCAATCCTGATCCAGATTCCACCAGCATTCTTTAAGGACATGGAAAAAACAATCACTAATTTTACATGGACAGTAAAGAGACCTCGGATAAGCAAAACACTACTGAAGAAGAACAAAGTAGTAGGTCTCACACTCCCTGATCTCAAAACCTGCTATACAGTCATAATAGTCAAAACAGCCTGGTATTGATAAAATGCAGACACATAGACCAGGAGAACAGAATTGAGACTCCAGAAATAGATCCATCCACCTGTGGTCAGCTGATCTTTGACAAAGGGCCAAAATCCATTAAATGGGAAAGAGACAGGCTCTTTAACAAATGGTGCTGGATCCTTTTGTGGAGTGATGAAACAAGATCCATACTTCACACTATATACAAAAACAAACTCAAGATAAACCAAAGAGTTAAATGTAAAACCTAACAGTATAAAGTTAATCAAAGAAAAATTAAGAGCAAGCTTAGGGGCCGTAATATATGCCATAATAGACTATCAAACGTAACAAAAAATGCACAAACTGCAGAAGATAAACTAGATGACTGGGATCTTCTAAAAATTCTTATGTGCATCAAAAGCCTTTTCCAAAAGAGTATCTACAGATTGGGAAAAAAAGAATATTCAGCAATAATATATCTGACAAGGGACTTATCTCTAAAATGTATAGAAAATGCCAACACCTCAACATCAAAATGACAGACAGTCCAATTAAAAAGTGGGCAGAAGACATGAACAGACACTTCACCAAAGAAGATGTTCAGGTGACCAATAAACACATGAAGAAATGTTCACTATCATTAGCTGTTAGAGAGGTGCATGTCAAAATACCAATGAGGTATCAGTTCTCCAGCAATAATAGCAAATTTGAACAAGACAGAAAATAACAAATGTTGGCAAGGATGTGGAGAGATTGGACCTCTCATACACTGCTAGTGGGATTGTAAAATGACACAACCACTGTGGGAAATAGTATGGCACTTCCTTAAAAAATTGGAAATAGAACTGCCATTTGATCTAGCCAATTCCATTACTAGATATATATCCTGAAAAGTGAGAGCCAGGACGTGAATAGATATATGCATGCCTATGTTCATCGCAGCACTATTCACCATAGCAAAGAGATGGAAACAGGGTAAGTGCCCATCAGTGGATGAACGGATAACCAAACTATAGTACATACACACAATGGAATACTATGTAACTGTAAAGAATAATGAATCCTTGAAACACCTCATAACATGGATGAACTTGGAGGACATTGTGCTGAGTGAAATAAGTCAATCACAGAACGACAAATATTGTATTAGCCCACTATTATAAAAAGTCAAGGAAAGGTTTACATATGGTAGGAAAATATCTTTGTTAGTTACTACGTATTACAGGGGGAGAGGAGGCAAAATTGCTAGATAGGTAGAGACAAGTATTGATTTGGGTGAAGGGAAAGTCAATATACCAAAAGTGAGTGACCAACACAATACTACTAAGGAAAAGGAAGACATTGAGGGGTGCACAAGAGTTAAAGACAACAAAGGTAAACACTTTTACATACACTGCATTATCAGTAATGGCAAACATTAATCTACTGGTGAATGGATAGGTAGACAGGCTAAATGATCAGTATGGGTAGGCAAAAGGGAATATACCTACCCATGACCATTTGTAAGTTTTGGCAGATGATGTTTCTATGTATGTATTCGTATGTGCTGTAAGAATGCCCATATATACACTAGAGCTAATGGAACAATGTTATGATAACTTCTTGACCACAGCCAAACACCTTGAGGGAGTGAGTTGCTGAGCCTGTGAGCTTGGGATGATGGTCTTGGGGGACATCGAGCTCAATTGGTATAACCTACTACACAAAAACAAGTTCTACATCCTACTTTGGTGAGTAGCACCTGGGGTCTTAAAAGCTTACAGGCGGCCATCTAAGATGCAACTATTGGTCTGTCCTCATCTGAAGCAAAGAAGAATGAAGAAATCCAAAGACACATGGAAACAATTAGTCCAAAGGACAAGTGGGCCATGTGAACCTCAGTCTGTATGACCCTGAAACTAGAAGAACGAGATGGTGCCCAGCTACCACTTCAACTGCTTGGAAAGGGATCAAAATAAGAGAACCTGGATACAGTGAGAAAAAAATGTGGAACAAAACTCAAAATCATAAAAGACTAGGCTTACTGTCTGATAGAGACTGGTGAAATCTCTGATACTATGACCGCTAGTCACCCTTCAGGCCTTGAATTGAACTCACTCCCATAGCTTAACTTTCAGCCAAATAGTAGACAGGCCTTCAAGGAGATTTACACCAGGGAGATCAAAAGGGCAGCATTTGCTCAGGGAGAAAGCTCAGTGGGCAGGAATGCATGGGAAAGAAGGACACAGGGAAAGAGTAACGGCAGGGAGGAAGTGGGAAGGGAACTGTTAACATTGTGGGGATTGCAATCAATGTTATGAAATAAAATGTATACGAACTGTTGAATGAAAAATGAATTTGCTCTGTACACTTTCACCCAACTCACAATAAAAAAAAAAAAAAAATTGAAAGAAAATTTATTGAGGCTTACTTTGTGGCCTAACATTTAAAAAAAAAAAAAAAGAAGAAGAAGAACCATGGCCAGGCCCATCCCAGACTAATAAAATTACAATCTCTGGCTTTTTTTCTAAGAGGATCTGATTTTTACCATCTGTCTTTGAACAATACCAAGATGTATGTATATGGTCTAAGTGAACTTGGGTTTCTCCTTTCCCTCAAAGAATATATTATGCTGTATCATAATGGCCATTTCACCAGAAGAGAATATCTTTTGATCTTCATTTCTTTAATTCCCAAGGTTATCAGTGGCTCCACTGTGTGTGTGTGTGTGTGTGTGTGTCCATGTGCTTTTTCATTCTTGGCTAGTAATCCCTGAGCAGTAATTTAGTAGGTACTGGGCATTGGTAGCTCAGTGGTAGAATTCTCGCCTCACATGCAGGAGGCCTTGGTTCGATTCCTGACCAGGGAATTCCTGACCTTATGCAACCACCATCCATCTGTCAATGGAGGCTTGAGTGTTCCTATGAGGCTGGACAGTTTCAGCAGAGCTCCCAGACGAAGAGAAACTAGGAATATAGGTTTAATGATCTACTTCCAAGAATCAGCCAATCAGAACTCTATGGATCACAATACAGTCGATCATGGCTCTGGCACAGGACCTGGCAGCATTTCATTCCTTCATGCATGGGGTCACCACGAGCAGGGGGCCCACTGGACAGCCACTAACACCAAGCCCTGAGTAGTAATTCAATAAACTAACTTAATTTTACATTTCATAGTAAGTTTAATCATTCACATTGTTATCCTTTTCCATCATCAAGTGATTTTTAACTAAGGGAACTGAAGCTTTCAAATTAAAGTATTGCAAACCCAAACTGACTGCTATCAAGTTGCTTCTGACTCTTAGTGACCCTGTAGGACAGAGTAGAACTTCCCCATAGAGTTTCCAAGGCTATAAATCTTAACAGAAGCAGACTGCCTCAGCTTTCTCATGCAGAGCAGCTGGTAGGTTCAAACCACCAGCCTTTTGGTTATCACATGCGGTAGTTAAGGTTGTGTGTCAACTTGGCTGGACCATGATTCTGTGTGCCATTGTTCCCATGATGAGATCTAATGTAAAGTAGTCACCTCCGTGGTAGGATATGCTTTGTGCAGTCAGTCAGTTCAAAGAGTTTCCTCAGTGGTGTGGCCTGCTTCCAGTATATGGATGTCTTGGGAAATTTCTCAGACTTCCTGTTGAATCTGGATTCTTGATCTAGCTAATCATCATCTGGTTTGTGGAGCTGAATCAGTGGCCTGCAGTATTGCCAGCCAATCTTGGAATTGTTGGCCTTACAGCTTGTGAACCAATAATCTGCCATTTTACCTACCTTGGATGTATCTTGGATTCATCATCTGCCAAAGTCAGCAGCTTGCTATACTGCATGCAGATCTTGTGTTCATCAGCCCCTGCAGCTGTGTGAGCCAGCTTGACATTTGACCCACAAACTGGGGACTTGCCAGCCTCTCCAACTGTGTGAGCCGTTTCCCCGAGATAAATTTCTCTGTGTATGTCTCTCTCTATCCTTATATGAGTGCATGCATGCGCACGTGCACACATACACATGCACAAATGCACACACGCACACACATATAATATCTTTACTGGTTTTGCTTCTCTAGAGAACCTGACATTTGGTACCAAGAGAATGGGGTGTTGCTATAACAGATACCTAAAATGTGGAAGCAGGAGTGGAGCACATCCTTAGACCCAAGATCTCTGTGCTGAGACCATAGCAGAGAGATGGCAGCAGCAGAGATGAGAGACCAGCAAGAGACAGAGCAACAGCCTTGCCAGCCCACCAAGCAAGAGAGCCTCTGAGCAGGAGCTTCCTGCAAGAATAGGTTGCCACTAATTAGCAACTAATTGGTAGAGTTGAAGAGCTTTATAATATTTGCTGGAATAGGGCAGAGGCCAGGCTGAGTTCTTCTAGAGACCAAGAAAACAGGAAGCAGAGTTGCCTCAGTCTCAAAGGGTAGGACCGTGACCTCTGGAGCATCAAAGGGTGGAACCACCACAGCTTCTTAGGTTTTAGAGTCAGATCTTCAATTCTGGAGGGTGGAGCTGCCATACCAGTGGGATGGGCCATATCCACTGCCCAAAAGTAAAGAGGCAGGGTTGCCATGCCAAGGGGTTGAGATCACGATCCCTCAAATGGATGAGGATTCTCAGAACTATCCAGTGAAGGAAATACAGGTGCCAAGTTGGCAGGGGTAGAATGTGGTAGTTAAGGTTGTGTGTCATCTTGGCTGGGTCATGGTTCTGAGTGGCTTGGCAACTGGATGTAGTTATTGGCCATGATGAGATTGTCATCACCTCTATGGTGGAATCTACTGTGAGATGTTAATCAATTAAAGGAAACTGCCTTTGGGCATGCTTCCAGTATGTATGGAGAAGTTTTGAGGAAGATCTTTAGCTTTTGGCACATTTTGGATCCTGGGTTTGTCTGAACCTTCTTCTCCAGTTCCTGAACTTGAACCAGTAGCCTCCTGTGTTGCCTGCTAATCTTGGGATTGTGCCATTTTACCTGTCAATCTTGGGTTTGTCAGGATCAGCAGCCAGCAGCTGCAGGAGTCACAAGAAACCTCTAACTTGCTCCAGTGAGCCAGAACAGGAGGCAGAGCTGAAGCCCAGGATCAAGAGGCCTTCATCCAGCCCTTAGAACTGACACTCTGAAATCAGACTTCTAGCCTTCTAAACCGTAAAAGAATAAATTCCTGTTTGTTAAAGCCATCCATTTGTGGTATTTCTGTTATAGTAGCACTAGAGAACCAAGAGGGAGCTCTGGTAGCATAGTGCCTAAGGCATTTGACTGCTAACCAGAAGGTTGGTGGTTCAAACCCACCAGCTACTCCTTGGAAGAAAGGTTGGGCAATCTACGTCCATAGTTACACTGCCTCAGAAACCCAAGGAGGGGTCACTATAAGTTGTATCCTACTTGACAGCAGTGGATTTGGTTCTTCTTTTTTTTTTTCTTTTTTGGTAGAGAACCGAGACAGAATTTGGTACTAGGAGTGGGGTAATATTCTCCAGGAGGTTGTATATGCTCTAACCAGCATCCAGTATATGGTACTGTTTCTCCAATATCCAGGATTCACAAGTCCAGGAACTAAAGGATGGAAATGGGAGTGGCACCATTCACTATTACTCCTAGTGACCCACTCAAAAAATATTTGCTTCCTGTCCCTTGACGCTGTGCTCTGTGGTTCTGGAGATCTTAGTCCCAAAAGGAGGAACACTACCACCTGGAGACAAAATACTGATTCCATTGAACTGGAAGTTAAGAATGCCACCCCACCATTTTGGACTCCTCGTACTTCTGGATCAACAGGCAAAGAAGGGAGTTCCTATATTGTGTGGTGTGATTGATCATGGTCACCAAGGGGAAATTGGATTAATATTACATAATGGAGGTAAAGAAGACTCTATCTGGAGTACAGGATATTCTTTAGGACATCTCTTAGTACTGCCATGCCCTGTGATTAAAGTAAATGGGAACACTACAGCAACCCAATTATGATATGACTACTAATGGCCCAGATCCTTTAGTAATGAAGGTCACCCCATTCGGCAAAGAACCACGACCAGCTGAGTGCTTGCTGAGGACAAGGGGAATACAGAATGGGTGGTGGAAGAAGGTGATTCTGAATACCAGCTATGACCATGTAACCAGTTGCAGAAACAAGGTGTGATGGTTAAGTTTGTGTGTCAACTTGGCTAGGCCTGGTTGAGTGGCTGGGCAGCTGGATATAGTATTCCCCATGATGAGACTGGTAATCAGGTCCATGGTGGAATCTACTGTGAGCCGCTGAGTAGCTGCCTTTGGGTATGTGGCCTGCTTCCCGTATATAAGAAACAGCTTTAGGAATGGTCTCTCACTTATGGCACGCTTGAACCCTGCATGTAGCCATGTTTAGCAGCCTGCCATGCTCTGCCGACCTTGGGACTTTCAATGGACTTGAATTAATGGCCTGCCATGTGGTTTGGTAACATTGGGACTGTGCCATTTTATCTGTCGACCTTGGGCTTGTTAGCCTTAGCAACCAGTATCTATCTGAGTGCAGAGATGCCTCTGTCTTCAGTGGGTCTGGAGCAAGAGGCAGAGCTGAAGCCCAAGGTCGAGGGGCTTTCACCCAGCCCCTAGAGCCTGGCACTTTGAACTCAGACTTCTAGCCTCCAAAACTAGAAGAGAATAAACTCCTGTTAAAGCCATTCCATTTGTAGTATATTCCTGTCAGAGCACACTAAGTAACCAAAACAGAACTGAACCAAAGGCCGGCCCTTTTACCTGCCGATCTCTGAATTGTTGCCTTCCCAGCTTATGAGCCAACAGTCTGCCAGTCTTGGATTTGTCAGCTGCTGAAGTCAGCTGCCTGTTACACTGCCTGCAGATCTGTGTTCATCAGTCCCTGCTGCTGTGTGAGTCAGGAAAGGCCTCCAGCTTGACATTTGACCTATGAACTTGGGACTTGCCAGCTTCTACAACAAATTTATCCCTGAGATAAATTTCTCTTTCTGTGTTTTTATACATACACACACACACACACACACGGGCAATCTACTTCCATAGTGATACCGCTTTGGAAACCCAAGGAGGGGTCACTATGAGTCAAGTCCAACTCGATGGCACATAAGCTTTACTGGTTTTGCTTCTCCAGAGAATGTAACCTAAGACAGCAACCAAATGCTTTAACCACTGTGCCACCAGAGCTCCTTGCATACATCAGTGGTATAATCTGTCTTTACCAGTGTTCTGTATAAGATATAAAACTATTCTTTGGAGATGTTTCTGAGACAGATTATGATATACACTGAGCCAGTGATAAATACTTTTTACTTTCCAAAGATTCGACCAGCCTCTGATTCTGTTTGCTATTTTGAATTATAATCACAAAAATACCCAGTTCAGATCTGCAATAAATTTATATCAGATAAGTTTTTTAAAAAAAAGTCAAGGAAATCATATCACCATCAAGAAAATATTACAAATGTATGTACAATGATAGAACATGTTTTATTTAACAGTTTGTTAACTTGATTTATAACATGTAAATACCCAGACATATGGTAGGTAGGCCTCCATTAGTACTCTTACCTCAGGCCCTGCAAATTTGAAGGACAGACCCGATTACAGCTGATTCAAGAATCCAGGCACCTTTTGTTAATATCTGAGTATCTAAATAATTTTTGTCATAAGTAAGTAAGATTGGTACAAAATTATCTGGCCTCTTAAAAAAAATTGCCATTGATATTCTGAAATATTTTTTAGCAACATATGATATAATAAAACATTTATATGTTCTAGGACTGCTTTTAAAGACCCATATTTGAGTTCAAACATAGGTCTATTTCATCCTTTATTATTACTCTAACAAAAAAAAAAACATTCATAGCAGGTATATGATGCTTACTCAGGTGCAGACTTTAAAACAGGAACTGGGTTGCTGCTGCTAACAGAACCTGTTGGGTGGTGATTAGGCAGAAGTCTTAACTAAAAGCTGAACGTCAGCCAGGCAGGGGTGGACAGCAAAGTGAACACAGGTTTACTGATCTGTAGTGAACAGTTTCACGTATTTTTCACCCCATCATGTGGTGAAACCCCACGTGAAAGTATTCACTACAGATTGGTAAGAGAGGACAAGTAAGCCTGTGCTTCCCTTGTCTACTGGATACTCTAGCCCTGTTAAGGATTGTAAATTGGAAAAGCAGCTTTGATTCTATAGGAAGGTGCTGTGGGGTTGGGAAAGACACAGATGCTAACTATACCTAGAAGCAGAATCTATGATGGGAAAAATGTGAAATTGTTCACTACAGATTAATAAATAAGCACAAGTAAGCCGTGTTTACCTTGCTTATTGGGTAATCCGACACTGCAGCCAGTGACCTGGGGGTGAAAGGCGAGCTCGAATGTTACAGTCCTCTCAGTCATCCAATCTGACTGCTTGACAGAAGTTGTGTAGGTTTCAAACCCAGTACATGAATTAACTCCCACATAAGTAGATTATGCTAAATTGGTCTCTCCTAAATAGCATCGGAGTTACTAAGCACACTGGCATATACAGGTAATTGCAAAACTCAAGCAACTCTGCTCCCAGCCTTGCAGTTGACAGCCGTTGCCACCCAAGGGGTGTGTATTTGAAGCTTCAGGACAGAGACGCCAAGCATGTATGCTTTACCAGCCGGGACCAAATTCCCTTGAGTGCTTCACGCTGGCAGTGTTAACCAGCACAGAATTGTTACGGGAGCTGCACTGCACAGAAAGTCAGACGGGTGCAGTATGAAGGGATGGCGCATACACCCTGAGGACTACTGAGTTTCATAGTTTGGATTTCCACGCCATTGTTGCAGGCCACCCTAGGGGGCTTGTTGTAATCCTTTGTTAGAGCTGGAGGTCCTGAGCTGTGACTTTTTATAACTTCGTGGTTTTTGTTTAACACTACGGTCCCTAGACATGGGTCCAGCAGAGTTGCCATTCAAGCCCATGGTTCTAAATCACAACAGAAGAGCCCCAAAATAAATACATTTTATTTGCCTAACAGTTCTCCAAGTTGTCATTCAGAATTATTGCATAGTATTGAACAGGATACTTTTTATTATGACCTACTATTTAGATCAGGACCTCTGGTGGCATAGTGCCTAAGGCACTTGACTGCTAACCGGAAGGCTGGCGGTTCAAATCCATCAGCCACTCCTCATGAAGGAAGGTTGGGCAATCTACTTCCACAGTGATACTGCCTTGAAAACCCAAGGAGGGGTATCTATGAGTCAGATCCAACTTGATGGCAGTGTTTGGTTTTTGGTTTTTGCTCTTTAGACCATTTTTAAAAATTCAGTGTTTATGTCAAAAGTTCACAGGATAGGTTTTGGGTTTTATTTTATTTTATTTTTTTTTAAGATAAGTGTAACTAAATCTTAGAAGCCCTGGTGGTCCAACAAGCAAGCACTCGGCTGCTAAACAAAAAGTTGGTGTTTCAAACCCCTGCAGTGGCTCCACAGCGGAAAAACTTGGCAATCTGCTCCCATCAAGATGAGAGCCTAGAAAACCCTCTGGGCAGTTCTCCTCTGTAACATGGGGCCACTATAAGTTAAAATCGACTCCATGACCCCAACAACAGAAATCAAATTTAGGTGTAATCTCAGCACAAATGGGAAGAGAACACTTCTGTGCTGCTGTAAAAACGTCTACAGAAATACATAAAATGTTAAAACTAATAGGGAGCGATTTTGACTGGTACGATTTGGTTGCTCTTTAAAAAAAGAAAATTAGTTTGTGGAAGAATTAAAAGGAGGAAAAGCATCTGGTAAATAAAAATGAAAAGTTTCTCCAGGGTAAAGGGAAAATTTCCTCTTCTCTTTCTGTTCTTTTCATCTCACAATATTGCTTTTCCAATATTGCACGTCAGTTATATAGGCAAAGAGAAAATGAAACTGGCTTCAAAGACTTTAAAAAAAAATGGACTTTTCTCTTCAGTTCTGAAAAGCCAGTCTGACCCAAGCCATGGTAGTTTCAATAGCTTCATATGCATGTGGGAGCTGGACAATGAATAGGGAAGACCTCAGAAGAATTGATATATTTGAATTGTGGTGTCAGTAAAAAATATTGAAATGTACCATAAGCTGCTAGAAGAACAAACAATTATGTCTTAGAGGAAGTACAGCCAGAATGCTCCTTGGAAATGAGAATGGCCAGACTTCTCTCATATGTTGGTCATATTGTCAGAAGGAACTAGTCCCTGGTGAAGGATGTGATGCTTGGTAGAGTAGAAACTCTCAAACTCATTGCCCTTGAATGGGATCCGACTCATAGCGACCCCTCCTTGGGTTTCCAAGGCGATATCACTACAGAAGTAGATTGCCCAACCTTCCTTCTGAGGAGTGCCTGGTGGGTTTGAACTGCCAGCCTTCTGGTTAGCAGTCAAGTGGCTTAAGCGCTATGCCACCAGAGCTCCTTGGTAAAGTAGAGGGTCAGTGAAAAAGGAGAAGCCCCTCGGTGAGATAGATTAACATAGGTGCTGCGACAGTGGCAACAATTGTGAGGATGGCGCAGGACCAGGCAGTGTTTGGTTCTGTTGTATATAGGGTTCCAAGGAGTCAGAACCAACTCGACGGCACCTAGTAACAACAGGAGTAACATGGGAGTCCCTGGATGAGCAAATGGTTAAGAGCTCAGCTGCTAACTGGAAATGTGGAGGTTCGCATCCACTTAGAGGGGCCCTGGAAGAAGGGCCTGGTGATTTGCTTCCCAGAATCCAGCCATTAATACCCAGTGCAGCACAGATCTGCTCTGACATCCATGGGGTTACTGTGAGTTAGAATCTATTGCACAGCAATTGGTTGCCTGTACGGTAACTTAAGCTGCACCACCAGTCGATTTAGCAGACTTCCTTTGCCACGAGAGGACAAAAACAGGCCTGGCTCTTAAAGTAATCTCACTCATGAAGTCTTGTCTTGGAGCATAATGTGAAGAAAAGATGGCCTGACAGTACCTGTGGTTTTTTTTCCCTGTCACATTTTTTCATTCATTTGGTAAATTGACTGATGCTCCCCATATGCCAAGGCATATAGTTGGCAACAAGTCCTTTCCCTCTGGTAGTTTACATGGGGAGGAGGACAGACAATAAAGCAAGTAAAGAAGCAATAAGCAATATTTCAGTTAGTGGTACCGGCTGTTACAAAAAATAATACAAAATTAACAGGTGTGCATTGGACATGCACAGAGCATTTGTACATAGAACGTTTGCCCTTATATTAAGTCTAAAGATCATTGTAGTCTTACATTTTTTTCCTTTTTGAAGAAATATTTTTGTTTGTTCATCTGAATATTCAAGAAAAGAATCGAGTTGATAATTTAGTTTAAATTTAGAAGCCGACTTTCACTTCAGCATCACAAATCACACCTGATCCATGATTAAGTGCCTATTCTGGGTTCTGTTCCTTCATCTCTTATTAGCTGATGTGGAGATAATTATGTTCACCCTTCATCTCAGTGGGAGGGAAATACATAATTAGGTATGAACTGAGATACTGTTTCTAGTAAGAATTTCCTTTAATTTTGCAAGTATTGGTCACTGAAATTGTGTTTTCTTAAATAATGTTGTTTCAGGTGAAAATTTATGCAGCAAATTAGGTTCTCCTTTAGCAGTTTTTATACAGATTGTTCCACACCATTGGTTAGTTTTTACAATGCGTCAGCATTTTTATTGTTTCCATTTTGTTTGCTGTGTTTCCATTGATCTAACTTCCCTTCTCATCCTTGCCTTCTCATCTTTGCTCTTTGGTAAATATTGACCATTTGGTCTCAAATAGTTAATTGTTTAAGGGAACACAATATTCAGGGATGATGCTGTTTATTTTATAAGCCAGTCTATTATTGGCTGAAAGATGACTTACAGAAATAGCTTCAAATCCAAGTTAAAAAGTTATCTTAGAGTGATAATCTCAGGGGTTCCTCTTGTCTCTATCAGTCCAGTTGGTCTGGCCCTTTTTGGGAATTTGAGTTTTATTCTACATTTTTCTCTCATTCTATCCAAGGCCTTCTATCAGGTCACTGGTCAGAGTAGTCAGTACTGGTAGCCAGACACCATGTAGTTCTTAGTCCTGTGGACTAGTTTCCTCTTTGAGCCTTTGGTTGCCTTCATTCTCATACTCCCATGAATAGAGACCAGTAGTTGTCATTTAGATGGCTGCTCTCAAGCTTTTAAGACCCCAGATGCTATTCACCAATCTAAAGCATTATCTCTGTGAACAGTATTATGCCAGTTGACTAACCCCCGAGACTATGGTCCCAAGCCTTATAACCTAGTAAACTAATCCCATGAGTTGCTTGAATATGTCTAGAGAGCCTCTGAAACTCTCTGGGTGAGCAAATGGTGTGTGGTTTGTTATATAAGTGGATATATATGCAGCTCACACAAACATGTATATACATAGGCCTGCAGACACAGCTATACATGCATGTGCACTTACATATGCCTTTCTGCACACATATATGCATCTATATCTACCCACGTAAACACACACTTTTTTTTTTTTTGGTTGGTTTTATTGTTGTTGCAAAATTGTATATGTTGTAGTATTTACCAGAATTGTCCCTTTTTCTGTGTACTTCTTAGTGTCTTTATTTACCTTCGTCAAGTTGTGCTGACTTCACCTATATTTGGTCTTGTTTTTCCCATCACCTGAACAAGTGTCTGATACCTTTATTGTTTAAGGGAGCACAAAAAGTGATTTTCCCACCCTCTCCCCCTTATCCTTGGTAACCATCAAAGAATTTTGTTTTCTACGTGTATACTAGTTCTTGACATTTCATAATTGTGACCATGTACTTGTCTTCCTGTGATTGACGTATTTCATTCAGTATAACGTCCTCCAATTCATCCATCTTATAAGGTGTTTCACAAACTCCTCATTATTCTTTATAGTTACATAGTACTCCATTATATGTATGTACTACGATGTGTTTATCCATTCATCGGTTGGGCACTTGGCTTGTTTCCATCTCTTTGCTATTGCGAATAATGCTGCAGTGAACATAGGTGTGCATACATCTTTTTGTGTCACTGCTCTTACATCTGTACGATGCATATCGAGACGTGGGATTGCTGGACCATAAAGTATTTCTATTTTTAGATTTTTGGGGAAACATCATAGTGCTTTCCATAGTGGTTGTACCATTTTACAGTCCTACCAGCAATATATAAGAGATCTAACCCCCCCACAACCTCACCAGCATTTGTTGTTTCCTGGTTTTTGATCATTGCCATTTTTGTAGGGGTGAGATGGTATCTCATTGTAGCTTTGATTTGCAGCTCTCTAATGGCTAGTCATTGCAAGCATCATCTTTTCATGTATTTGTTGACCACCTGAATGTCCTCTTTGGTAAAATATCTTTTCCCTATTTTTTGGATTGAATTGTCTTTTTGTTGTTGAGTTGTTGATGTTGTCTATATACTTTAAAGATTAGCTCTTACCAGATATGTTGTTGCCAAAGATTTTTTTTTCTCTTAGTCTGTAAAGCTCTCTTTTCACTCTCTTGGTAAAGTCTTTAAATGGGCATAAGTATTTAAGTTTTAGGAGGTGCCAGTTATCTAATTCATCTTCTGTCATTTGTGCATTTTTAGTTTTGTTTGAGCGACTATTTATGCTGAAAATTAGGTCCCTTATTTTGGAGCCTAAGTTATCTTCAAGAACTTCATACGTTTAGCTTTAATATATAGGTATTTGATCTTTGAGTTAGTTTTTATGTATCAAGTGAGATACGGGTCCTGTTTCATTTTTCTGTTTATGGATATCCAGTTTTGCCAGCACCATTTGTTGAAGAAACTCTTCATTCCCTCATTGAATGGACTTTGACTTTTTGTCAAAGACCATTTGCCAGTAGATGGATGGATTTACTTCAGGGTTCTCAATTCTCTTCCATTAGTCTATGTGTTTGCCATTGAACCAAGACCAGGCTGTTTTTACTAACATGGCTGTATAGTAAGTTTTGAGATTGGGAAGTGTGAGGCCTCCTACTTTGCTCCTCTTCTTCTTCAATATTGCTTTAACTATTCGAGGCCTCTTTCCTTTCCATATAAAGCTGGAGATTAGTTTTTCCATTTCATTAAAGAATTTTGTTGTGATTTGGATTGGGATTACATTATATCTATGAATTGCTTTTTGGTAGTATTGACATTTTCACTACATTAAGTCTTCCAAGTCCATGAGCATGGAATATTTTCCCATTAATGTTGGTCTTTTACTTTCCTGCAGTAGTGTTTTATAGTTTTCCTTCTATAAGTCTTTTATATGCCTGGTTAGGTTTATTCCTAGATATTTTATCCTTTTGGGGCTATTTTAAATGGTATTGTTTTCTTGATTTCCTTTCCAGAATCCTCCTTGTTAGAATACAGGAACCCAACTAATTTTTGTCTTGATCTTTTACCCTGACTTTGCTGAATCTTTTTATTAGTTCTAACAACTTTTGTGTGGAATCTTCTGGGATTTTCTATTTAACATGATCATGTCATTTGCGACTAAGGATGGTCTTACTTCTTTTCCAACTTGGATTCCTTTTATTTCCCTTTGTTGCCTCATTGCTCAGTTTGACCAAAGTAGGGAGTTAAAAGATGTTGAAAGAGATGTGGGCAGAAGCCCATTAGAGGAAGATAGTAACAAGCCTGCCTTTCCCTTAGCCAGTTGCTATCAAGTTGACTCCAAAACTCATGGTGACCTCATGTATGTCAGAGTAGAACTGTGTTCTAAAGAGTTTTCATGGCAGATTTTTTGGAAGTAGGTCTTCAAGCCTTTCTTCCAAGGTCCCTCTGAATGTATCCTAACCTGCCACCTTTAGGTTAGCAGCTGAGCACTTAACTGTTTACACTACCCAGAGACTCCCCTGGTCCTTTGTCTAGTCCTAGTAGAACTGGGAACAAAGTTTTTGGCCACTTTGCCACCTACAGACTCCTCACAGACACATTCTGAGCCACGTCTGGTTGGCAGAGTAATGGCAGTGGTGAGTAACACTGAGCACCCATGAAATGAGACAATTCAGAACAAGACCATGGGTCATAGTCTCAATTTTTGTTAATTTTTCATTTATCAAGAACTCAGCCTTATCTTGGATGCAAACCCTTTATCCTTGTATTCTTGGTACCTAGTATTGTGTCTGCCACATAGTGGACATTTAAGCTTGCTTAATATATGAACTAATAATTGGGTAAAATGTTATACAGAGGCAAAATCCTTAAAACAAAAAAGGGCAAAATAATGGAGGAAAGCTATCCAAGATATGCAAAGGCATTCAACTGTATGGATCATAGCAAATTATGGATAACACTGAGGACAATGGGAATTCCAGAACACTTAATTGTGCTCATGAAGAACATATACATAGACCAAGACATAGTTCTAACAGAACAAGGGAATACTGCATGGTTTAAAATAAAGGAAGGTATGCATCAGGGTTGTACCCTTTCACCATACTTATTTAATCTATATGCTGAGCAAGTAATCTGAGAAGCTGGACGATATGAAGAAGAATGTGGCATCCACATTGGAGGAAGGCTCGTTAACAGTCTGAGATATGCAGATGATACAACCTTGCTTGCTGAAAGTGAAGAAGACTTGAAGCTGTTACTGATGAAGATCAAAGACTACAGTCTTCAGTGTGGATCACACCTCAACATAAAGAAATCAGAAATCCTCACAACTGGACCAATAAGCAGCATCACAATAAATAAAGAGAAGATTGAAGTTGTCAGAGATTCCATATTACTTGGTTCTACCGTCAACACCTCCGGTAGCATAGTGGCTAAGGCACTTGACTGCTAACCAGAAGGCTGGCGGTTCAAACCCACCAGCCACTCCTCGGAAGGAAGGTTGGGCAATCCTACTTCCGTAGTGATACTGCCTCGGAAACCCAAGGAGGGGTCGCTAGGAGTCGGGTTTGACTCGATGGCTCATAACAACAACAACAACACCATCAACACCAATGAAAGCAGCAGTCAGGAAATCAGATGACATACTGCATTGGGCAAATCTGCTGCAAAAGCTCTCTTTAAAATGTTAAAGGGCAAAGATGTCACTTTGAAGAATGAAGTGTACCTTACCCAAGGCCTGTTATTTTCAGTAGCCTCATATGCATGTAAAATCTGGGTAACGAATAAGGAAGACCACAGAAGAATTGATACATTTGAATTGTGGTGTTGGCAAAGAAGATTGAAAATACCATGAACTGCCAGAAGAACGAACAAATCTGCCTTGGAAGAAGTACAGGCAGAATGCTCCTTAGAGAAGAGAATGGCCAGACTTTGTCTCTCGTATTGTGGTCCTGTTATCAGAAGGGACCAGTGCCTGGAGAAGGATAACATGCTTGGTAGAGGGTCCATGAAAAAGGACCTCGACAAAATGGATTGACACAGTGGCTGCAATGATGGGCTCAAGCACAGCAACGATTGTGAGGATGGCACAGGACCGGGCAGTGGTCCATTCTGTTGTGCACAGGGTGCTATGAGTCAGCACTGACCACAACAGCACTTAACAACAACAAATCCAAAATGTAAAGTTAAGTTTAAAGGCTGTGCTGGAGTCATTGCATATATTATCTCATTTAATGGGTCACCATATAAATTGTTGTTGTTAGTTGCCATCAAATTGATTCTGACTACCAGAGACTCCATGTGCAAGGACTGTCATTTGCCCCAGTTTACCAAAAGGAGCAGTGAAACTCTTAAGAGTTTCAGCAATGTGTTCTGTCTTTCTCAGCAACTGAAGAGAAGAGCCAGGGTGCCATCTCCACTCTGACTCCAGGAATCTTTCCAACTTTCACCTAAAGTGATGGCTCTCTACCTTAGGGGCATGTTAGTATTACCTGGGACTTTAAAAAAAAAGGCCTAGCTCCACACCCAGAAATTCTGATATTGTTAGACTGGGACAAGGGCTGGACATAGTAATTTTTAATGCTTCTGATGTTCAATCATATGGTCCATCATCTCACCTTCCAGGATGATGTTTGCAATGTGCTTTTTAGCCAGTAGGGCAGGTCATTTACCATATTTCAAGGCCCTTTATGCACTAGGTTGCCTTTGTCTTCCCTAGTCGTAAGCTTCTCAGTCAGTGCTGGAGACGTGGGTTAACATATTTTTCCCACCAGCTGCTGGAGTGGCTGGAGTTCCCAGAAGTGGCTGGACCTCCCAGAGCAGTCATCTGCAGCCACGAGCAACCTTCTCTATCTACCAAAGTGTCATGCAAACACAGTGCTATCATTTTTTATGAATCATGACTTTTAAGAAGTTTGGACAGCACTGCCCAAGATTGGGCAATGAGAAAGAGGTATTTTTCTTATTTGCCCATAGGTTTCAGGAAGTTTTTTTTTCAGGCCCCAGTGTTCAGTGTATATAGAGTTGGCCTACAGCTTGGGACAAGGTTGACCTTAGACCAATGACCTTGCCCCTTGCCTGGTGGATGTTTGTATGTGGTACCGTGAAGACAAAATCATTAACAAAATATTCAGGGACCAGATTTGGCCCTAGCATGCTGAACTCCATGCCACCAGAAGGCATAAAGATGCCTCTTGGCACGTTGGACAAGGCTGGGATAGTTAGGCTGATTACATTGGGAGTATCTAGACCTATTGCAACAATAGTCATCTCACTTCTCCCTGGCTCCTCCCTGCCCTGTTACTCGTGGAACAGTAGACCCAAGAGTGTCCTACCACTACAGCAAACTCACTCAGAGTTCATACTATTTCTGCACAAAACACACACGCACATGTACATGCCCACACCAATTCAGAAAAATCAAAATACATCATTTCTAAAACATGCCCTCTAAACCTATGCCTTTGGTTTTCAAACAGACAACAGATCCACCAGCTATCTTCAGTGCCTTACGCACTGTGCCTGGCACATAGCAAATGCTTGATAAATATTTGTTGAATGTTGAATGAGGTTTGTCTAGTGTACTTCTCTGTGATCTGCAGCAACTCACACTGCTATAGCTTGAAGGTCAAATATTTTGAAACAGCAAGTGCAGGGTGACTTCAGGATTTAGTGGCAGGCTTAGTCCAATTTGACCAGCAAAGATTTACATCATTTTCTTCAAGGCAGGATCCAAAAAGGGTTTTTCTAGCCTGCTTACCCTGGAGGGAAAACATAAGGAGACAGGAATAAATCAACCAAGACACAACCCAGACACAATGAGCCAGATTAACAGAAGGACGGCACCTCCCCTCGGAATGTTTTCCTCCAAGTGATAGCTCCTTCCTAATTCCCCTTCATTAGGGTCACCTTGGGGGACTTGAGAAAACACAGATTCCTGGGCTCACCACTGTTTATTTAATCTGCATCTCTGATCATGTGCAGGACATCTGCAGCTTCAATAAGGGTCCAAGGGAGTCATCCACCTCTCACTGTGCCCCTGATCTGCAGAGAAGGATGGCAAACCATTAGTGAGCCATTTCATGGTCGCGTGGGGACAGCAGCCTTTGTGATCAATGTCAGTATGATTCGTGTTGCTTGGGACAGTAATTTTCTGACTCTACCTGATTTATTTATTTTTTATTTTTTAACTTTTCATTGTGATCTGGATGAAAGTTTACAGAGCAAATTGATTTTCCATTCAATAATTCATCCACATTTTGTTTTGGGACATTGATTGCAATCCCCTTCCCACTCCCTCCCTGTGGTTATTGTTTCCATTCATCCTTCTTTCCTGCCTTCTGAGGAGCTCTGGTCGTGCAGTGGTTAAGGCACTCAGCTACCAGCCAGAAGATTAGCGGTTTGAACCTACCAGTCGCTCTGCAGGAGAAAGATGAGGCAGACTGCTTCCATAAAGATTTAAAGCCCTGGAAACTCTATGGGACAGTCCTGCTCTGTCCTTTAGGATTACTATGAGTCAGAATCAACTAAATGGCAGTGGGTTTGGTTTGGATTTGGTCCTGGCTTCTGAGCTTCATTCCTGGGCAAATGCTGCCCTTTTGATCTCCTATGGTTGATTGTGCTAGGGAGTGCATGTACTTCCAGTGTTATTGTTCACCTTATAGGCCTGTCTATTGTTTGGTTGAAATTTGAGCCATGGGGTGGGAGGGAGAGACTCTAAGTTGAGCCTGAAGTGTGTATAAAGGCCATAGTCTCAGGGTAACTCTTGTTTTTGATCGTTGTGAGGAATAGTGTCACTGAACAATGCCAAGTTCATTTTTTTTCATGTGTGTAAAAATGAAATTTTATTTCTCTCTAACTGAACTTAGTACTTAAGCCCCCATTTCTGCTGGTGGAAGAAAAGTTGTTATTGCCAATTGAATATAAAATATATTGGGTAAGTGTTTCTTGCTCTATTTTGGGTAAATAGTTCAGGATTTTTTCCTTTCTCTACTATTATTTCTCCTCATGGGTAATCTAGGAATCACTTAGGCATTAGTGGAAGAGTGAATCTATTTTTTCTTTAACTGACTCACTTCAATATTGCATCCATTGCTAGAGTAGTGTACATACGTACATTTTTTTCATTGAAGTCTTCTGTCCTTCATCTACTGCTGAAAGTTCCATGTGCATACTATTTTTTGGTCTTCACGTGTACCTAGGTTACTCTGTGTCTTTTTAGCCCCATTCATAAAACCACAGGCCTCATCAGAGTCCCCAACCCAGCTCATCAATCTCCTCTATATTCCATTTGGGGGCTTGGAAAACTTTTGGAATGGCATCCTATATTAGTTAGTACAGTGTAGTAAATTACCTGGTATGGCTTTTCTAGCCATAAGTCTTTGTAAACACTGTGGTGGAATTTGTTGTGAGCAACTGAGGAGCTCCTGATTGTAAAAGTTATCCACCTGGGGTATTTCTGTTGAGAGTGGCACAAAGCAATGTTCTGGGAAGTTCGCTCTCTCTCAGGTGCTTAGAATTCTGATGTTATGATTGGTTAGTTTGGACACTCTGCCAGGCTCAAAAGGAGGCCTCCTAGAGGCAGAAGAGGTCTTTCTGACTGCTGGCTGAGAAAGACGTGCTGCTGAGAGAAACATGCTCCTGAGAGACATGTGCTGCTGAGAAAGAGACATGCACTGACGAAAAAGAGAAACTGAGAGACACACATTTCTGAGAGAGACATTGAGAGACACACACTGCTGGGAGAGAGACTGAGCATTGTTCCTGAACTTGAATTATAGCCTGGTGCTTCCCTAATAAATCCCATAATCTGTGAGTTCTGTGTAGCCACTGCAGCGAATTATCGAACCCAGCAGAGAGGTGATAGGTGCTGCGGGAGGAAAAGTGGGTGTCAGGGTTGGGGAAAGAGCTAGAAGGAGGCAGCATGTCTGGCCTTGCAGGAATAGGCCTTGGGCTGTTGATGGTGATTCTGTCTTCCTCTTGTACAGTTATAGGAGGTTGGAAGGTGCAGCCTCCTTGGCCCTTTAGCAGTTAGCTTTTCCAAGGTTTTTCTGAGACAACAAATAGCCCTCCATTCCCAATCCCAGTGGCATACAATAATAATCCTGGTCATTTTTGCTGTTTGTTTTTTTAAAAAAATCATATATTTAATGTTTTCTCCCATCAGTACAAGAAAGTGCTTTCATAATAATAAACTGTGACCCATTTACTCATTTATAAAATTAATGAGTATGCATTTCAAAGAAGATTCGGGTTAATACAAGGTTAATATGTGAAAAATATGCTCCACTTTTCTGTAGTCTTGAGAACAGTTCTGATGTCCATAAATTTAAAAAGTACTTAGAACTTGAAATGTTATTTCATGTAACCGAGCTCACAAATCTCATATGGCTGCTTCAAGGTCAGGCTTGGGCTTTTCAAGCCTGTGATTTCTGTCAGTCTCATAACTGTGATTCTGGCTTTGTGCTTCATCTGAGAGCTTCTTAATGGCAAATGAGGACCAACATTAAAACATTGTAGATCAATTTCCAAAAGACTGACTATATCTTGGCCACACAGAGAGCCATGAGGGCAGGAATAACTACATCCCACAGCATTAGTTTTGTGTTCACTGTGTTCTATCTGATAGCATCTTCCCAGGCCACGTGAGCAACTTCATACAGATACCCAGTCCCTTTGTATTTAGGAAGGAGCAACCCCTCAGTCTGAACACAGGGAAATGTCTATGCTGTGTGTGTCCTTGGCTGAAATAAAACCATGTGTAAGTTATTCTCAGACTCAGAAAATCTTTCTTATGAAGCCAGTACAGAAAATATTACCCCCCCTTAACTTCCAATCCAAAGCATTTATTCACAACCTAAAATAGAAAATAAATTAAAATTAAAATGGCATTTTAATTTTCATTCAAAATTTGAGGACTTAAATAAATAAATAAGCTCGCTATGAGTTGAAAGTCATGCTAAAATTTTAGATACCGTATTGGTCCACTAAAAAAATACACACCCTCTGCTGAAACCTGAGGTGTGTCCCTAGAAGACTCAGATTTAGCATGTCTGCCAGGCAGTTTAGTTCATTTTCATTATGTAAGTAATCTATTAAAATGCTTTTTTTTTCCTTGAAAAATAATGAATTTATAGCCTCAAATATGAATGATCAGTATAGGTATGTGCCATGTAATGTCTGTTCTGGGCAGCATCCCACAGCGTATACATATGTGGGGTGGGTAGGCGGGGCTTGCTTGCAAGGGCACCAGTAGGCAGGCAGCATTGAGTTTGCAATGCGTGGGAGCCTCCCACAGCTGCCACTGGTGCATGTGCTGCCCAGCCACCCTGCAGGTTGGTGACTGCAGGAAGTTGCTGGCCTGAGGCTGCTCCACTTCATCCTTGGGGGCTTCCGACTCCAACCATGCTCCCCTAGACTGCTCAGAGAGTGCCAGCCACCCAGAGGCAGCCAGCTGGCAGGTGCAAGTTGCAAACCCCAAGGCTCCCATTAACAGAGAGCCAGAGCAGCTTGCATGGGGGTTACTTTGGTAGATGTGTATCAAATACATATAAATATACATACAACATATAATAGAGCATTTGCACAATGTCCAAATCACATAACGTCCTATTTCACAGAAAATATGGTGGACCTTAAGCGACACATGGTTGTATTCTGCTTCTGAAAGATTACTCTCAGGATGCCTGGCGATAGAAAGTGGCAACAGTTCATCCCCAGAACAGCAAGCAGAAGGGTCCATGATGTTTTTCATGCTGCCCTTTCCAATGTGCCCGGATGGTGATGGTGGCAGAGTGAGGGGGAAGAAGTCTGGGCAGTCCAGTGGACTCTACAGTGTGATCATTTTTGATACCCAAAAGCTCCAACCTTGTGGCAATCCCATTTGCAAAAGAAAATGTTAAAATTCCATGTTTCCATGCCAAGGTTAACTATTTGCTGGGCTGCCTGAACCTCATCAAGACACAGTATCACTTGAAATGTCACTGTCACTGGAAAATAGCCCCCTGCTGCTGCATAAATGCCACGTGTCAGTTTACTTCATACTGACATTGTTGTTTATCTTTTTTGGTAATAATGATTTTTTTATTCTTGTGCAGCTTTTCTTATTGTGCTCCCCACACTGAGAAGATAAATTACTACTGTGCATAACAGCTAACCACCACTTGCAAACAGTGGCAGGCACTGCCAAGTGGGGAGGGCTTCATAACTGAAAGGTGAATTTGAGCTCGCCCAAACTCGTTTGCATGATTCGGGTTGAATGTGTTCCAAATCCCACTCAGCCTCACTATTAGGCTTGGCTAGGCCCTTAGTACCTTTCTGAAAATTGATTTTTTAAGAACAGCTTAGATGGTCCTGAGGGCTTTAGAGCTTACGTTTTTTTTTTTTTAAAGAAAACCAGTTTTGAAGCAGTGCAGACAGTTAATATAAAGGGGGAAAAGGGGATCCTTTCAGTGTATCCCACTAAATCCATTGTCTTAGGGGGCTGTAAGGAAGATACTTCATCGAAATATCACCATTTTCATGATACACCGTTTTGGCACCAGAGGGTGGAATTCAGAGAAAATTGTTGGACAAATTAAAACGGACGAGAATAAAGGTGTAGCAGTCAAGCTAACCTGGGGAGCATGTTAAACAAGAATAAAGTTCCCTTCTCATCCTGGCTAGATGACTGTGACAATTAAAACAGTGAAGGAAAGTAGGATTAGTGTTTACAAGTACATGGCTTGACGGACTCTTAGGATCTTTTGTGTAGATTTTAAAACAAAGCAAAAGTATTTATTTGAAAAATTAACTTTGGCTTCAGGCCATTTCTCACTTAGGACTAATGAATGAAAACTTATGAGAACAAGTTATGGAAAGAAGTAGTATCAAATGGCTACTAAACCTTACCAACTTCTATGTATGATCATTTTTCCAAAAAGTGAGCTGGGAAACTTATATTTCTTTAATTGTTTTGCAGGCTAGGGCTTGGCTCTGTTGTTGGTTGGAAGGGGTTGGGAGAAATATCGATAGATGCACATATCACCCAGCGTGCCTATGGACCAGCCTGGGGCCCGTAGACAAATTCTTGAACTATGATAAAGCAAGCCCAAGCCCCAGAAGGGCGTACACTGTTGCACAAGATGCACACCTACAGACGTCGCATTGTTGGCCGTGGTGCAGCCAAAGGCAGAATGCTGTCAGCAGCTTCGCTCAGGATTTCCCAACCATACACACACCTGTGAGTGTTGTCTTTGAATCATGAGCTGATCTAAACTTACTATTTTTCACATGTCATTTTGATGTGGTGACATTAAATAGTCTTGCAACTTAAAGTCAAAATCTTCAGCTTCTCTGAATATCAAGCCAAAACCAAGTGCATTGTCCATTATGATTTGAAGATGCAATTAGACATTTTTTAAACAAAGGATCACTAGAGTGGTATGGACTTTTATATATTCTGTAAAATGTTTCTGCACTTCTGAAGCTGTGTAAATATGACTCTTGCCCAATTCCCAGTCTTCTTTCCTTTTTTCAAGAAATATAAATCACAGTCCTGAGCCTGTATCTCCTCCCTTTGGCCTTGTCATTCTGAAGCCTAGTTTTTTAATGTGTTTTAAGCTTCCTAGTCACTCTAGATCATGTACTGACAGGATCATTCATTCATTTTCATTCATTCAGTCACCTAACAAGTGATACTTGGAAGTCAATAGGAATTCCTGTGTGGTGCAAATGGGTTACACACTCAACTACTAACTGAACAGTTGCTAGGTCAAACCCAACCAGAGGTATCACAGAAGAAAGGCCTGGCAATCTGCTTCCAGAATTTCACAGCCTTGAAAACCCCGGGGAGCACAGTCCTACCGTGCAACGTGTGGGGTCACCATAGGTCGGAACTGACTTGTTGGCAGTTGCTTTGTGCTTTTTTGGTTCTAAAGTCAATAGTGAAGGGGTGTTTGTGTGTGTGGAAGTGGCACTGCACACAAAGAAAGAGGGGAAGCTGGGTAGATTTGGTCATTTTCCCCTCACTTGTTTTCTCTTAAGCTTTCAGAAACTACTTGCCTAGTCACTAGGTATATTGTATATATTTTTCTTTTTCTATTAAGCTCTGTACTAAGCCTCTGGTTTTCCACTTACAGTTACTAAGCAAAAGATTTTAATATTTCATTGTAAGCTGCTATTGTGTTGGCACCATTACAAATGGGAAAAATTGTTAGATTGAAAATAGAAACAGCTGGCTTGGCCATAGTCTTCTCATAGTGTCATATAATTAATATGATGCCTTTATTTGAAGTGGTTGCTCTAAAGTATTTTAAGAGGATTCCAATAGTCTGGAATAGTAAAGAACAAAGGAAATGGGGGCAAACTCCATTCCACATCCTGTTCTCATTGATAATCACAAAGTGCAGCAGAAAGGGGAGGGCCACCTGGAGAGCAGCTATGGTTGGAGGAGGCGGAGGGTGAGAGTCTGCTGTACATGTTAGTATTGATGACAGGAATGGAAGAGTCCAGCGTGTGTCACTAAATACGAAGGCACTGATCCAATACTTGGAGTCCGCGAGTGGTGCAAATGGTTAACATGCTCAGCTGCTAACTACAAGATTGGAGGTCCCAGTCCACCCAGAAGTCCTTGGAAGGAAAAAAACCCACCACCACTGAGTTGGTTCTGACTCATAGTGACACCCCCATTGGGTTTCCAAGGCTGTAAATCTTCACAGAAGTAGATTGTCTCATCTTCATCCCACGGAGCAGCTGGTGGGTTTGAACCACTGACCTTCTGGTTAGCAGCCAGATGCCTTACCCGCTATGCCACCAGAGCTTCTTTCAAAAGAAACGCCTAGTGATCTGTTTTTGAAACCAGCCATTGGAAACCCTCCGGAGCACAGTTCCACTCTGACACTCACGGGGTCACCGTGAGTTAGATCAACAGCAACTGGACTGGAAGCCAGTCGTTAAGATTGGGGACACTCAGGAGCCCAGGAATGGTCCCTCAGAAACAGACTGAATTCACAGTGAAAACACACATGGGAGTGTTTTCCCCATAACAAGAAATTTGAGCGTAACTGCAAAATGAAGAAAGATTGGCAGATGATGGCACAGCAGGAAAGGAGCGGGGAGTTCGGAGCAGGCAGATATTCAGAGTCGAGTATAACATCGAGGACGGGCTGGCCCTCACTCTTGGGGAAAGGAAACCAGACAGCTGAGTGATTGATGGCATTTGATGGCTGTGGGCCTCGGTTTCCCCTTCAGTGAAGTTACAATAGTGCTCATTACTACTTTATAGAATCGTTGTGATGATTGAGTTAGATAATCCATAAAGTTTTTAATAGAGTGCCTAACACAAATTCTGGGAGCTCTGGTGGCATAGTGCCTAAGGCATTTGACTGCTAATCAGAAGGCTGATGGTTCAAACCCACCAGCCACTCCTTGGAAGGAAGGTTGGGCAATCTACTTCCATAGTGATAGTGCCTCAGAAACCCAAGGAGGGCTCGCTATGAGTCCAGTGAACTCCATGGCATTGAGTTTGGTTTTTTGAAATTTTCAATAAATGTTAGTGATTATACATATTTTCCCCTCTGAATAGTAATTATTAATGTAAAGTGGAAAATACATTCCAGGGTTTTAAATCATAGAAGAAACTGAGGAGTTTGTCAAAAATACTTCCAAATACAGAGCAGATTGTTGGGAGAAGAGTGGGGGTAAGCTGTGGGGGCAGGCTCATATGCGTATGTGCATACATGCCTGCCCAAATGAAAAGCAAGAGAATACCTAAACAGAAACCATTTTAGCTGAGAACATCGAATTGAGCTTCCAAGGAAGATTGTGATTATCTGATCCTGGATTGATTTTAGAAAAATAGCCACTTGCCCTGGAAGTTAGTTTTAAACAGAAAGACACACGCTTAAACCAAGAAGCAGGCCCAGGTAATCTTGAAAGTTTTCTTCCAAGATACACAGCAGGACAGTATATACAGAGACAGCGAGACTTCTGCCTTGGCATGACACACAATCTCCAACGGATGAAAATCTGTCAGCATTTACTTGTCCATTCCCTGAGCCTGTGCCAGGCATACACAGGGCTTCACTGAGGAGCAATAAGTGAATGGTCAGAGCTGGGCCTGCAGCCCAACTGCCTGATTTTAAATCCTGGCATCCTCATTGCATAGTTGGCTCACCTGTAAAATGGGGATCATAGTACCAACCTTGCAGAGTTGCTATGAAGACTTTATACCATGCCCTGCACTTAGGAAATACTCAGCAAATGTAGCTCTTTTTAGTTAGTCCTTTATTCTTCTTAAGAATCCTTTGAGCTAGATACCATCCCATTTTGCAGATGAAGAAGTAAAAACTCAAACTGATGTGGTTTCAAAGAGGGTAAAGCTCGGATTCAAACCTAGGCCTTAGAGTTTAGAGCTGAACGTGCCAGGGACCCTAAAGGCATCACTGCCACCAAAGCTCTCGTGAATCATGGGGCCCTTAGATACCCACTGAGGCTGTCTTCTCTTGCTGTGTCCCCTCCTCACCCACATGTTCTTTCTTGCCTCCGTGGCTTTGCTCAAGCTGTCTCCTCTGCCTGGAATCCCTCGCGAAGCCCCTGTGCCCATCTCCTTACTCTTACCCAACCTTAGCATCCTGCAGACACTCCCCACCTGCTGGGTAGGTCCCTTTCCTTTGTCCTTCCACAGCACCCATCGGACTATAGCATGCTCATTTTAGGAGACCCAGCGGAGCATGGGGAACATGGGAGAAGTGCAGTAAATGTTCAAGTAAAAAGCTGCTTATGTAAATTTTTTTTAATTATTTCAGGTTTATTCATCATTTTTCCTTAATAAACAGTGTACCTCTCCTAATTTTGAAAGATTACTCTAGCCAGTCATCAAGAGGACTCGTGGTTTTCCAGAAGGAGTAGTGGCACCTGGAGTCACCCTGAATGACTCCTGAGCCATCAGTATTGCCAATACTGATCAGTTCTCCAAAATGCCAACTTCGGAGTTGTCACCATGCTCATAGTTTGTGTTATATTTTAAGCTCGCCTTTCCTTACTCCCCTACTTTCTTTCAGTTCTGTTTATCATTTAAGAAAATGATGCTGCCTTGGGGAACAGGTACTGGAAGCATTACTTCCCCATAAGTGGATAAAATTTGTTTTGTTTGTTTTTACTTCGAAGGTATTTTCTCCCTTCTCTTAAGTTACTTCTATCCATTTCTGTAATAAGCTCTGAATTAATTTTTATCTGTGTTCATGAAATAAAGATGAAATTTCCCAACTCTGGAAACTTTAAGGAACTATTCCAAGAATTTTTAACAGTTATAATACTTTAAGCAAATTAAATGCTGCGTATGGTAATTCGGAGTTGCAAAATGATACATTTACAATAATACCCAGCATAGCATTCCCTTTCTTTTAAAACAAGACCAAAAAAAATCTTTCTATTATGGACATTTTTAAATATATGCCAGAGAATGAAAAACAAAATATTGATCCCTCATGTTTCAAGAAGTTTTTGGTATCACCCTAGCATTTCTCTTTGCTCCGGCCTACTTTGTTTCTTTCCTCTCTCATCTCATCAGAAAAGAGGAAAAGGAGTTCATTGGTTACAATGCTGTCTCCTCTGTCTGTGTGCTGGGTTCTGAGTTCAGGTTCCACCAGAGGTCCCAGCTTTCCACACAACTCTTTGTTGTACAGCCACACCACACATGTATCACACAATCATATACTCACACACACCATATACACACTTATATACACACCATCCATGCCCATTCACACAACACACACAGCACATATACACAGATTCATACACATTCACAGAACCACACACACACACACACATATACACATACTCACACTAGTATGGCAGCTAGGGGCCATAGTCTCAGTGGTTCCATCAGGCACTGTCGGAGCCTATATACCATACACACACACACATACACATGCTCACACATACTATATACAACACACATACACAGCACACCTACTCACTCACAATTGCACACACACACAAATGAACAAATCTAAACCCACTCCTCTTGGTTTGCCATCTTTCTTGAATGTCAGATACTGGAATAGAAACTTGGTTGGGAATCCCAGTTAGCAGCCGTAACAGGAAGATAGTTTCGGAGATCTGAATGCCCGGGAAAGAACCTTATTACTAGACTCACAGACTGCTCCCAAAGGATCTCAGATGACCTACTGTGAGAGAAACCTGAAAGCAAAGATCTTTCCCTCAGATGCCACACTGAGAGAGAGCGCAACATTTCAGAGGTTCAGAAGTAACATATTTTTATTGATTGATTGATTTTATTGTGATTTGGGTGAAGGTTTACAGAGCAAATTCACTTTCCAGACAGCAGTTCACATATACTTTGTCTCATGAAATTGACTACAATTTACCACAATGCAACAGCTCCCCTCTCACTTCCTCCCCATAGTTACCTCTTCCCTGTGTCCATCCCTCCATGGACTCCTGCCCCCTGAGCTGTCTCCCTATGCATAAGCAGCCCTCCTTTCTCCCATGATTGTTCTCTCCAAGGAGTGTATCTACCTGAGGTAAATGTTCAACTCATATGCCTTTCTTTTGTTTGGCTGGAAACCACAAGAGTGGGTTCAATTCCAGATCTGAAGGGCAGCTAGGGGCCATAGTCTCAGTGGTTCCATCAGGCTTTATCAGACCAGCAAACCTGGTTCCCCCCTCCCCTTTTTTTTCCTCCAAATGATTTTGAGTTTTGTTCAGAAGTAACATATTTTTAATAATTAAAATGTTAAAGTATGAAGCTGTAAGTGTTTCTGAAACAAAATTGTTCAATAGGAAAATACTGTTTAAAACAGTTCCATTTTGTTTTTAAAATAAATAATGTAATGCCCCAGTTGAGTGGTGGGCTCATGGCAGATTGTTGTTCTGTTTTATTGCTTCTTCGTCCTCTGTGGTTACCCTGGGTGGTACAAATGGTTAAGCATTTGGCTACTGACTGGTTCAGATCCTCTCAGAGGTGCATTGGAAAAAAGGCCTGGTTATCTTCTAAAACATCAGCCATTGAAGACCCTAAGGAGCACGTTCTGCTCTGACACACATGAGATAACCATGAGTTGAGTTAGCTTTCTGGTGGCATAGTGCCTGAGGCATTTGACTGCTAACCAGAAGGTTGGTGGTTCAAATCCACCAGCTACTCCACAGAAGAAAGATGGGGCAATCTACTTCCATGAAGGTTTACCACCTCAGAAGTCCAGCAAGGGTCACTATGAGTTGGAATGGACTCAGTGGCAGTGAGTTTGATTTTGGTTTGAGGGTTAGCTCAATAGCAACTGGTTCATGCTCTGTACTTTCAGAATTTCCAACAATGAGTGAATAGCATTTGTATAATTTATAAGTCATCTAAGGAGGTAATCTGGGAGTTGCTTGTGAATCTCTTAGCCAGCTAAGTAGATCTGGACCAGAAATGGAAATCTCCTTAAGTCCAAACTGTATTTGCCATGGCTTGGAAGTTCAGAGGTAAGAAAAAGGGGTGGTGGTACATTTCTTAGCAGAGGAGAGCTGAGTGGGTGAGAGGACCCAGCACCAGTGTCCTGCCCTTTCCTCACCCTCTGCTTCCTTAGCTGTCCTTGGCACTTTATTCCCAGCTCCACCCCTGGACAGTGTCTTCTCCACCCTCCTGGGCAAGACAGTCCTGCCACAAGACCAGAGGTGCTCCTCTCCCACCTCCCTCCCTGTGTAATTACCATGCAGCGGCCTTTGGTTAGTTGAAGGATTAATCTGCTTCCCTGGTGGTGAAGCTGGCCCTGGTGTGGCATTACATACCATGAGTTCACCAGAAGGTGAGGAGGAGGGGACATGCAGGGCCTAGGACAGAAGGCAGCTGGGGACAAGTCAGCCAGCCTTTCCAACCTAAATTTCCTTAGCTGTCGAGTGACAGATGCCACAGGGGTCTGTCAGGATTACATGTGGGGACACTCACCTATGGAACACAAGCACTGCAGGGTAACTGGAGTTAGAACCCATGTGTGCTCTTCTCCCCAGAAGTTTCATTGCCCTGAGAACCTCTGCTTTCCCATCCCTGCTTTGGCCCCTTCACCTTTGTTCCAGCGCTTTGAGAGTAAGCTCCAGAGCCTTTGTTTGTTTTTAATTGGGTTGGGTTGGGTCAAGTTTAGGATATTTTCTCACTATACCAATGGTTCTCCTGACCTCAACTAGACTGAGCCCCGGAGCCTCAACTGCTGCACAGCAATTAAGTTGAGTTTCCCTACAAAATTCACAATAATAACCAAAACTTGTTGTAACATGTAACATTAGCAAGTTTGATTGAACTGTAAAAATTGTACATTTCCCAAAGGAAGTTGTTCTGTCTTCTGTAAATTATAAATGAAGAGGTGGTATATATATAGTGATCAAAAACATAGGCTTTAGAATCAGACGAGGGTTGAGACCCAGGCATCATCATTTAAAAGCTGTGTGCCCTTGGGCAAGTGATTTAACCATTCTGAGCTTTGGTTTCCTCATCTGTGAAATGGAGATAATAAAGATTGTTGTAAGAATTAAAGGAGATAAAGCCCTAAAGGACCCAGCTCTATGTTCAGCACCCAGTGTTGTTCTTAGTTGCTGTTGAGTTGGCCCTCCACCTCATGGTAACCTAATGCACAAAGGAACAAAAATACTGCCTAGTCCTGCGCCTCTGGTAGCATAGTGGCTAAAGTACTGGACTGCTAACCAGAAGGCTGGCGGTTCAAACCCACCAGCCACTCCTCGGAAGGAAGGTTGGGCAATCCTACTTCCGTAGTGATACTGCCTCGGAAACCCAAGGAGGGGGTCACTATGAGTCGGGTCCAACTCGACGGCACATAACAACAACAACAACAGTCCTGCACCATGCATGTGGTCTGCTGGGGACTGGGCCTTGAGAGCCACAGAGTTTTCCTGGGCTGGTTGTCAGCAGCTTGGTGGGTTTAGGACCCGCTTTGCATGTAACCAGCAGTGCATGCTTGAGCATTAAGGACCGGAGACTGTGTTTTCATTTGTAAAAGGGGGAGGTTGAGCTAGGTCATGCAGAGATCTTTGGTTTCTAACAGTGTGGTTGGTGGTTAAAGAAAGACTGTAGCAACAGCCTGAAGTGACAGAATGGCTAACTGAAAACTTGTCAAGGTGATGATGTAGGCTTGCTCCTCTTCACCTGTGCCCATCCCCCTTTGCTCCTCACTTGGCTGTTCCTTAGACTCACTCGGGGAGCTTTTAGAAAACACTGATGTCCTCTGGGATTGGAGCCCAAGCACAAGTATTTTTTAAAGCCCCCCAGGTGATTCCATGGTGGAGCCAGGGGTAAAAACCACTGCTGTATGCAAGTTACACAGTCAAAAGCAAGGCAGAGGAGATAGGATTTAGATAAGCCACCAGCTATGAGTAAGAAGTGATTTCAGATACGTTATTTCAGTTCTTTCTCACTTCTAAATTTGCTTCTTTACTGAATATTGCTTACAGCATAGTCTGACATCAGTTCCTATTGTCCTCATTGTCCTCAAGGCCAAAGCCAACCTCCTTGGTCCGGCTTGTAGGGCTGTTCACGGCCTGGTTCCTGCTGCCCCAGCCTCATTTTTCAGTCTGCCCGACTCCCTGCTGCAGTAGAGAGTGAGTGGCATGCCAGGCTTTTTTTTTTTTTTTTTTTGCTTCAAGTCTCTTGGTCTTCCCCACCTCTCTTCTTACTTACCTTTTCTTACCTCTCACCCCTGTGCTCAGCCAATTCCTGTTTATGCTTCCGGCCTCTAATGAGCTCTCTCTTTCCTGGCTCCAGAGTTGAGTTAGATGCCCCTTGTCTACACTGTCCTAGCCCACTTTATACTCCCACTGGCTCACTGGACCCCACTGCAGTGGGTCTGCATAGCCACCCCCACAGGCTGCTAAATTCCACAGAGGCAAGGACTGTGGCTCGTTCGCCATTGCAGCCCCTGTGCCAGCACCATGACTGCATAGTCAGGGCAGAGAATGTTTGTGGAGAGAGTGAATGAATAAATGAATAACTGTATAAGGAAGAAAGAATGAAAGCAAAATTCTTAAGGAACTGAGTCACAGTAAATTAGATACACCAGGTTCTAAAAATGAATGAATAAGTAAGAAAAATAAGTTCTTAATGATTGCGTCAGCCGGGTAAATCAGTTCCTATCCCTCATACTCTGTCATTCAGTTAAGACTTTTTTTTCTTCTTCTTTTTTTTTCTTTTTTATTGTGATTTGGGTGCAAATTTACAAAGCAGATTTGTTTTACCCTCAGCAGTCCATGCACATTTGATTTCATGGCCTGATTACAATCCCCAACCATAAAAAAACTCTTCTCCCCTCTCCTCTCTGTGACCCGCCACCCCCACCCCATGCCCTTTATATCTGTGCATTTCTGTGTGTCTAGCTTTCCCTCTGTGTGAATGCTGCCCCTCTAATGTCCCATGGCTGATTGATTGATGCAAGGGGTACATCTCCTTAGGGTAGGTGGGTGCATTGTCCTGGGGTAGGTGTTCCGCATACAGGTTTTCCTACTTTGGGGCTGAGACCCAGTGCATGGGAGTGAGTCCATTTCCAGGCCCAAAGGACAGTTAAGATTATTTTTTAATGCTTGGTGTGTACAGAACACTGTGCCAGAGAGGGTGGGTGTCTCAAGGGGGCCAGACTCACTTCTCACCACAAGGAGCTTGATTTTCATTGGAGATTAGATCCTCTATTATTTGCTCCAGAAATAAGAGTAATCTGCAGTGCTAATTTTTAAAAGTAAGAAAAAAGGATATAATTCATTATCCATTAGTGTACATATATAGTAAACCTTTATAATCCTATTAATTAATGAAATATTTATAAATAAAATAATACGATGTTTGAGATTTACTTAAAAAAAACCTAGTCAGGGAGGGCGATAAAAAGTATAGGTAAGGAAAAAAAAGCGTAGGTAAAACAAGTTTGGCCGAGAGTTGATAGCTTTTGGAGCTGGGTGATGGGCACACGGGGGTTCATTGTAATGTTTTCTCCACTTTGGTACAAATTTTAAATTGTCCAAAATAAAATGGGAAAATAATATTATTAGATCGGGCAATCTACTTCCTATGAGATAATGCCTCGGAAACCCAAGGAGGGGTCGCTATGAGTCGGGACCAACTCAACTGCAGTGAGTTTTTGGAGTTTTTTGGAGGATAACAACAAATTTGGGTGAAGTATGCACGGCGTAACCAAAGTAAATGATGTCACTAAGTTATATACAAGAAAAAGTATATTTTGGCAAATTCTAGGGTGCATAATTTTGAAACAATAGTAATTAAAAATAATGTGTCTTTGTATATGTGTGTTTATGTTATATGTATGTGTGTGTATGTATGTATGCATGTATATGTCTGTATGTATATAGATCCATGTATATAATGAAACAAATAAGAGACACAGTTACTGATACTTCATTGACATAACCAGTCACCCTACAGGATTGCTTTTCTTAGTTTGAAGGCTTACAGCTGTAGTTCCATGGAACCCACACACACACACACACACACACACAACCACTGCTGCTGAGTCATTCTGACTTGTAGCAACCCTATAGTTATGAGTCTCCTGGAACAGCTCAGTCAGTTAGTACAATACTGTTCATAACACTGATGTTCTGCATCCTAGTTTGGTGGTGCATCTGGGGTCTTAAAAGCTTGTGAGTGGCCATCTAAAATAAAACTGTTGGTCTCTACTCTCTGGAAAAAAGAGAAAGAAGGAAACCAAGATTCAGAGAAGCAGCTAGTCTTCAGGATTAATTGCCTACACAAACCACAACCTTCTCTACCCTGATACCAGAAGAACTAGATGGTACCTGGTTATGACTACTGAACATTCTGATAAAACAAAAAAAAAAACAAACTCACTGCCATCCAGTCAATTCTGATTTTGTAACGACCCACTTTGGGTTTCCAAGGTACTAAATCTTTACAGAAGTCAATTGCCCAGTCTTCCTTCTGAGGAATGGCTGGTGGGTTTGAACCGCCAGCCTTCTGGTTAGTGGTCAAATGCCTTAGGCACTACGCTACCAGAGCTTCTTGAAAAGAGGAAAAATGTGGAACAGAAACTTAAATTCTTAAAAAATCCACACATACTGGACCACCTGAGACTGGAGGAATCCCCACATTGCCCTGAGATACTCTAAACCTTGAAGTAAAACTATCCCTTGAAGTCACCTTTTAATTAAATAGCAGGTTAACTCATGAAATAGAATCTCACCTGTTAGTTCTGTGCTCCTTTAGAAATTATCTATATGAGACCAAATGATCAACAATTACCCTAGAACAAAGATGAAAAGGCAGAGGGGTGCAAAGACTAGATTATTGGAAATGGAACAACCAGAACAGAAATAATGAGAATGTTGACAAGAAAGTAAGGAATGTAACCAATGTCACTGAACAATATTTGCACAAGCTGTTGAATGGGGACCTATTTTGCTATGTATACTTTCACCAAAAATACAGTAAAATGTTATATGTAGATATATATATATATAGAGAGAGAGAGAGAGAGAGAGAGAGATTGGGAGCTCTGGTGGCATAGTGCCTAAGGCACTTGATTGCTAACCAGAAGGCTGGCAGTTCAAACCCACCAGCCACTCCTCAGAAGGAGATTAGGCAATCTACTTCTGTAGAGATACCACCTCGGAAACCCAAAGGAGGGGTCGCTATGAGTAGGAACCGACTCGACAGCAGTGAGTTTGGTTTGGTTTGGTTTAGATAGATAGATAGATAGATAGATAGATTCCTCAACATGTTAAACATAGAATTACCATATAACCCAGCAATTTTGCTCCTTAGTATGTATCCAAAAGAACTGAAAATAGGTACTCAAACAAATGCTTGTACATATTTGTAGCAACATTATTCAGGCATCACCTACTGAAAGTAGAAACAACTCAATATTTGTCTATCAAGTGATATGTAAATAATCAAAATGTGGTCTATCCATACAGTGGGATATTATTCAGCCATAAAAGGTAGTGAAGTACTGATACATTCTGCAACATGGATGAGCCTTGAAAACAATATGCTAAGTGACAGAGATCAAACAAAAGGCCACATGTTGTATGATTCCATTTATATGAAGTATCCAGCATATGTAAATCCATAGAAACAGAAAGCACACTGGTGAATGCCAGGGGCTAAGGAGCTTAAGGGGGTGGGGGGTGATGGGTGGTAACTACAAAATGAGTACAGGGTTTTCTTTTGGAATGAATAAAATGCCTTAGAGGTGGTGGTTGTGAATATATTAAATGCCTCTAATTCACTTAAAACTGGCTCATTTCATGTTATGTGAATTTTATTTTAATTTATAAAGCTCTTTGTCTTATAAAAAGGAATTCTGGTGGCCTAGCAGTTAAGGCAGTTGCCTCAATTGGAACCCACCAGCCACTCTGCAAGAAAGATGGCACAGTCTGCTTCCATAAAGATTTATGGAAACCCAGTGGGGTCACTGTGGGTCAAATAGACTCGGTGGCAGTGAGTTACCTTATAAAATTACTATTTCACTGTTACTAAAATATTAATGATCCTCGACTCGACAGTACATAACAACAATAACAATCCTTAGGGATCAAAAATTTGTGGAAAAAAAGTTTTTCTTAGCATTGCCATTTGGTTCAAAAACTTAAAAAAAAAATGCAGCTATATATCATCCAGAGCCAACTTGGTTTGGGTCAGTTGGAAAACAGGAATGTTCTCCAAGGTTAGTAAACTATAATCAGTTCCACATACTTTTCAGGCACCAGAGTTTACAAATCACTGCAGTTTGATTTGTAACTCCATTCATATGTCTACAAGAAATACAGCCTCGGACAATGTTTCCCTTTATTTGCTTAGCCAAAACAATACTTTTACGCAGTACCGTCAGCCCAATAGCAAAAACAACCCAAGGACGCCGTTTCATGGTTACTGGCACTGCACTCTTCCGCGTTGTTTTAACAATTCAAAAAGTTTCTCCCTTTAAAGTTGGCAAAAATCAGCAGCATTATGTTTCTTCCTCCTGCCTCTCACATTTGTTGTCTCAAATACAAGAACTTTTTCTTGTCCCAGGCGCCTTCACCTCTCAGGAATGTGCCTCACCACAGCCAACATGCTCTTCCTTTCCAATCCTTTAATCTTTCTCTTCAAAAGTCTTTCACTGTCAGTCCTACACAGATTATACAGCTTTTTTTGGTCCTAACCCGTAAGCCAGCACTTATTTCTGCCCTAACTGGTAGGCAGGTTGGCAGTTCAAATCCACCAGCCACTCCATGGTAGAAAGGTAACAGAAGACTTACAGCTTCAAAAACCCTCTGGTACAGCTCTCTGTCCTAAAGGATCGCTATGAGTTGGAATCAACTCAGTAGCAGTGGGTTTGGTTATTTGGTTGAAACTAATAGGCCAAGAATGGTTTTTTAAGCCATCTTCAGGCCCCTGCCCTCCCCAGTTATATGTCCTGCTAAAAGCATGCTTGGTAGAGCCTCCCTGGCCTGAGAGGAGTGGTAGAGTATTGGCCTGACAACTGTCAAGTAAAGCCCTAGGGTGGGCCTGTGTCTTCCTTACTGTCCTTTGTAGCACTGACAGCTCTTGCCTGGCACCACACCTGGGGTGGTTTCTGCAGGTGTGGTGGTTATGTTTGTGTGTCAGCTTGGCTAAGCCTGGTTGAGTGGCTGGGCAGCTGGATGTAGTATTCCCCATGATGAGACTAGTAATCAACTCCATGGTGGAATCTACTGTGAGCAGCTGAGTAGCTGCTTTTGGGTATGTGGTCTGCTTCCTGTATATAAGGAGAAGTTTTGAGAATGGTCTCTAGCCTATGGCACGCTTGGACTCTGCGTGTAGCCATGTCATTGCTCAGCAGCCTGCCATGATCTACCGACCTTGGGATTTAAAATGGACTTAAGTTAATGGCCTGCCGTGTGGTTTGGTAACATCAGGACTGTGCTTTTTTACTTGTCAACCTTGGGGCTTCTCAGCCTCAGCAGCCAGCAGCTGTCTGAGTGAAGAAATGCCTCTAGCTCCAATGGGCCGGGAGCAGGAGGCAGAGCTGGACCCCAAGGTTGAGGGGCTTTAACCCAGCCCCTAGACCCTGGCACTTTGAACTTGGACTTAAAGCCTCCAAATTGTAAGAATAAGCTCCTGTTTGTTAAGGCCATCCCATTTGTGGTATATTTCTTGTCAGAGTGGCACTAGGTAACCAGAACAGCAGGCCAGTGAAGTAATCAGCTTCTTGTCTTCTATTAAGGAACTCTAGTAATATAGTCAGAAGGAAGGTTGGGCAGTCTACTTCCATAGTGATACTGCCTCAGAAATCCAAGGAGAGGTCGCTATGAGTCGGGTCCAACTAGACAGCAGACAATGGTAGTACAGTCAAGAAGCTCTGATGGTACTGTGGTTAAGGCATTAAGCTACTAACCAAAAGGTTGGCGGTTTGAACCTACTAACCATTCAGAGGAAGAAAGATGTAGCTGCTTCCGTAAAGATGTCCAGGCTTAGAAACCCTATGGGGCAGCCCTACTCTGCTATAGGGTCACTGTGAGTCGGAATCGACTAGATGGTAGTGGGTTTGTTTTTTTTTTCTTTTTGGTGGTACAGTGGTCAAAGCATTCAGCTCCTAACTAGAAGGTTGTCAGTAGCAATACACCAGCCGCCCTGGGGGAGAAGGATGAGGGACTCTGCTTCCAAAAAGATTCAAGGCCTTGGAAATATCCTATGGGGCAGTTCTACTCTGTCCTGTAGAGTCACAATGAGTCAGATTCGCAATGGCAGTCAGTTTGGTTTTTGGGTTTTTGCCTCCTTTTGTGGGATTGATTCTGCCTGGAGATTCCAGGTCTCTTCAGCTGCGTCTTACAGAGGTCCGGGCAGCTTTTCTAGTGTTCGGCCTCACTCCTGCTTCCCTTCTGCACTCACCTGGCAACCTTTTCTGTTTGGCAGAGTCAAATACAAAAGTATCTCTTTGCATGTCTACCCAATTGCCTATATCTGCCAGAGGTAGTTGATATGTGCCCTAAAAACCATTTAAATGGCACTTCGCCACCAAACAGTCTCTACGTAGTCGCATTTTGGAAAAGTTTTTTTAAAAAATACACTTCTGCCAAGCTTGCTCTATTTAATCCTGAAATGTCCCTTGCTGTCTGCTATCTTCTAAGAGCTGTTTTCAAAGAAACTTCTGTGAGTCACCACGGCCAATGTGGCACTCTTTGGGTATACCGTCTATCGCTGTGCACTGCTTGAGCGTGTCAGGATCACGTTTGTCTTTCTCATCAATCCATGAAAAAGTTGGGGTAGTTTTATAAAAGAAAACCAAAAACCAAACCAAACTCACTGCGATTGAATTGATTCCGACTCATAGCGACCCACAACCTGCTGTACCTGATAGAACTAGGTGGTGCCTGGTTACCACTACTGAACGTTCTGTTAAAACCAAAAAAACCAAGCTCACTGCCATCAAGTTGATTCTGACTCATAGCGACCCACCCACTTTGGGTTTCCGAGGCAGTAAATCTTTACAGAAGTAGATTGCCCCATCTTCCTTCCATGGAGCGGCTGGTGGGTTTGAACTGCCAACCTTCTGGTTAGCAGTTAGATGTCTTAGGCACTGCACCACCAAAGCTCCTTTATAAAAGAAAGTGAGACTTAATTTTCTAAAAGAAATAGAGACATAGAGAAGTTTGTTGGCCCAGACTACTAGTAACTGGTGAGCCTGACAGAGCACGTAGCCTCACTTCTGCTCCCCTCCCATTCTTTACTTGGCTCATTCATTCAGTGTAGAATTAATCACCGATTCCGTGCCAGTCTACAGTCAAGTCTAAATTTTGCCAATGAACATTTATCTAACAGTCAAAAGTGCAGTTTATTTAAGAATAAAATATATCTTTTCCTTCTTTATATCTCTTTACTATAGTGACCTGAGATCACTGAAACTGATTCATTTCAGATCGCACGATTAATCAGGGTACACACGTGGATTTCATTGTAATGTTCTTGCTATACAAATATATGATAGAAATAAAAACTGTAAGGCAAAGCTTTGATTATATACTGGTAATTCATTTCATTCCAGTAGTTATAAGGAGAGAGAGCTCTGGTAGCATAGTGCCTAAGGCACTTGACTGCTAACCAGAAGGCTGGCAGTTCAAACCCACCAGCGACTCCTCAGAAGGAAGATGGGGCAATCTACTTCC
>NW_006921617.1:4774924-4806813 GCF_000298275.1 Orycteropus afer afer
GAGATGGATTGATATGGTGGCTGCGATGATGGGCTCAAGTATAGCAGGGATTGTGGGGCTGGCGCGGGATCGGGCAGTGTTTCGTTCTGCTGTGCATAGGGTCGCTATGAGTCGGAAACGACTCGACGGCACTTAACAACAACAACAACAACATGCCTCTTCACTAGTTAGGCAAGTTACTCATCTTTGTGAGTCTATATCTTTATCATTAAAATAAGGATAATGGGTGTATTATAGAGAGAGAGTGCTTAGGATAATGCCAGGCATCAGGAAGATGCTTAATAAATGTAGCTCCATTTTCTTCCCCTTAACTAAATTTATTATGCTATTGACAGTGAAGAATCAAATGTTTTAATAATAGGCAATCATGTCTCTTTCTTTCACATCCTGAATCAAACTGCCCTGGAAAAATGAGAATTATCTTAGGGAATTTTATGGGGCAATTTACTTCTGTAGTGATACTGCCTCAGAAACCCAAGGAGGGGTCACTATGAGTCGGGTCCGACTCGACAGCACATAACAACAACAACACGTCCTCTTTACCTAGCTTAATATTTGATGGGTGTGTTAATGAGAAATGAATGACAAAAGGGTAAGAGTCTTAGAATGGTTGTGATCCATACTCTGGATAATCACTCTCATGGAAATTGGACAAAAATACACAATTTTACCAATATGACCCTACAACAATGAGTTGCTTTCTTTTTTTGCACTTACTGCCTTTTTAGTTTTATTTCTTAACTTTTAATGTAACTTGGATGGAAGTTTGTTTACAGAGGAAGTGGGTTTTCCACTGGACAATTCATACACATTTAGATTCGTAACATTAATTGTAATCCCTACAATTGTAATAGCACTCTCCCCACTTCCTCCCTGTGTTTACCATTTCCATTTTTTGTTCTTCTTCCCTGCCCCTTTCTGCCTTCTGAGCTTTATCCCTGGCCAGATGCGACTCTTTTGATCTCGTATGATTGGTTGTTCTAAGGAGTAGTACCTCCCAGGTGGTGGTGGTCACGTTATAGAATTGTCTATTGTTTGAGTGAAAGTTGAGTTGCAAGAGTGAATTTGGTTCCAGGCTTGAAGGGTGACTAAGGGCTATAGTTTTGGGGGTTCCTCCAGTCTCTATTATAGACTGGAAAGTCTGGTCCTGTCCTTCTCCCACTCTAGTCACTCTATTGTGATTCCTTTCAGAGTGGTCCACAGTAGTAGCCAGGCAACATCTAGTTCTTCTGGTCTCAGGGTCTTGGAGGCTGGGTTCAAGTTATATTTAAAAGATTTTTATTGAAACAGAAATATACATACCTTTCTTATTTTTGGTGAGGGTAGGTTTCCCATTTGTTTGTTGTATTTTAAGAGGGGTAGAATGATTAATTTGTCAGTATAGCTGACCCGTTTCAATATAAGATCAGAAAATGTCTGTAAAAATGATGTAGGGGAGGCCTCTGACCTCCTCTAACTTCTCAAGAGGGGAGGAGGATCATTATCTGCATCAACAGCCTAAGGCTGAGATCTATGAGTCAGAGGTCAGGCATGTCTCCACCCTTCAACCCTTTACCTGACACCAACTGTCCTTCCCAAGGCACTTTCTACTTCTTGGCAGCGTTCAGTAGTTCGTTGCAATGGCCACACAGAACTCACAGAAAATACTCATGATTACAGAGCTTAATAGGGAAGTAACCGGTTACAATTCAGGATCAGGAACGCTCAGGTTGTAGGACAGCCTCCCGTCAGCCATGCCTGAGGCGCACCTCTCTGGGTCCTCCGTCTTGGCCCTGGGGCCCCTTGCCTTCTGCCCTGCTAGGGCAAGTGTTACAAAGCTCTTGCAGCTCTGCGTCTGCCAGAGGCACCCTACTCTGCCAGTCAGCCTCCTGTCCCAAAGTGCTCAGCTTTGCCATTCCATAGGTCCAGAAGCCCACCAGGCTGTCCCCTGCCAGGTCTCCTGCCAGGTCTTTTGGTTCTGCTGCCACCATTTCTCTGCCTCTGTTTCCTGTTGTTTCACACCATCTCAGCAAAGTGTTACAGTTCTCTCTCTGTCTTCTGGGCTGAGGAAGTTCAGCACAGGGATCTTGGCCCAAAGCGCTCTACTTCTGGCTCTTCTTTCTTGAGGGTAGTGAGACCCTCTCTTTCTGCCTCCAGGTTGGCTGATTTTAAGCCTAGCAGGAGAGCAAAACTGACCGATCCCCACGTTAGGGTTCCATACACCTTATTTGCATGGTCTTACCCTCCACACGGCTGCCATGGACCTTATTTACATTATTAGCAAGCTATTCAATCCCCTTGGTGGGCCACAAGCACCTCATATTTGCATAGTCTGCACAGTCATCTGGTGGGAGTCTCAAAGACAATGGGTAGAAGAGCCATATAAAGTAATTCACTGCCCCGCCATGTCTGATTTCAGAATCATCTTAAAAGCAATAAAAATGATCTTTCAAACCAGAGAGAAATTTTTTATGAGATCAGCAAAAGTTTTTCATTAATAAATGGAGCCCTTTGCTTATACTGTTCATGAAAAGCAAAATGTCCCTTTTACTAAGGGAAATTATTTCTAGTGTGAAAGTTCTGTTTTCTGATATGGAGTGTCTGTGCACCATTGGCCAACCCTCTACTGTATGTACTGTAGATGTGAGCACTTTCCATTTATTGAGGATATACTAAACTGCATAGCTTCAGCCTTCCTTACAGGGAAAATGAGGATGCATGCAAAATGCTTTCACTGTGACACACTGCATGAAAGTTAGCCCTGTGAACGGAAAAAATGACCCGTCATCCCTTATGTTCTAGAACCAGGTCATATTTTGGGGTGGCCAAATTTTTTTTTTTTATATAATGATACCTGACTGTTAAAAATGTTTGCTGAGACCTTAGATGCTATACTGTATATTATTAATGGAAAATGTATTGTCCTAGATTAGTGGTATTAAATAATTCTTTTATATTATTGAATGTAGATGTTAGCATATAGGCATTACTTCATTTTTAGAACACTGGGGTTCATGGGTATGGAAAGCTTGGAGTATAGAGTTCTTGAAAACCAAAGACACTTTGGAGCAGTAAATTTTTTAAGAAGCAGAGATGGTTGTTTTAAGTAACACAGGAAAAGACATGATCTTCCATTACAGTGACAGCACTTTGCCATAATCATAATGTCAGAAACACTTTCTTTTCAGGTGAAAGACAATGAATAAAATAATTTACTTCAGAAAACCTGCAACTTTTTTGAATTATCTGGTCCTGAGGTATTTATCAAGCACGGAATAGCACTTCTCAGAGAAACAGGACTATTGACGGGTGATTTTTCTTGACTGCCATCTTTGAAAGTGTTGCCTGTGACAGTGACATAACACTGTAGCTCTTAGTCTGAGTGGCTAAAACTTGATTTTAATTGTCTTCATTTTTCTGTCTATTCTGTCACAGAATTGGAAGACTTTTCGATGGTACGGAGCCAATTGTTCTGGACAGCCTCAAACAGCACTATTTCATTGACAGAGATGGACAGATGTTCAGATATATCTTGAATTTTCTACGAACATCAAAACTCCTCATTCCTGATGATTTCAAGGTGAGAAATCCATATCAAATTGCCAGTAACAGTAGTTTTATAGACATCAGTTGGAATTTTATTTTTGTACAATAAGCAAGCATGCATGTATCACTTGGGGAGTTAAAATAAAACAATAAAATAAATGGAAAAAAATGAAGTTGTCAAAAAAGAAATCAAATTAACATGGCTACAGACATGTACAATTAGTATGGAAAAACTATCACAGAACTTCATGATGTTTTTTTTGTTTGTTTTGTTTTGTTTTTGCTGTGTAAGCTGTACAACCTGGAGTTCCCAAATGCCTACTCAGAGTCTCCACCTAGATAGCCTGTTGGCTCCTTAAACTTCATCTGCCCGAAAAATAGTTCACCATGCCCGCCTCCCCCTCCCACCACCACCACCAACACAAAACCTGCTCCTCTTCCTTTGTATCCCATCTCAGTAAAAGATGCCAAAGTCCACCTACTTGGTCAAGGCAGGAACCAGAAGTCGTTCTGGACTTTTTCCTCTTCTTCACCTTCCACATAAGACCAGTCGGTGAGTCCTGTCCATTTTACCTCCTAGAGACACATCTGGGATTAGCCTACTCCTCTCCACCCCACCACCTTTGTCCAGAGCACAGCAGCTTTCTGGACTCTTTGGGCTGCTTCATATTCGGCTTCCCCTCTCCCATCATTACCCCTCTCCCATCCTTACCCCTCTCCCACTGACTCTTCTTGAAACCAGGTGATTGCTTTATTATTATTATTATTATTATTAAACTTTTTATTTTAAGATTGCATTGAGATCATTATATATTCACATGCAGTTGTAAGAAATAATAGAGAAATCTCATGTACCCTTCACCCAGTTTTCCGCAGTAGTAGTATCTTGCAAAACTATATACATCACAACCATGACATTGACATTGGTACAGCAAGGTAAAGAAGAGTTCTAACACCACAAAGATCTCTTGTGTTGCCCTTTTATTAGAGACACTCACCTTTCTGTCCTCTGCCCCGAGCCCCATCTCACCTCTGACCAGGGGACACTTTTTTTTTTTTTTTTTAATTGTGATTTGGGTGAAAGTTTACAGAGCAAATTCACTTTCCATACAGCAGTTCACACACATGTTGTCTTATGAAATTGACTACAATTTGCCCCAATGCAACAGCTCCCCTCCCACTTCCTCCCTATAGTTACCTTTTCCCTGTGTCCATCCCTCCATGCACTCCTGCTCCCTGAACTGTCTCCCTATGCATAAACAGCCCTTCTTTCTCCCATGATTGTTCTGTCCAAGGAGTGTATCTACCTCAGGTACATGTTCAACTTATATGCCTGTCTTTTGTTTGGCTGGAAGCCACAGGTGTGGGTTCAATTCCAGACCTGAAGGGCAGCTAGGGGCCATAGTCTCAGTGGTTCCACCATCTCTATCAGGCCAGCAAACCTGGTCCCCCTTTTTTTTTTTTTCAAGTGATTTTGAGTTTTGTTCCATGTTGTTCTCTCTCTCTCTATCTAGGATCTCCTCCATAGATCCAATCCCCCTATGAGTGGTTGACAGTGGTAGCTGGGCACCATCTAGTTCTTCTAGTCTCATAGTCTTATAGGCTGAGGATCGCATGGTATACCGGTCACCAAGACTAATTGTTTCCATGAATCATTGGTTTTCTTCACTCTTCTTTGCTCTGGATGAGGAGAGACTCATTGTTGCATCTAGATGGCTGCTTGCAAGCTACTCACCAAAGTAGGAGGTGGAACAATGTTTTGTGTAGTATGTTATGCCAACTGAACTTAATGTCCCCTGTGACTATGGTCCCAAGCCCACAGGTTCAACTACTGAGTCCCTCTGGGTGGCTGGCTATGACCAAGAAGTGACCACAACCTTGCCCCTTGTCAGCTCTACTATACCCCTAGGAATTCTTACAAAACATACAAATACACTTGTAGAACCATAGTCTGCCAACCCTATACATGGTCTTGGGTACATTCCCTGCTGCATAGACATACCTAATAGTTCAGCCTGCCAGGGGACACTTTTTAAAAGAGATACTGTATCGCAGCTTACTTCTGCTTAAAGTCTTGAAGAACTTCCCATTGTTCGTGGAACAGCATGCCACATCCTTCCAGAACCTACCTGGCCCAGAAGACTCTCACCTTTGCCAACTTACACATACACATACACGAACACTGACAGGAATCCTCATAGTTCCTCAAACATACCATTTCTTTCCGCCTTCAGTACAGACTGGTTTGTCTACTTGATACATTCTTCTCCTTACTCTTCCTTTGACTTCTGTTTGTCATTCATGGCTCATCTTATACATCACACACCCCAGGAAGCCCACCCTGCTCCAGTCTAGCTTAGGTTTGCCTATATCCCCTAATTCTCTGTAGTCACACAATACATTTGTAATTCTGGATCTCTGTTGTTGAGCACAACAGACCTGGCTGTTAAGTTAGGAATGCTTTCAGCTGCAAGTACCAGAATAGCCAGTTGAAAGTGGCTTAAACTCGTGGAGATTTGTTTTTCTCACATAAGAAGTCAGAGGTCAGTCGTTGTTGGCAGTGATGTCTGCTCAGTGATGTGATCAAGGAACTGGATTCTTTCTGTCAATTTTGTTTTGCCATCCTCCTAGTGTTGGCATTTTGGCTCATGCTTGTCACCTCAGGGTCATGAGGTGACTGCCACACCTCAAGCCAGCACGTCCTCATTCAAGGCAGGGAAAGGGGGCAAACAGCTTTTTATTCACAAGGCTCAGTTCTTGTCAGGAGGTCCTGGGTACACTTTCCCTTTATAGCCCAGTGGCCAAAACTGAGCCTCTGCTTCCTGCAGAGGAGACTGGGAAGGGGTTTTCTCTCTTTTTCAGCCCTTGTAGTGAAAGAAATGGGCAAGGGCTTGGGTTTAGGAATCTGTTAGGGAAGCTAGCCAGCAGTGCCTATCACAGTGGCTCAGCACCTGGCACTTATTAAGCATGTGAATATTTGTGGCATGAGTGATTGAATGCATGAATGGATAAGTAAATGAATGGTGTGAGTCTCACACTCAGCTTATCTAAAACCTGGTCATACAGTGTCTTGTTTGGTCTCTGGATATTTTTATGTATGTATCTTGACTCCCTAACTGCTGTGTAAGGTTCATAGGCAGGGACATTTTTTTTTTATCTTTTTCTATCTAGAGGACATACATTTTTAAAATTTAATACTGATTAAGTTAAACACTGCAAAAAAGGATCAAGGGAGTCATAGAAGGCCAGCACCTAAACATAAGTAGACAACAACACACTTCTATTTTAAAACAAAGCAAAACAAAATACTGTCATCAATTCTGTTCAGTCGAACTCCTGCCAACCGCGTGTGCAGAGTAGAACTGCCCTGTAGGGCTTTCTTGGCAATAATCTTTACAGAAGCAGATTCCCAGGCCTTTCTTCAGCAGCACCACTGGGTGGGTTGAAACCACCAACCTGTAAGGTGGTTGAGTGCAAATTACTTGCTCCATCCAGGAACCTTATTTAAAATCATACAGGACTATACTGAAAATACCAAACAAATAATGTATGTAATACCATCCTAAGGTGCTTCTCAGGGTAATAGATTAATTTATAATTCCTATGATTAAAAGGGATATAGATTCTAGGGAATCACAAAACAATTTATATTTAAAAATTTATGCTTAGAAAATTATAAAGGCCATTCATTTTTAGTTGCCGTGTGTCAGAAACTGAGTTCCATGCATTCATTTAAACCTGTGAGGCAGGCATTATTTTTCCTCCACGAGCATTCGTGTCTGGTGCTGGGTGAGGAGACGCTCCTGCGTAGCAGCTAAGCTGGGGCAGATCCCAGAGGGCCGTCCCTGGAGGACTCACATACTCGTCCATCTGCCTACAATTGGGAAAGTCGCTTCTCCGTGACTTTTACATGCTTCCTGAGGCTTCCAGAGCCCTTGCAGACCTGCTATTCATCAACTCTGAGTACAGAACACACCCTGTAATTGGCTGAGGATTTAGCTATAGCCCACGCTTGGGGAAAAAACAAAAAGTATGTCAAATGAAACTCACGTAAGGTAGGGCCTTGAAGTGTTTCTCACAGAACCTCTGTGTGGCAGGCAGTAAATCACAGGGTGTCCTGGAGCCTGGGCGGAGCAACAGATGGCAGTGGAAGCTGAGAGGGTCATTCAGTTCTTGTGGCTGATGGTAAACTTGCAGGAATAGCAGCAGTGCAGTCTGCAGAACCACAAATATGGACACCCATATGAGCTTTGAATCTGCCCTTCGCTGTACAGTCTAATAGGTGTTTTCTTCGCGTCACAGTTCTGCTTCTGACCCCAGAAAAGGCGCCCAGCCTGTGTGTGTGGAGAGAATCTTTCTTACTGGGTTTGCTTGGGTGGAAGGAAGTTCATTGATGATCTGCTTCTCTCTCTGCTGTTTAATGCTGGATTGAATAAGTGCGTGAAATCTTGAAATCATAGCATCCTGCACCTCTTAAGATACTCCACAAATGCCCTGTCTGAGCTAGATACCCTTTAACAATTCAGATAATTTTGGAACACCATTTAAGTGGTAGCTGCCTGTGCTTTGGCCTTCCCGGAATGCTGCTCACATTGTCTCTGGATGAGTGAGGGCACAGCTTCTCTATAGTACTTCATTGTGGATTGGACTGTTTTCCCTCTTCCTTTAACTCCTGCTCTGCCCCTGTTACACCAACATGTTCATTGTTGCTTTACTGGCTGCATACATACATGCGTATGTGCACGCACACACACACACACACACACACAGTTGCTTATAACTGGGTAGTAGTTCCCAGTAAAGCCAGAGCTTGGTCACATATTTATGGAGAACCACAAAATTCTGTCTCTCTAGCCTTTCATTTTTAACATCATCTTTGATAAATGTCCCCATTTTGTAATGTTGTTGTTGTGGGAGCTCTGGTAGCATAGTGGCTAAGACACTTGCCTGCTAACCAGACGGCTGGTGGTTCAAACCCACCAGCCACTCCTCGGAAGGAAGGTTGGGCAATCCTACTTCCGTAGTGATACTGCCTCGGATACCCAAGGAGGGGTCGCTATGAGTCGGGTTTGACTCGACGGCACATAACAACAACAACAACAACTTACCTATGCATGGCTTATGTTCAAAAGTCTATTACTTAGCCTTTTAATAACCTTTTGATTTTATAGATGAAGTATATGTACATTGTAGGAAATTTGAAAATATGGACAAGTAAAAAAAAAAGTTAAACATCATATTCCTACCACTCAGAGGTTGCCAACCTTAAAACCTTAGTGTATATAGCCTTCCCGAATTTTTTATGCTTATTCCAGACAACAATGTCTACCTTTCTATTTTACTAGAATTTCATTTTCTCTAATACCTCAACCATAGTCAGGTTTCCTTGATTGATTCAAAAATATCACTTACTGATGATTTTTCCAACCCAGTGTCTAATCCAAGGACCACAGATTAAATCAAGTTATGCCCCTTGTTGTTGTTGCTAGTTGCCATTGAGTCAGCTCTGACTCATGACAACCCATGTATAGTGAAACCTGTGAGAGCCAGAAATAGTCAACTGCCTTGTTTCTCTGGGTCCCACAAGTTTTCTGCCTTTGACAAGATACAGTCTTACTCTTTCCTATTGCTCATTTTAGTGGAAAATGTTTGAATTTTCTTTCTCTGATGGATTTCTGCCTTACACGGGTTCCAGCTTTTACAGATTTTACTGTGTAACAGAATCAAACATTGCCCATCCTCTGCCACCTTCATGGCCACTGGCATGTTCGAGTCCATCCTTGCAGCCACTGTGTCGATCCATCTCATTGAGGGTTTCTCTCATTTTTAATGATCTTCTACTCTACCAAACATGATGTCCTTTCCTAGTAGTTGGCCTTTCCTAATGATGTGTCCAAAATAAGTCAAAGTCTTAATTATCTTCACTTCCAAGAAACATTTCTGGTTGTATTTCTTCTTAGATTTCTGGTTATATTCCTTCTTAGACTGATCTGAAGACCCTGTGTCCCTTAAGTCTCCTGTTATCGAGCATGGTCCCTTTTTGTATGATACTGACTTGCTGAAGAGATAGGTCAGTTGTCCTATAGAATGTCCCACCATTCAGACTTGTCTGGCTGTTTTGTCATATATAGTTAGTTTGTTAATCTATCCCCTTAATTCTCTGTAAAGTAGAAGTTATATCTTAAGGTTTGAAGAGTTTAAACGGAAACATGTTGGCTCGACTACCTCACCAGCGATGTTGTATACTTCGTATTATATCACATTAGAAAACATAGCTAGTTGAACCACCGTAGGAATTCTAGGACTAAACATTGGATTAGAGTGAGTTACGTGTTCTTTAGGTGCAACAAAAACCATCTCTGTCTAGCTCAGATTTTCTCAACCACAGCACTACTAACATTTTCGGCCAAATAATCCTGTGTTGTGGGGGCTGTCCTCTACATTATAGGATGTCCAGCAGCATTGTGGCTACTACTCACTAGAGACCAGTAGCAACCTCTTGTCAGACATTGCCAATTATGTCTAGACATTGCCAAATAGTGCCTGGGGTCAAAATTGCCCCTAGATGAGATCCACTAGTCTCGCTTGAGGAAAAGAAGGGAGTATTTACAGGCAGCGTATCATTTCCCTCATAGATTGGATAGAGTGGAGACATTCCCTCAGTGGGAAATACCAGGGCAGCTCTGAGGACCTGAGTTGTCAGAGTTCCTGGGTGTCTCTAAGAGCATTTCTATCCATATGGATGTGTGCCAACTGTGGAGTCCCTGGGTGGTGCAAATTGTTAACGTACTCAACTGCTGACCGAAAGGTTGGAGGTTCAAGTGCACTCAAAGGCTCCTCGAAAGAAGGGCCTGGTTATCTACTTCTGAAAAATCAGCCATTGAAAACTCTGTGTCTGGCGCTCAGTTCTACTCTGACACCTATGGGTCACCATGAGTCAGTCAGAATCAACTCGACGGCAGTTGGTCCATTGGGAACAAGACCCCGAACCATGAACCATGTAGTTTGTACAAGCCAAAGAGCGGAATAGTAGACATGGTCTACATGGCCAAGGCTTAAGGAAAGAAGATTTCAAAGGCTCCAGAGCCAAGATGGGAATGAATACAAGGCCAGAAAATCTAAAAAGAGCCATGATAAAAATCTAAACAGAAAGCATAGGACTTAAACAAAAAATTCAGTGATCTTGATTAAGGAATGAAAGGGGGTTTATAGAGAAAGTAGCCAACTCCACAGGGAGTTCTCCACTGAGGTAAGGTTGGAAATGTGTTAGAAAGTATAGAAAGACAGATATAAAGGAGCCTGCCAAGAAAACAAATGGCCAACCTGGGCTTAACTATGCAGAGAATGGTCACGGCTGCTAGAAGGACTTTTGTAGTTCTCAGGTCGGCTGATGCTCCGAGGTGAGTTTATGACACTTGGTGATTCTTTCCAGCACAGACAGCACCGCCGCCTTGGTAACCAGGAAGAACAGCGTGGCTAAATGGAGAGACAGAGCCAAAACAGTCAGGACATAGTAAGAGAACATCTGGGAACTTTAGGTCATTCAAGGCCTGGCCCACTGAGGCTCCTTTCCAGGGTGCAGGGTGCCTTTGAGGGAAGGGGGAACAGACTCTTAAACCTTCACTTTTAAACCAATCCCAGGATCCTTGAGAAATCACTGAAAAGTCTGGAAGGGGTCAATGGCTCCCTCATTTTCAAGAGCAGGTAGCAGTGAATTCTAGGAATGTTATATGGGGAGATGCTCTGTCATTGCGGGGTCACTGTGAGTCAGCATCGACTCAGTGGCAGTGGGTTTACTGTCAGTCCATGGTCAGACTTTAGAATAGATTATTAAACACACTGTTTATGAACTCAGAGAAAAAAAGAATATGGTGAGATTCCAAGTCAGCATGCGGGGGACTTTGATTCCCAAATCCTCTTAAGTTACCCCCATTACCTAAAAAAAAAAAAAAAAACTCACTACCATCGAGTCAGTTCTGACTCATAGGGACCCCTCCTTGGGTTTCCGAGGCAGTATCTCTACGGAAGTAGATTGCCCAGTCTTCCTCCTGAGGAGAGGCTGGTGGGTTTGAACCTCTAGCCTTCTGATTAACAGTCAAATGCCTTAAGCACTATGTGCCTAAGCTCTGGTGGCATAGTGCCTAAGCCATTTGACTGCTAACCAGAAGGCTGGCGGTTTAAACCCACTAGCCTCTCCTCAGAAGGAAGACTGGGCAATCTACTTCCATAGAGATACCTCCTCGGAAACCCAAGGAGGGGTCGCTGTGAGTTGGAACCGACTCGATGGCAGTGAGTTTCCCATTACCTTTGGGTTATGATAAACAAACAGATAGATCAGGGCACTGTCATGGACACAGATGCATAAACTATTAGGCCTGGAAGCAACTTCAATGTAATTTATTGTCCTTATTTTACAGATAAGGAAACTGGAGCCCTAAAGAGATAAACAGAAGACTTGTGCCCCATCCAGACCTTCATCTTGCCCTTATAGTCCCACCCAAACACATAGTATTGCAACAAGACACCTAGCAAATGCCTTAGCTGTGGGCTGGATGATCGTAGAATTCCAGGTTTTCTAACTGCTTGAACAGCCAAAATCCGGAGTCTTAATTTGTGTGATGAGCACCAACTTGACAGAAGCCCACACATAGGCCTGTCTTCTCAGTGCTCTGAGAAGTGACTCATATGTAGACACAGAACACCCAGTTCATCCCATTTGCAAATGACACAAAAATGAGAGGGAGACCTAGGACCCTCAATAAGAGAATCCAAATTTTCTCAGTTCACTGGAACAAGTTCAGAACCTATAGTATAAAATTTATGGGGTAATAGATAAAACTTAAAATTTCACAAAAACTGAATGGGGAACACCTAGCTCCATAGTAGCCCTTGTAAAAAAAAAGAATAGGGACACTTTAAGCAAAATGTCTGCCACCAGTATTTCAAATACTAGACAGGTTTCAGCAGAATTTCCAGACTGAGATAGACCAGGAAGAAAGGCCTGGTGATCTACTCCCAGAAACTAGCCAAAGGAAACCTATGGATCATAACTAACATTGTCCAGCTCACTTGCTTTGGGCTCATCATCAGGAAGGATCAGTTGCTGGGGGGGACACCATGTTTGGTAATATGGGGGGCTAACAAGAGCAAGGGAGTCCTCGGTGAGATGGATGGGCACAGGAGCGGCAATCATGGGCTCAGACATACCTGTGATTGTGACAATGAGGCAGGACTGGGCAGCATTTTGTCCCGTTGTACAGAAGGTCACCCCATGAGTTGGAGTTGACTTGATGGCAGCTATCTATCTATTTAAACAAGATGTGAGCCAGTGGTGTAATGGGACAGCCAAGAAAGCAATATGGCCTTTTCACTGTGTGGAAGGGAGTATAATGGTCCCCCAAAGATATCCACATCCTAGTTTCTGGAACCTGTGAGTATGTTACTTTAGATGGCAAAAGGGACTTTACAGATGGAATGAAGTTAAGGACTTTGAGATGGGGACATTATCCTGGGTTATTCAGGTGGTCGTAGTATAATCACAGGAGTCCTTATCAGTGAAAGACGAAAGCAGGAGAGTCGACTGGAGAGAGAAGTGTGAGCTGCAGTAATGTGAGGACACAAGCCAAGGAATGTGGGCAGCCTCTAGAATCTGGAAAAACAACAAAATAGATTCTTCCGTAAAATCTCCAGAAGGAACGCAGCCCTGCTGACCCCTGTTTGACTTCTGATTTCAGAACTGTAGATAATAGGTTTTTGTTGTTTTAAGCCACTAAATATGTGGTAATTATCATGGCAGTAATAAGAAACTACTACAGGCTGTATTTGTGGTGACAGTGTCCAGCCAAAATGAGGTTGTACAATGCACTAGTTAGCTCACATTGGAAATACTGGGGTCAGTTCTGGATTTTAAGAAGCATACTGATAAAGTCAAATATATAGCATGTGTTGAAGGACTGGAAAGTCATAAGAAATGAGAAAGAGCTGAGAAGATTGGGTATTTTAGCTTGAAGAATGTTAAGGCATAATTACTGTCTTCGAATACTTGAAGGGTTACCATGTCAAGGAAAGATTAAAATCACTGCAGAATTATAACAAATAAGTTAGAGTTACAGGAAAATTCAAATCATTGTAACAAAGACATTTACAACAGTTAGAGCAGCCAACAAAGTAAATATGATACCTTTTAAGGTAGGTAACAAGTTCCTGGTCACTGGAAATGTTCAGTCTGAAGCTGAATGGTCACCATTCAGCAGTATTGAAAAGGATTCCTCCACATGGACGAATCTGCCAAGAAGAGCTCTCTACATGGTTTTACTCTAAGATATGAAGACTTGATGGCTCTAGAAGGACAAAGTATATTTTCACTGGAGGCCACGTCCTTCCTTTTGCTAAAATTTGTCATAAATTTCCCAGGAAAATAAGAAGCTGTAACAAAAGTTCTTGTTTATGTTGCTTGTGTAACTATCAGTACTCTTTATAAATCTCCTTGAGATCTGTCATCCTGATTAGTAATAAAGTATGTAGGGCAGTATATCACAGTTGGTACAATTTAAGTTGACGAGACCTCTGTAGTGGGGAGACCCGGAGGAACCTGCAGTCTCTCCACTCCTCCCCTCAGGCTGGGCTAGGCAGCCTCACTTCTGCCCTGTCCTGAGAGTGGCCCCGTCTCAATTTAGGTGGTTCAAATCTTTAAACCAAAGCAGTATCTCTTGTGGGTCAGGAGGTTAAGCATGTGGCAACATGTGAAATAGATATGGTTCCTCTCCTCTGGGAACCAAGATATCACTAGGGAAGGGGTCGGCCATGAGAGGGACAGAATAAAGCAGCAGCTCCTTCTGCTGAGGGATGAGTAGCAAGGATAACATCTTCCACTTGGCCCAGGTTTTTCAGTAAGTAAAGCAAATTACCCGGCTACCATGCTCAAGAGATGCCCACTTGTTCTTTCTTGCCTCTCCACAGTTTTCTCTGGAGGCCTTGGGTTAATGCTGCTCCTGCTGCTGCTTGATTTGCAAGCAAAAGAGCAAAGTGCAAAATGAAAGCAGTCTTCTCAAGGTCCTAGCTCCAAGGTCCTCCTCTCATGCTCCACAGCCCACAGCAGGGCCCTCTGCCAACACTCAGGCCTCATGTTCACAGCACTCGCTCTCCTGCGCCACCACCAGCTCCAGCCCTTGGAAGGAAGGGAGAAATGCCTGTCAGTTGATTACAACGTTCTCAGTTGATTACAGCGTTCTCAGTCAGCGTGTCTGAACAAGTATCCACTTCTCTCACACCCAGAGATGATTGTGGCCATAGCTACGTTTAGCCATAATATTGACCTGCTTGTTGACATTGTTCATGAGTTGCCTTCTCCTCGTTCTCTTTTGTCTTCCCATTCACTTGCTGTGTGTGGTTTAATACTTCTTTGTTAGATTCCTGCTTAAATTCAATAGATTTTTTTTAAGGCAAAAGAAAAAGGAACCAACCTATGCCTAAAGACTGGGTGATTTTGCTTTCAGAAAGGAACTAATTTCCTTTTCTGCACCTTTTTCTTCCAGGAGTCAAGGTCTAGTGTTGCCTTCCTCCCTCAGTTTATGAGGGCAACACCAACAGGTGGCTTAGGGCAGTGCGTTAGCCATCCAGATCTCCATCAGCTACCCAGAAACCATTTCCAGTGAACATACAAGTTTAAATAAAAGTAGCGTGGTTGCTCTCCAGGCATCCACCCACAGCTGACATCAGCCCCACTTTTACCACGTTGCTGCCCCGCACCCTTGTGTGAGAAGTTGTGGAGCTTTTGCTGAAGGTGACGGACAGAGGCTTCTGGTGAAGGGTCCATGTTTGACAGCTGTTCCTCCCCTTATCCATGCATCCTATCGAAGAGGACATTAATTGGGTTCTTGCAATTCAATTTTAAGTACCAAGAAGCAATTTTTCTACTGAAGGAAAAAAGCTAGGTGAATCCTTTCACATTGCAGTTTTCTCATCTGCAAACTGGTGATAGTCATGGCTTCTCATTGACTGGGCGATTGTGAGGATTACAGGTCTTCATTCATATAAAGCACTTAGAGGGGGGGCTGCCTGGCCATGGATTAAAAAAAAAAACAAAAAAAAACACTGCCATTGAGTTGATTCCCTCTTTGGGTTTCCAAGGTGGTAAATCTTTATGGAAGTAGATTGCTCAGGTACTCTGGTGGCACACTGCCTAAGGCACTTGACTACTAACCAGATGGTTGGTGGTTCAAAACCACCAGCCATTCCATGGAATGAAGATGGGGCAATCTTATCTATGAAGATTTACTGCCTCAGAAACCCAGGGGGGGTCTCTGTGAGTTGGAATTGACTCAATGGCAGTGAGTTTGGCCATGGATAATGGTCAAAAAGTCTTAACTCCTTTTATCATCACTGATTGAATGGTGCCAGTTAAGCTCAGTCTTTATGAACAGGACATAAGTGAAAATTTTGTACCTATAGTTGATTGTGGAAATAGTGCAGGTGAAAAAATCACCTTACATGTGAACATCTTCAGTACTTTATGTTCGTATTTTGCACTGTGAGATACCGTTCTCTCTCTTTTTATCTGCCCCCCCAGGACTACACTTTGTTATATGAAGAAGCAAAATATTTTCAGCTTCAGCCAATGTTGTTGGAGATGGAAAGATGGAAGCAGGACAGAGAAACTGGTCGCTTTTCCAGGCCCTGTGAGTGCCTAGTGGTGCGTGTAGCCCCTGACCTTGGAGAGAGGATCACACTCAGCGGTGACAAGTCCTTGATAGAAGAAGTGTTTCCTGAGATTGGGGACGTGATGTGTAACTCTGTCAACGCAGGCTGGAACCACGACTCGACGCACGTCATCAGATTCCCACTGAACGGATACTGTCACCTCAACTCAGTTCAGGTATAGAGTTGTCATTCTTAATGCTTAACCTTGTCTTCACATAGTGCCTTTCCTCACAGAGCTAAAACTATCTCATGAATTACCATTTCTGTTGGGCAGGTGAATTAATATATTTGCTCTTCTGTGGCACCTCCTCAATCATTCCACAAACACATATTGAACCCCCTACTATGTTTCAGGTTCTGGTGTGACCACTGGAGCTACAGATGAGAACAAAATACACAACTGCTATTTTCATGGAACTTACATTATGGCTATGGGGTGGAGGCAAACAGTAACCAAGATAAATGTTTGTCAGATAGTGAGAAGAGGGTATCTGGGGGCAGAGTATGCCAGACAGAGGGACTGGAAAGTTGTTTTTTTTAATTATGATTATTCTTACTGTGATTTGGGTGAAAGTTTACAGAGCAGATTCATTTTCCATGTAGTGTTTCATCCACATTTTGTTTCATGATACTGACTGCAGTCCCCACAGTGTAACAGCTCCCTTCCCACTTCCTCCCTGTACTCACCGCTTCCGTGTCCTTCTTTACTAAGCATTCCTGCCCCTGAGCTCTCTCTCTGTGCAACTACTGCCCCTCTGAGCTCCCGTGATTGGTCAGTATGTCCACCTGATGTAAATGTTCACACCATGTGCCAATCTATTGTTTGGCTGGAAGCCACAGGAGTGAGTTCAGTTCCAGGCCTGCAGGGTAACTAGGGGCCCTGGTCTTGGGGCTTTCACCAAGCTCTATCAGACCAGTCAGGGGACAGGAAAGTTTTGAAGACCTTGAGGTGGGAGTATGCATATTAGGAATATCAGGAAAGACAAAGAACTATTTGAAGTCAACAGAGTAAGAGTTTTGGTTTTTTCCCTCTTTTGAACTGAAATGGGCCTGCAACTTTGTTCAATATTTAGCCAACAAAACCTCTCTCAAAGCTCAGAGACGTGAGCATCCAGTATACCATTCTGCCGCTTGAGGATTTTTCCATGACTAATTATAACTTTCTAAATTTATGAACAGATGTCCGAGAGTAGAACAGCAGGCAACTCTGGCAAAAAAGGAGCTCAAAGCATAAGGACCCACTATCAGGCAGGTGGGGGCGTGGCTTCAGGTTGCACAGCCCAGGGAGCCACATTTGCCTGCTTACATATGTGAATGGCACCCCCTGGAGTTGTGCACCGTAAGCTCGGCCCTGTGCAGTGTTCTGAGTGAGGCCTCTGCTTCTGTCAACTCCTCTAAAGTCCTGAAAGCCTTTCCCCTCCCCACACACATCCCCTGCCTCTGGCTTTCTACCAGCGAGGAGGGAGGGGCAAAGCCATTCAGAGCCAGGAAGGCATTTCATCACTTCTCTAGGGCCCCACCCCTCAGGCCAGTGAATAACTATCATAAATCCACATGCTTGACAAGCTCTCCAGATCATTTGAGTATGATCAGATGTAGAAATTTTCATCTGGATAAATGTTGCATGACACGGCCATGACCCACTCTTCCTGCTCCATTGACCAAGAAATAGAAATTGTCCTCTAGGTATATAGACGTTTGAAGAGGACATAAGAAACGAGATACCACATAGAGTGATCATATAACTCAGTCATCGCTACATTTAAGCAACTTTGCTATTAACAAGGTGATGTTTAAAAAGTAATGCCCAAGAAGCATAAGCTATTTGCATTACATTGGAATTAATGTAATGCATTTGACCACATCCAAGGTAACATTGGATCGTGTTGAATAATTATCATATTATGTATGTCAGACCCCTTGGGGAGGAGGAGGCTTAGGGAATTCCTTACTTTAGTGATTTAGCTACCATAACAATAAAAGAAAAACACGTATCAGAGTTAGGTATTTTATGGTTCCCAGCGTCCTCTTCCTTTGTATTTTCTTTCCTAATCATGGCAAAGAATCCTTTCCAGTGGATGGTGTGGCCAAGCAGAGTGGGTTGGTCTTTGATGACAGGTTAAGTTCCCGCGCCTGCTGGAGAGTTCTTGGAGTGAGCTGTCCTCCGCCTTGTTATTCACCTGCCACCAAAGTTCATCGTGATTTAGAACCTAGGGATCATGTTCTTCCATTCTGTCCTCATACTGACCAGTCGGCTTGTGCATTTTGAATTTATCTACAGAAATAGAGCCCTGCAGGGTAGAATGCTAATTTGGTTCTCATAGAGCTTTTTTTTCCTTTTTTTGGTTTTTTATGTTATAATTTGCCAGCATTTGAGGCTTCTTAGCAGTATACTGTCTTGGATCCCAGTTTCATCTAGTAAGCAGTTTTACAGGGGGATAGATTATACTCCATATGAAAATAGGTGGTCAAAATGTAATAATAATAAAGTAAGAGTTCACTTTTTATTGATTACATTTTAAAAGTTACCTATTTACTAACATTCTATTTCATTCCAAAGAAAAAGAATTTGAGTCAGACTTTTTGTATGTGTTATTCCTGATAATACAGTATTGTGTGTGTAAATTGTTTATCTTTGTTGTCTGTAACTCTTGTGCACCTCTCTGTGTCTTCCTTTTCCTTAGTGTTACTGGAGTGGTCACTCACTTTTGGGATGTTGCCTTTCCCTTCACCCAAGTCAACTTTTTTAAAGTTATGATCACATCATCTTGCATTTAGAATAAAACCAAACCGAATTCACTGCCATCAAGTCAGTTCTGACTCATGGTAACCCACATTGGGTTTCCGAGGCTATAAATCTTTACAGAAGCAGACTGCCTTATCTTTCTTCTGCAGAGCAGCTGGTGGGTTCAAACCGCCAACCTTCTGGTTTGCAGCCAAATACCTAAACCACTACACTACCAGAGCCCTTTGTCTTTAGAATAGAGGAGAAGTAATTTAATTATATCCCACATCTTAGCAGGGAACATTTGCAAGTGTAATATTTGTTGAATTCCTAACGAACCAGAATGCTCTATATCAGTTTTCAGTACTTCTACCTATCTTTGGGTTGTGGGAATGATTTGCTGTATTTAAGAAGTCAAGCATGTAGTGACAAATTCAGGGCTCTTTCTGGCATTAGGTATTTAATTTCAAAATTAAAAAATGGATTATGCGGTTTATGTTTATATGAGAAGTTGAGAAGTTCTCTATTTTGGGTATATTTTCTGAGGTACAGCCATTACATTTATTCTTGTCTCTCTGCACATACACAAGGCCATAAATCTATTTCACATGCCACAGACTTGCAAACCTTTAGATAAAGCTCAGCTCTCTTCAGCAGTCCATTTCTTCTACTACTAAAATTACATAAATCTTACAAGCTGAAATATGGAAGATTAACTCAGTATTAAGAAACTTGAACAATGCCAGAGTTGAGAGTACAAATGAATCACTAGCTAAGAACATTCAGATAATATCACTGTTTCCATATCCTGTATCATCTCATTGAGTATATTTTAATGGTAAATGAGCTTGGAAATGTGAACCTGCTCCTTCCCCCCCCCCCCAAATTGTGATTTGGATGAAAGTTTACAGAGCAAATTAGTTTTCCATTCAACAGTTCATACATACTTTGCTTCATGACATTGTTTGCTGTCCCCACCATGTAACAGCTCTCTTCCCACTTCCTCCCTGTGGTTACCCCTTCCCTGTGTCCTTCTTTCCTGTGCATTCCTGCCCTCTGAGCCATCTCTCTGTGCAAATGCTGCCCTTCTTCTCTAAGGAGCGTAGTGCCTGGTATAAACGTTCACCTTGTAGGCCTGTCCATTGTTTGGTTAGAAGCCACAGGAGTGAGTTCAGTTCCAGCCCAAAGGGTAACTGTTGTTGTTGTTGTTGTTGTTGTTGTTGTTGTTGTTTGCCATCGAGTCGGCCCCGACTCATAGCGACACCCCCTTGGGTTTCCAAGGCAGTATCACTACGGAAGTAGGAATGCCCAACCTTCCTTCTGAGGAGTGGCTGGTGGGTTTGAACCGCCAGCCTTCTGGTTAGCAGTCAAGTGCCTTAGGCACTATGCTACCAGAGCTCCTAAAGGGTAACTAGGGCCCATATAGTCTTAGAAATTTCACCAGTCTCTATCAGACCAGTAAGCCTGTTTTTTTTTTGTTGTTATTGTTTGTTTTTTCTGATTTTGAGTTTTGTTCCATATTTTCCTCCCACTGTATCCAGGATCTCCTATTCCCCTTTCTGAATGGATGACAATGGTAGCTGGGCATAATCTAGTTCCTCTGGTCTGAGTCATGTAGGAACCCGCTTCTTTTGCAGAGAAAGCAATGTTGCATATCGGGAAGAAAAAACAAACAAACAAAAGATTTGAGGCCAAACATACCTGAGTCGAAAACCCGATTCCACGACTTGCTAGCTGTGAGCCTCAGTCTTCTCATTTATAAGATGGTGCTACCACCACCCGGTATGCTGGGTGGTTGTAACCATTAAATGAATTGGCATGGGCAAAACCAGTGTAATGTAGTGGCATGTTTCAGTATTAGAAACATTTGTTTCCTGTCTTATAGTTACTGCTGCATCAGCTCCTACTCATGGCAACCCCATGTGTGTCAGAGTAGAACTGTGCTCCATAGGGTTTTCAATGGCTGGTTTTCAGAAGTGATCACCAGGCTTTGCTTCTGAGACTCTGCTGGGTGGACTCTACTCGCCAACATTTCAGGCAGCAGCTGAGCATGCTAACTGTTCACCACCCAGAGTGTGTGCACCACCCAGAGACTCCTGCTCTGTCTCCACTGCCCTTTAAGGGCCATCCTTTACGAGATACTCAGAGAGATTCAGGGGTTGGATGGGCTTGACTAGACCTGCAGATGGTGCCATCCTTGGGGGTATTAATGTGGCCTTGTGTCCAAGGGACCTATCTCGCCCATAACTAGATGCCTCTGTTGGCTTCTTGCAGGTCCTCGAGAGGTTGCAGCAAAGAGGATTTGAAATTGTGGGCTCCTGTGGGGGAGGAGTGGACTCATCCCAGTTCAGCGAATATGTCCTGCGGCGGGAACTGAGACGGACGCCCCGTGTCTCCTCCGTCATCCGGATAAAGCAGGAGCCTCTGGACTGAATGGACATGTTTCTTATGCAAAAATGAAAACATACCCAAGAAATCACGCAAACAAGCAAGGGACATTTATGTGCAGTTGGGACAGCAAACCAAGTCCTGGACCTAAAGTTGAATAAAAGACACATTTATATCAAATAGAGACCACACCTGTATTCATATGGGAACAATTGGAATAGTGATATCCTCAAGGTGTAAAAAATATATAAATATATATATATGTCAAAAGGTAGGAAATGCAAAACAAAACAAAAAAGGTGGTAGCTACAGTTGGTGCTGGGATGGCCGTGAAGTGTCCTGGGCTCCTGGGGCCTGCTGACCAATAAACAAGCCATGACCGGTGAGGACACATCTCCTTACAGTTTCCTGTTGTCAAACAGCCATCCATCATTTCAGTTTCCTTTTTCTTTCTTCTATCCGCCCCTTTTTTTAAGAAAAAAACAAAAAAAAAAACACCTTGAATGGCATTTTTTGCATACGGAGGTTTCATGTCTGTCTTTACGCAGGGACCGGGCAGGACTTCAGGAAAACTCTGCTGAGCACATTGCATTTGAAAGATGTTAGACATGAAATTTTAACTGTAGTTTGTACAGAAGTCACACTTTTTTGTCTGCCTCACAGATGTGAACATGACTTTGTTTTTAAACTGATCAGTTTTGCAAAGGGGCCAGAATTATTACTTGTTAGAGTTGCTCCCGTTTGAGTCTGCTGCTTTCCTACAATTTTTCAAATTTTATAATGTATTAAATACAATAAACTCTGTTTAAAAAATAAGGTCTGCGTGAAACACATGTGTTGGGGTGAGGCTGGATTTGAACGGAAATTTTCTGTGTTGAGCATCAAAAAGAGGCCTCAGTGTTGGAGCTGTTTTAAAGTCGAAGCCCACTCAGGGATGAGGATGTCATCTTCTGTTTTAAACAGTTCTCTTTCAACTCAGTGAATGTTGTTTCCTGTCACCTGTTCCTTCTGCGTTGGCTTGCCAGATAAGTCTTTCTTCTTGTGAACTTTTCAGTTACACCTATTGCTGCAGAAGAAACCATGCTAAAACTTAGTGGCTTAAACCAACATTTTACTCTCTCTTTGCGTCTATGTTTCTTGTCAGTGGAGCCAGACTTCTTGTGCTCTGAGGGCTTGATTGGGCTGGAATGCCCAAGATAGTTCACTCACATGACCAGTAATTGATAGTGGCTGGTGGGCTTCTCACAGTGTGGTAAAACAAAACCAAACACACTGCCACGAGTCCGTTCCAACTCATAGCAACCCCCATTGGGTTCTTATGGCTATAAATCTTTATGAAACAGATTGCCTCCTCCTACACAGAACAGCTAGTAGGTTCAAACCATCAACCGTTTGGTTAGCAGTCAAATGCCTTAACCACTACACCACCAGAGCTCCTTCACAGTAGGGTTAGCTGGGTTCTAAAAGGGAGTGTCCCAGGTGCAAGTGTTCCAAGATGGAGAAGTGGAAGCTGCATTCATCCCTCTAAAAGTCTCGATCTGGACTGCACAGTGCCCGTCCACTATGGGTTGAGCAGCCACAAATCCAGCCCATATTGTAAGGGAGTAAAACACCCATTGCCTTCAGGGTGATTCCAACACATGGCAACTCCATGTGTTACAGAGTAAACTGTTCTCCTTAGGGTTTCTTAGCTGTAATTTTATTTTTTTGCGTTGGCAGCAGGTGTGAACTAGAAAAGCCTGCTTGTGAGTCTGAGTGAAGCCCAGCTCCACTGTATCCCTGAGTCATTCGCAGGTGTGTGTGGGGAGCTCACACACTGAGCCGTGCAGCCTGATAATGGACATTAGAGAACTTTGTACAGCAATGATCTCCTGTAATCCTTAGGAATGCAGATCACCAGGCCTTTCTGCCGCATCACCAGCAGATGGGTTCAAAATGGTAACTTTTAAGTTAGTAGGTGAGCGCAAACTGTTTACACTACCCAGGGACTTCTGGACAGATTGAATGGAAAGGGAATTAAAATCCACCTCTTATGAAGAAAAGTGACAAAGCATTTGGGGACAACTTGAATTCATAGTATCACTTATCAAAAAAATCCAAGAAGTAGAGTCTTAGAGTGTTAAAAAAATCTCAGGGCCATGTGGTCTCTTTATTATTAGCCAGAGAATTAAAACACCTGAAATTCAGGGAGCTCTGGTAGCATAGTGCCTAAGGCATTTGACTGCTAGACCAGAAGGCTAGTGGTTCAAACCCACCAGCCAGTCTCAAAAGGACAGTTGAGCAATCTACTTCTGTAGTGATACTGCCTTGGAAACCCAAGGGGGGGTCGCTCTGAGTCGGATCTGACTCCACAGCAGTGAGTTTGGTTTTTTTTTTTTTCAAACTTATCTGTGACTCTGGCTCCTTCAGCATCCATTGTTGTGTACCATTGCATTAATTCTGACTCATGGTGACCACAAGGGACAGAGTAGAACTGCCCCATAGGGTTTCCTAGGCTATAATCCTTATAGGAAGGAGCTCTGGTGGCATAGTGCATAAGGCAATTGGTTGCTAACCAGAAAGTCAGCAGTTCAAACCCACCAGCTGCTCCACGGAAGACTGGGCGATCTCCTTAAGACTTACTGCCTTGGAAACCCATCAGGGGTCAGAATCGACTCAATGGCAGTGAGTTTGGTTTTTTGGGGTTGAATCTTTATAGGAGCAGATCACCAAGTCTTTTCTACTGTGGAAACACTGGGTGGGTTTGAAACTTCAACCTTTCAGTTAGGAACCTAGCACTTAACCATTGCACTACCAGGAGGACTCCTTATCTAACAACAGCCTTGCCCTCACCTTTCTTCCCTACTTCCTCTTCCTCCTTCCAGGCACTCAAAATAATCTGAGCATGCTGATAAGATTGACAGGTAAAACTATAATGTGTTTCTGCTGCAGAGATGTTCCTGTGGTGATGGGCTATTTCTATCCTGAACTTTCTTTCTTTCTTTAAATTAAAAAGTCTGTGCCTGAGGACACTAGTAATGAAAATATCTCTGACTTCTGAAACTAAAAGTAAGCTGTTAATGGCTCCTATCACTCCCTGAAACACAGACACAGCTCAAACACTGAATTACTTTAATGACTACAAGCCGGGCTTCCACATTATTGTTTAATTTTCCCTTATTTGAGACTAAGGTACCACTCTCGCACAGGAGCAACCAGACTGCTCTCACCCACTGCTCTGTCACCCACATCTTCATAAAAGGAGAGAAAAATTGCTGTATGATTTTACTAGGTATCCATCCTCATTAGGCAACATCTCCGGAAATCAATAAAGCAAGGGCTGCACTTTGGGACATTCTACTGGTTATTGTCATCAGCTAATATTTACCCAAAACTTCCTATGTGCAGTTAGTATTGTTCCCACCAAATGCTCCACAGAATTTTGTTTAACTATCAACATCCACTTTGTTCTTTGATAAGCCCGTATTAGGAGCTCTGGTAGCGTAGTGTCTAAGGTATTTATTTGACTGCTAACCAGAAGGCTAATGGTTCAAACCCACCAACCACTCCTCGGACGGAAGGTTGGGCAATCTACTCCATAGAGATACCACCTCGGGAACCCAAGGCGGGGTCGCTATGAGTCAAATCAATTCGACGGCAGTGAGGTTGGTTGGTTTGGTTTAGGCTTGGCTTTAATGATAGTAGGATGACCATGACATGGTTTCTACCATAGGGAGTGGGGCTTCTCTGCATATCTAGTGGCAGAATTAAGTTATAGATAACTGCAGTACAAGGCACTATGGAATATATATCATTTCATAGTTCAAGGATTATTATTGTTGTTATGTGCCATCAAGTTGGACCGAGGAGTGGCTGGTGGGTTTGAATCGCCAGCCTTCTAGTTAGCAGTCAAGTGCCTTAGGCACTATGCTACCAGAGATCCCTCAAGGATTATAGGAATGTCAAATGATAAGAGATTCATTTAGTTGGAGAAATTAAAAAAAAAAAAAAAATCTCAGGGAAGTTATCATTGGAAACACAGGTGGTTTTTGCAAGGAAAAAGTATAAAGGGAGGGCCAGGCAGCCATCTGGGTTTACAGAATGGTATAGGATCCAGCTGGATGTAATTGGGGAAGACCTGGGCTGGAAAAAGCAGGTGGAATTGGACTGGAGGTGAGTAGGCTAGATCCTGAGTACCAGGCTGGGGATTTTGTACTTCGCTCAGGAGCTGTTGGAGAATCATAGAAGGTGGGTTCTGTGGATATTAATCGAGGGGGTCTGCATGCTTGCTTGATCAGCTGGGAACAGTATGCTGTGGGAGGGGCAGTTGAGTGGCTGTTTCCCACATTCATTCATTCATAATCTACAAAGCAGTCTAAGAACTTAGGAGCTGAGAGCTAAAGATGCATGAGAAAATAAGACATCACCATATGGGTAACAAACTCAGTTGTCTCTGGAACCAGGCAAGTCACATAAATTAGCAGGACACAGGCGAACTGGAGTATGTGTGCCCCATTCTAAGGGCAACCCCTGCCCAACTCCAGCAAGCAGTAGCTATTGGAGAACAAAGATCTTATGCTACTTAAACTTCTAAGTTTTTTTTTCTAGAAACACTAGTAATCCAGAATTTTTTGTGTGAAATCTCTAGGTATATAAATGTTGGAACTTGTTTTTTCTAAATGTACAGACCAAACAAAGCATCTGCAAACTACCCGTTTGTAGCTCTCAGAGCTCTGAAATAATAAAACAGTTTTAGACTTTCTAGAAACTTTCATTGGGGTGGGATCATATGTGATGGCATGAGAACTTAATAATTTGAAGACTTAACTTTGATGATGTCATCATAAACATTTAACTTTTGTTATATAAAGGACAGTAGTGATAATCACCTTCACAGAGTGCTTGCTTTGTGCCAGGCACTATGCTAAGGGCTTTGCAGATATTCTGTCCTTTAATTTGAAGTTGGCATTATTATCCCACTTTACAGATGAGAAAATTGGTAAGTCAAAAAAAATTTGCCAAAATCCATAAGACACTTGGAACAACATGCATTCACATACACATGCCCACACACACCATGAATTTATTTGATTACTGCTTTGGACTCAACTCATTCTGGTTTTCCTCCCAATGCCAAAAATGATCTTGCTTAGTGATTTGCAACTGCAGTGTGCTTCATTCTAAGACATTAGACAAAAATGTCACTACAATAGCTTACTGGTTATGGAGTAGAAATTACTCTGACATCCCTGACCAACTAATATTAATATGCACGTCCAAAGCCCTGAGAAGACTTTCTGACTCTGATATAGTGACTGGCAAGTAGCTTTTCTGAATAAAAGTTTGTGTTGTTGTCAGGTGCCACCCAGTCAGTCCCTACTCATAGCAACCCTATGCAGAACAGAACAAAACACTGCCCAGTCTGGTGCCATCCTCATGATTATTGCTATGTTTGACCCTATTAATGCAGCCACTGTGTCAATCCATCTTGTTGAGGGTCTTCTTTTCTGCTGACCCTCTCTACTTTACTAAGCATGATGTCCTTCTCCGTGGACTCGTCCCTCCTTGTAACATGTCCAAAGTAAGCGGCACAAAGTCTCGTCATCTTCACTTCTAAGGAGGATGTACTTCTGGCTGTATTTCTTCCAAGACAGACTCATTCTTCTGGTAGTCCCTGGTATATTCAATATTCTTTGCCAACACCACGATTCAAAGGCATCAGTTCTTTTTCAGTGTCCTTTATTCATTGTTCAGCTTTCACACAGGTTATATCAGTGTTGCCCAAACTTGACTGTTTTTAAGACATATATGAGGCCCTTGTTAAAACTAAAGACTCCAGTCTACCATCCCCTCCACCACCTTGAATCTCATTCTCTATGTGAGGAGTCCAGGGATCTGTATTTTTAACAAATGCCCAGCACAGGTGACTCTTTGATCAGACACATATGGAAAATACTGGGTAGTATCATTGTGTTTCCCCAAACTAGACTAAGAGCAGGGATGAGAATCTTCTGGGGGGTACTTTTGCAATGACTTTTTGTGGCTCCCTTTGCTGTTTATTAAACAATAGTTACTTTCTATTCTTTTGAAAGGCTGATTGAATACTTCACATGGAGTAAGTAGGGGGTAAGACTGGGGATTGCTTAGCAGAAATTTAACAGAGAGCTTTTATCCTTTCCTAATTAACTAGGGAACTGCCCAGTCCTGTAGGAATAGCCTACCAGCCACTGATTTCTTCTGCCTCTTTTTTACCTTTTCATGACCCATGTGACATATAGTGCCCACCTACATTTTCCACCTCGGATGTTTAGTGGGAAGCATCTATTCCACTTTCAGTGTATGCTGTCATCTGATGGGGGCCTTATAATTGTGTGAATCGAAAGAAATAGGTCTCATCCCACCAACCTCAGCACCAGAGACCCCTAATTTGATACACTAATTATATCAAAATCCATATTACCTCAAAAAAATTTTTTCTCATTTCATTCAAAATGCCTTCCATCACTGAAAACACGATCTCAACAACAATAACAAAATTCAAAGCAGAAGATAAATAGGTCTTGAAAGGGTTAAAAAGCCATCAGAGACTGGAATGAACAGAAACCTTATGACACAGGAAACAACTACAGTAGCATCTATTACTAGTAACAATACATATATTTGTGCAAGAGTCACCTTTTCTCTGATAATTTATGTGAGTTTCTTTTAAACTTCAATGATGATTTCAAACCTTTAGAATTTGAAGGGTGTGCAAATCTAGAACCCTAGCCATCAACCTCAGAGATCATTTTCATATGGTACAATGTAGGTTAGATTCACAGTGTTCAGCATGGTTTTTCACATGACCCCAAGATCATTCTCTCTCTCATACTCTCTCTCTCTTTCTCCCTTCCTCCTTCCCTCCCTCCCTCCCCCCAACTCTCTCTCTCCTTTTTCCCACCCTCTCAGTGTGAATCACACAATGTTTCATCACTCCTCCTCATCTGCCTAGTGGATTATGCCTGTCAGAATAAGGAACAGGCAGTGCAGGTATTGAATGAAACTGTGGATTAAGAGTTAAGAAAGTCAGAGAATTGGAACTAGACTAAGAAAACCTGTCCTGGAAGCTGCAAATCAATTCCTTGTTGCAAAAGTGTCACCATAGTTGGGAAAGAAGCAACACCAGTAAGGACAGTTTATAAATCCAGTCTGATGAGGCCTTCAAGGATCTTCCAAAGGTTTGCAGCCTGAGCAGCTCGATGCAGCTACTTTTTCTATTAGCAGCAAAGGGCAATTGAATTGTCAAGGGGAAATGGGGGAGATGGGCTGCTCATGAACCTTAAAGCTTTAATTTTTAGTCCATAATTTCTCTTTATTTAAAATGTTTTATTATTTAAAATACTGTTCTTTCATAAGTCATATTCTCAAATAATTGTTCTCTTAAATATATGAATTTACCGGAAATTCTGAAATTCTGTTACATAGATTACATACACATGAAAATAACCAGTTGTAGCTCTCTTACCCTAAGCAGAGTAGATGTGCTCCTGAAATAGAATTATTTACCTGTATAATCTTTTCCCTACTGCCATTATAACTTCAAATCAATTATTTTCCTGTAGTCTCTATGTGAGGCAAAACAAAATTACACACCCCAATTTTTCCTTCCAAAAGTTTTATGCCTCTAGATAACAACATGTGTGCAATGACTCTTCCCACACACCACCATTTTTCTTCCCAGCAAAGTTAGTCAAGTGAGGAATCTAAATGACTCCTGCACATTTGCTAAACCTCTTCATGTTCATTGTTATTATTGTTGTTAGCTGCTGTTGAGTTAGCCCCTGACTCATGGCAACTCCATGCACAATGGAACAAAATGCTGCCTGGTTCTTGCACCATCCACACAATCAATTGTGAAACAAACCATTGTGACTTTTTGTTGACTGATTTTTGGAAGTAGATCGCCAGGTCTTTCTTCCTAGTCCATCTTGGTCTGGAAGCTTCACTGAAACATGCTCCGCATCATAGCAACACACAAGCCTCCACTGACAGCTGGTGGTAGCCATGTATGAACTGCATTGGCCGGGAATCAAACCTGGGTCTCCCGCATAGAAGGTGAGGATTGTACCACTGAACCACCACTGTGCCCACTTGTGTTAATTCCTAAAACCAAACCAAACGCACTGCCATCAAGTTAATTCTGACTCACAGCAACCCCCATTGGGTTTCCAAGGCGGTAAATCTTTACAGAAGTAGATTGCCCTGTCTTCCTTCCACTGAGTTAAGTGTGTATGTTGGGGGAAAAAAAAAGAAAAGAAAAGAAAAAGGGAATGGCTTACTTAAACCAAAAACACTGACAAAGCAACAGGACTACATCTAGCTGGTATTTCCAAGGGCCCACTGAGGAGCCATATGACAACATGAACCCACCAGGTCACTCCTCATATTCTCAAGCCAAGGTGTAGACATCATTTTCTTCTATGTTGCTGCTTTCCTCGGTCTACTCTGTCTCTCCCTTGGTGCTCTCATCCACCTCATAGCTTCCTACCACCTGTGCTTCAGGCCTGACCACTCCTCAAGCATCAGACAAGGGGGCCAGGCACTGAGGATACAATGCAGATAAGACATGGTTCCACCTTCAACCTTTAGTCAAGCAGGAGAGGAAGACATGTAATCATCTAATTCCATTGTATTGTATTATAAGCAATGATAGAGTTAGGCTCTGCAAAATACCTCCATTTGACTATCAAAAACTGAATTTATATTGGCATCTGTACCTTTCCTTTCCACTATAAGATTTCCTATTTCTCTTCAGGATGCCCCCTTCTATCCAAAGCAGGAATCCACATTCAGTTCTTCACCAAGTTCTACAGAAAGTATCTCCTAAACATTTCTCAAATTGGTGTTTCCTCACTATCCCTACTTCCACTTCTCAATTTCATATCATCAACTTCTTATGTGGACTATTTCAATAAGAGCTCAATTAGTTCTCTCCTGAGGGTTAAAAGTATTGTCCCCTAAAATCCATCCTCTACCTAGCAGCCTGGTCACTCCCTGACAGGATTTCTTCATTGTTTTTAGAATCATCTCATCTCCTTAATGCAGCATGCAAGGCCTTCCATGATCTACCCCTCAACTTCACGTCTACCCCTGGCCTCACACTTAATACCACATGTCAGATTGCTTCAGGTCCACCTGATTTGAAACATATTTATCTTTTTTGCTTAATAACGTAACTCAGCCTTCCAAATCCCCTTCCCCATCACTGCCCATGTGTCCCTCAGATGGACAAAATGACCCCTTCTAAAAGTACCTATTTGTACTTTTATCATTGCATTTACCTCATAATATTGAAATATCTATTTACCTGTCTATATCTAATGGCAGACCTTAAAATTTTCAATAGCAGAAATCTGACTTATTTATATTTATGTCCTCAACATTTTGTTGTTGTTGTTGTTATATGCCATCAAGTCGGACCCATAGTGACCCCTCCTTGGGTTTCCAAGGCAGTATCACTACAGAAGTAGATTGCCCCATCTTCCTTCTGAGGCGTAGTGGGTTTGAACCACCAGCCTTCTGGTTAGCAGTCAAGTGCTTTAGGCACTATGCTACCAGAGCTCCTTCTCAACACCGAGTTTTAGGAATAATAGACTCCATTTGTGTATCTCATCTATTATCAGTGAACATTTATATTGCACCTCAACACTTACTAGGTGCAGTATAAATGTTCACTGATGACAGATGAGATACACAAATGGAGTCTATTATTCCTAAAACTAGACAGATTTGGCTTTCATGTTACTAACTCCATCACTTGGAGAGATAGTAAGTACTCACAAGCACTAAATTAAGTGAGAATATATGTTAAGTAACTGGTACAAAATAGAGATCCAATTTATTAATAATATTAAATCCCTCAAACAGTATTGGTCTTTTTAAGGTTACTTTGGATTTTGCCCAATTAAAAGAGACAAGGGGTACTTTCATGTTTAATCAATATGGAATCAAAGGTAATGGAGTTACCCTCCTGCCTGAAACAAATAAAAAATTTGACAAAATATATGAAACATGCTTTTCAAGACATTGGATATCAGGAAAAAAGGACAGTGATCTCCAAGAGATGGATAACAAACAAGGTGGCCCTACATTTGCCCTGGCTAACCATCCTGAGAAAGTTTCCACATCATGGTACAGAAGTTGAAGGGTTGAAAGGATGTTGCTGAGAGTCCGGGGAAGCCAAGGATGTTAGCGTTTATAGGACTGAGTAATGGAGAGGACAGAGCTACACACACACAGAGAGAGAGAGAGAGAGAGAGAGAGAGAGAGAGAGAGGGAGAGGGAGAGAAAACCAAAGAACCGATGAGGGTCTCCCTGAAGTTTTCAGCTAAGCACTGTTCAGTGCATGTGTCTCAAGAAACTGTCCAAGACTAAGGAAAGAAATGCCTGAAAAGATAAGAGAAAAAAAATCCTTATGGCTCAAACTTGGAAACAACCTAGATGTCCAACAACTGAGGAATGGATAACCAAATTTTGGTACATTCACACAATGGAATACTATGCAACGCTAAAGAATAATGTAGAATCTGCAAAA
>NW_006921617.1:4808118-4816915 GCF_000298275.1 Orycteropus afer afer
AAAAAAAAAAAAAATCCTTATGGCTCACACAGAGCCAGCAACAGTTCGTGTTCCCATCACCCAGAGTGGAAACCTCCTAATTCATGCAGGCTGGGCTAGCATGTTCAGAATGCCTCAGTAGTGGGGAAAAATTAGTCCTAGACTAAACACAGCTTTGCTCTCACCTAACAAAGCTTAAAAGCAAATCCCAAAAGGCTCAAACTATTTCTGAGTAACTTAATATCATGCTAAAACCAAGTTCAAGACAATTTATAGGAATATAAAAATATCCAGCACCAAACAAGGTAAAACTGAAAATGTCTGCCATTTCATAAAAAATTACCAGGCATGCAAAGAAGCAGGAAAATACAGCCAATTATGAGGAGAAATAATAATTAATCTAAACCAACCCAGAAATGTAGAGATGATAGAATTAATAAAGACATTAAAACAGTGATTAAATCCCATATGTTCAAGGAGTTAAAGACTGAACATATTAAATGGGGACATGGAATATAAAAAGGAACAAAATCAAATTTCTAGAAATGAAAACTACAAAGTCTAAGATAAAAAAAATACACCTGATGAGATTAATGGCAGATTGCTTTGGTGGCATAGTGCCTAAGGCACTTGACTGCTAACCAGAAAGTTAATGGTTCAAACCCACCAGCCACTCCTCGGAAGGAAGACTGGGCAATCTACTTCCATAGAGATATCACCTCGGAAACCCAAGGAGAGGTCGCTGTGAGTCACAATTGACTCAACTGCAGTGAGAGAGAGAAAAACATTAGAGAAGAAAAGATTAATGAACTTGGAATATAGCAATGTTGTTGTTGTTGTTGTTGTTGTTAAGTGCCATCAAGTCGTCTCTGACTCATAGCAACCCTATGCACAGCAGAACGAAACACCACCCAGTCCTGAGCCAGCTCCATGATTCTTGCTACACTTGAGCCCATCACCACAACCACTGTGTCAATCCACCTCACCTCATTGAGGGCCTTGCCCTCTTTCGTCGACCCTCCACCTTACCAAGCATGACATCCTTCTCCAGGGAACAAGTTGGAAGGCACTTAAAATCCAACTGGGGAAGAGCTGCCTCCTCAAAGTAGAGTTGACTTTAATGACATGGATGAAGTAAAGCTTTCAAGACCTTCATTTGCTGATGTGTCATGACTCAAAATGGGAAGAAACAGCTACAAGCATTCATTAATAATCAGAATGAAAAATGTTTGAAGTATTAATCTAGGAAAATTGGAAGTTGTCAAAAATGAAAAGGAATGCATAAAGATTGATATCCTAGGCATTAGTGAGCTGAAATGGACTAATATTGGCCATTTCAATCAAACAATCATATGGTCTACTATGCCGGGAATGACAAATTGGAGAGGAAAGGCATCACATTTATCATCAAAAAGAACATTTCAAGATCTATTCTGAAGTACAATCCTGTCAGTGATAGGATCATATCCATACACCTACAAGGAAGACCAATTAATGCTACTATTATTCAAATTTATATACAAACCACTAATGCCAGAAATGATGAAGAAATTGATTATCTTTACCAACTTCTGCAGTCTGAAATTGACCAAACATGCAATCAAGATGTATTGATAATTACTGGTGATTGGAACGCAAAAGGTAGAAATGAAGAAGCATCAGTAGTTGTAAAATATGGTTTTGGTGAAAGAAATGACACCAGAGATCACATGTTAGAATTTTGCAAGACCAACAACAACTTATTCATTGCAAACAACTTTTTTCAACAACATAAACAGCAACCATACATATGGACTTCACCAGATGGAATACACAGGAATCAAATCAACTGTATCTCTGGAAAGCTTGGAGAAGCTCAATATCATCCATCAGAACAAGGCTAGGAGCTGACTGTGGAACAGACCATCAATTTCTGGTTCAAGCTGAAGTTGAAGAAAATCAAAATAAGTCCACAAAAGCCAAAATATGATCTTGATTATATCCCACCTGAATTTAGAGATCATCTGAAGAATAGGTTCAATGCATTGAACACCAATGACTGAAGACCAGATGAGTTGTGGGAAAACATCAAGAACATCATACATGAAGGAAGCAAAAGGCCATTAAAAAGACAAGAAAGGAAGAAAATGAATGTTAGAAAAGACTCTGAAACTTGCTCTTGAATGGAGAATGTTGTTGTTGTTGTTGTTAGGTGCCGTCGAGTCAGACCTGACTCATAGCGACCCCTCCTTGGGTTTCCGAGGCAGTATCACTACGGAAGTAGATTGCCCCATCTTCCTTTCCGAGGAGTGGCTGGTGGGTTTGAACCGCCAGCCTTCTGGTTAGCAGTCAAGTGCCTTAGCCACTATGCTACCAGAGCTCCCTGAATGGAGAATAGCTGAAGCAAATGGAAGAAATAACAAAATAAAAGAGCTGAATAGAAGACTTCAAAGGACAGCCCCTAGAAGACAAAGTAAAGTATTATAATGAAATGTTCAAAGACCTAGGGTTAGAAAACCAAACCAGAAGAACACGATTGGCATTTCTCATGCTGAAAGAACTGAAGAAAAGATTCAAGCCTCGAGTTGCAATGTTGAAGGTTTCTATGGGCAACACATTGAATGATGCAGAAAGCATCAAAAGAAGATGGAAGGAGTACAGAGAATCACTGTACCAAAACAAATTGGTCAACATTCAACCATTTCATGTGATCAAGAGCTGATGTTACTGAAGGAAGAAGTCCAAGCTGCACTGAAAGAATTGGCAAAAAAACAAGTCTCTAGGAATTGACAGAATACCCATTGAGGTGTTTCAGCAAATGGATGCAGTACTGGAGGTTCACTAGTTTATGCCAAGAAATTTGGAAGACAGCTACCTGGCCAACCAACTGGAAGAAATCCATATTTATACCCATTCCAAAGAAAGCTGATCCAACAGAATGTGGAAATAATTGAACCATATCATTAATATCACACGCAAGTATAATTTTGCTGAAGATCATTCAAAAAATGTTACAGTAGTATATTGACAGGGAACTGCCAGAAAGTCAAGCTGGAATTACAAGAGAACATGGAACAAGAGACATCACTGCTGGTGTCAGATGGATCTTGGCTGAAAGCAAAGAATACCAGAAAGAAATTTACCTGTGTTTTATTGACTAGGCAATCTGATTGTGTGCATCATAAGAAATTATGGCTAACATTGTGAAGAATAGGAATTGCTAAAAACTCAGTTGTGTTCATGTTTAACCTGTACATAGACCAAGAGGCAGTCATTTGAACAGAACAAGGGGACACTGCATTATTTAAAATCAGGAAAAATGTGTGTCAAGGTTGTATCCTTTCACCATACTTATTCAATCTGTATGCTGAGCTGTATGCTGGACTATATGAAGCTGAACTATATGAAGAAGAATGTGGCATCAGGATTGGAGAAAGATTCATTAACAACCTGCGATATACAGATGACACAACCTTGCTTGCTGAAAGTGAAGAAATCTTGAAGCACTTAATTGATGAAGATCAAAGACCAAAACCTTTAATATGGATTTCACCTCAAAATAAAACAAAATCCTCACAACTGGACCAACAAGCAACATCATGATAAATGGACCAAAGACTGAAGTTATCAAGGATTTCATTTTACTTAGATCCAAAATCAACACCCATGGAAGCAGCAGTCAAATCAGAGGGTGTTTTGCACTGGGCAAATCAGTTGCAAAAGACCTTTTTAAAGTGTAAAAGAAGAAAGATGTCACTTTGAAGACTAAGGTGTGCCTGACCTAAGCTATGGTATTTTCAGTAGCCTCATATGCATGTGAAAGTTGAACAATGAATAAAGAAGACTGAAGAAGAGTTGATGCATTTGAATTGTGGTGTTGGTGAAAAATGATGATAATACCGCAGACTCCTAGAAGAATGAATAAATCTGTCTTGGAAGATGGGCAGCCCGAATGCTCCTTAGAAGTTAGGATTGCCAGACTTTGTCTCACATACTTTGGTCATGTTGTCAGAAGGGACTAGTCCCTGGAGAAGAATATCATGCTTGATAAAGTAGAGGGTAAGTGAAAAGGGGGAAGACCCTCAATGAGATGGATTGACACGGTGACCGCAATAATAGGCTCAAACATAGCAATGATTATGAGGATGGTGTAAAACTGGTGTGGTTGTTAAGTTTGTGTGTCAACTTGGCTGAGCCTGATTGAGTGGCTGGGCAGCTGAATGTAGTTATTTCCTCTGGTGAGATTGGTAATGAACTCCATGGTGGAATCTATTGAAGCAGCTGAGTAGCTGCTTTGGGTATATTGTCAACTGCCTATATATAAGAAACAGCTTTGGGAATGGTCTTCAGCTTATGGAGCTTTGCCAACCTTGGGACTTTCAATGGACTTGAATTAATGGCCTGCCATGTAGTTTGGTAACATTGGGGCTGTGCCTTTTACTTGGGCTTGTCAACCTCAGCAGCTGTCTGAGTGAAGAAAAGCCTCTAGCTGCAGTGGGCCAGGAGCAGGAGGCAGAGCTGCAGCCCAAGGTCAAGGGGCTTTCACCCAGCCCCTATAGCCTGGCACTTTTAACTCGAACTTAAAGCCTCCAAACTGTAAGAGAATAAACTCCTGTTTGTTCAAGCATCCCATTTGTGGTATATTCCTGTCAGAGCGGTTCTAGGTAACCACAACAGCTGGGCAGTGTTTGTTCTGTTGTGCATGAATGAAGTGGCTATGAGTCCAAACCAAGTCAATAGCACCTAAAAACAGGTTAACTCCAGGAAGTCTACGTTAGAAAGTAGATTAGCCAATGTCACTAAATTTTAACTTGCTATTGTCATGTAATCCCAAGCCCGCATATACTCCATTCCCTATTTTTCTATATAAATGTTGGAACATTCTGTCATCTAGCATTACATTGTGCTGCCCAGCTCAAACCGTTCAAACCTTCCAATAAAATTCTTTGCTTTCACTTTTAACAGAGTATAAATTTGATTCAGGGCTATGAGTTTTTTGGTTCTTTTTTTTTTAAAAAAAAAAAAAAAAACCTTCCAAATTATACTTTGCAACCCACTTCCTACAAACTGTCTAATGCGCATGGGAAAGAAGTTTATATTGTGTTGCCCTCTAAAAAGTTGATAATGAATTTTAAAAGAAAACTCTACCTTTTCAGTTGGTAAATTATCTGACTTTCAATATTAAAGTAATAAAAAAAAATACTTCCTTAAATTTTGTATCTATCAAACTGTATTTGCCAGAAGAAGAAAAAAATTATGCCTTGTATTTCAAAGGTGTATTATACCTGGCAACATGCTCCAATCCTGACAATATTAGAGCTTTAGGTAGGGCTGCCTCCTCTTTGCGCTAAGCATCAGGAAAGAATTACAGGGTTAATCAAGAGTAATAGGATGGGAGTGGAGAAAAGAAACTTACACAGGCTGAACTCCCCCTCTGTCTCTTCAGTCTGAATACACTGATAAATGACTTCATCTATCATACAAAATAGCCTTTGTTTTATTCTGTAGCTTACCGGCTTTCCACTTCTAGGAAAAGAAAAGCAGTAATATGGTTTGCCTCAAATTGCCTACTTATTATGTTGGAGCTTTTAATTCATAGGCTCATAATACAGTAAAATTATTTTCTGAAATTTGCTTCTATTTGGGTGTAAACTGATTTTCTTTTAACTTTCATTTGAAAGTATGCAAACTTACAGGAAAGTAGAAACAGCAGTACAAAGAACACGCATATATCTTCCACCTGGATTCATCAATTGTTAACATTTTGCTACATTTACTCTCTTTCTCTGTACTTCTTGTTGTTGATGAGCCATGTGAAAGTAAATTGCAACCATCATGACACCCGTTGCTGTCCAGTCGATTTTGATTCATAGTGACCTTATAGGACAGAGTAGAATTGCTCCATAGTGTTTCCAAGGCTGTGAATCTTTATGGGAGCAGATGGCCACATCTTTCTCCCACCAAGTGACTGGTGGGTTTGAAGCGCCGACCTTTGAGTTAGCAGCCAAGCACTTTAACCTCAGCACTTTAACCATTGTGTCACCAGGGCTCCTCCATCATGACTTCTGCTGAAACTTGTCCACCATGAGTGACCGTGTTGAGATTTGAAATATCGGTGGCATAGCTTCCAGCATCACAGCAACATGGAAGCCACCACAGTATGATAAACCGACAGATGAGTGGTAGACATCATGACAAATTACCCCTAAATACTTCAGCATGAATCCCCTAGGAACACGGATATGCTGCTATGTAACTCAAGAAATTTCACATTGATGCAGTGTCTCACATACACACACACACACACACACACACACTCCCACTGCCATTGAGTTGATTCTGACTCAGAGTAACCCTATAGGACAGAGTAGAACTGCTCTGATGTTATAGTGGTTAAGGCATTTGGCTGTTAATCAGAAGACTGATGGTTTAAACCCACCAACTGCTCCAGGGAAGAAAGATGAAGTAGTCTGCTGTTGTAAAGATTTACAGCCTTGGAAACTCAATGGGGATCTCTACGAGTCAGAATCAGTTCAATGGCAGTAAGTTTGGTTTGGTTTTGGTTTATAGGTTTTCTAAGACTATGAATCTTTATGGAAGCAGACTGTCTCATCTTTATCTCACTGGGTGGCTGGTAGATTTGAACCACCAACCTTATGGTTAGCAGCTAGTGTTTTACCATTATACCATCAGAGCTCCTATCACACACACACATATTGTTAGGTTGTTGTTAGGTGCCATTGAGTTGTCTCTGACTCATAGCGACCTTATGTACAACAGAACAAAACACTGCCTGGTCCTGTGCCAGCTTCATGATCCCTATTATACCTGAGCCCTTCACTGCAGCCACCATGTCAAGCCATCTTGTTGAAGGCCTTCCCCTCTTTCATTGACATACATACATACATACACAGTCAATATTCACATCTCTAACTGCTCCAACAATTTTCTTCAGAATTGTTTTGTTTGAAAGAAACACATACATATACAATACTGTGCTATCAGTGATAACAAACATTAATCTATGGATAAATAGATGGGTACACAGGTTGAATGATCAGGTATGTCTAGGGAAAAGAGAATATACTCATGACCATATATAATGTTGGCAGATGGTATTTCTACATACATATTTGTATGTGCTATAAGAATGTCCATATAGGACTTCCAGTAAGATGGTGGAATAGGCAGAAAGACTGCACAGACCCTCTTCAAAACAAAAGGGGAACCAATTAACACAGATACAGAAGATAATCCTGGACCCCTGAACTTCAAAGAGAAGGATATAGAAGTGGACTAAAATCCAACTAGTAGAAGAATTTGCATGAAAACACCAAAAAAGGAGACATACAGAGCTGCGATCTGGCAGCGATCCTAAGTGATCCTGATGGCACAGACAGCTTGGATATTGCCAAGTGGTGGTAGGACCAAAGAATTAACCTAAAAATCAGCGCTGCCAGCCAGGGACTGCACGGAGGACTGCTCTGGTGGCTGGGGAGTAAAAGGTGAAGCAGCAGTGAAGAGGAAGGAGGGCTGGACTGTGGACTTTTGCCTGTCTGGAGGGCGTAGCCATTTTGAATGCTTACAAGCACCTTGACCATTTTGGATATTTGAACCAACAGCATTCTCCCAAATTCCAGGGGCTTAAGAACTTAAGACTACTCCAGTGCTGGGGACTAAAAGGCAAAGCAGCAGCGAAGAGGAAGGCGGGCTGAGCTGTGGACTTTTTCCTGTCTGGAGGGCACAGCCATTTTGAATGTTTACAAGCAGCTTAACCATTTTGGATGTTTAAAGAGACAGCCTTCTCCCAGATTCCAGGGGCTTAAGAACAGGTTCCACTTGCCAGTAACCCCAAGGACATTCCAGATCTGGATGGCTGGAAAAGTGCGACATTCCCCTTGTTACTCTTATAACCCACACCCACGTGGTGAACAGAGCTTCAGCCATCCCCCACCCCACCCACCTTCGGGGCCTGCAGGAACTCCATCCCAGTCTGTGTGCTCAGATGGAGCCTGAATTCCCTGCCCTGTCCTCCCCCAATTTTTTTTTTCTCTTTCTTTTTTCTGTTTTTTAGTTTGCTTACTTTTGTCTGTTTTAAAACTACTACTTTTTACTGCTTTTGTCCTTTTTGCTATTATTCTTTATTCTTCACCTCCCAAGTCCTAGTATTCAGCTTTTTTTTTCTTTTCCCTGTTCCTACTTGCATTTTTTTTCTTTTTTTCTCATGGTTAACATGGTTCCTTGTTTTCTTTTTGCATTTTTCTCATTTGTTTCTTCATTATTCTCCTTCTCTACCTTTTTTTTCTCGTATTGCCCTATCCCCAGATACTGCAGGTTTTCTTCTTTTTTTCTTCTTATTTTTCCTTTTTTCTTTTTTTGGTTACTGATACTGTATGATTGCATGGTGTATTTTCTGTTGATGTGATTTTAATTTTTCGATGGTTGCTCAACTGTAATTTTTGTCTGAGTGGGAGGCAGAAACAGTCCCCATAAGACACAACTACACCCACACCTCCTGCAACTTCACTTACTGACTGAGAGACACTATCTCCTTCTCCACCAATGGGCCAATGATAAAAAAAACCACCAAGAAGAACCTGAACCACCCTTGCCTGCTCTTCATAAACAGTTAACAGAGATCTAAATACAACAATGCCATGATGCCTCGGAAACAACAGACCATCACAATCCACACAAAGAAGCAGGATAAAGTGGTAGAAACAAGGGAGCAGGATACAGATCCAGAACACATCCTCAAGGAAGAAGCAGCATTGGAATTCTCTGATAAGGAATTCAAAAGAATTATCTTTAGGTATCTTCAAAGGATTGAGAGACAGAC
>NW_006921617.1:4820831-4827027 GCF_000298275.1 Orycteropus afer afer
GGAAAAACTAGGGGCAAATTTAGGGGCCCTAATATATGGCATAAATAGACTATCAAGCATAACTCAAAATGCACAAACAGCAGAAGAGAAATCAGGTGGTTGGGACCTCCTAAAAATTAAATTTTTATGTGCTTCCAAAGACTTCTCCAAAAGAGTCAATAGAGAACCTACAGATTGGAGAAAATATTTGGCAATGACATATCTGACAAAGGACTTATCTCTAGAATTTATAGAAAACACCAACACCTCAATAACAGAAAGACAAACAATTCAATTAAAAAATGGGCAGACACTTCACCAAGGAGGACATGAATAGACATGAATAGACACTTCACCAAGGAGGATATTCAAGCGGCCAACGAACGTATGAAAGCGGCCAACGAACGTATGAAGAAGTGCTCATGATCATTAGCTATTAGAGAGATGCAAATCAAAACAACAATGAGATACCATCTTACTCCAGCACTACTAGCAAAGTTCAACAAGACAGAAAATAACAAATACTGGTGAGGATGTGGAGAGATTGGGACTCTCATACACTGCTGGTAGGACGGTAAAATGGTACAACCACTGTAGAAAGCAGTATGGCAATTCCTTCAAAAGTTGGAATTAGAAATACCATTTGACCCAGCCATTTCATTACTAGGTATATATCCTAAAGAAGTAAGAGCCATAACAAGAACAGACACATGCACACCCATGTTCATCGCAGCACTATTTACAATACCCAAAAGATGGAAACAACCTAGGTGTCCATCAACTGAGGAATGGATAACCAAACTATGGTACATACACACAACGGAATACTATGCAACACTAAAGAATAATGTAGAATCTGCAAAACACCACATAACGTGGATGAACTTGGAGTACATTATGCTGAGTGAAATAAGTTAATCACAGAAGGACAAATATTATATTAGTCCATTATTGTAAAAGTCAAGGAAAGGTTTATCTGTGGAAGGAAAATTTCTTTGTTGGTTACCAGGGGTGGGAAGGGAGAGGAGGGAACATTGTTAGATAGGTAGAGATAAGTATTGATTTGGGTGAAGAGAGGGGCAATGTACCAAATGTGAGTGATCAATATGGTGGCATTGAGGATGAGAAAGATGTAGAGAGGTACATGGGAGGTACAGACAACAAATATGAATCCTTTTGCACATACAGTACTGCATTGTCAGTGAAGGAAATATGGGTGTATGGGTGGATAAATGGGTGGACAGCCTGAACTAGTAGGTATGTCTATGAAGCGAGAAGTGTACCCAAAACCATGTATGGGGCTGTCAGATAATGGTCCTATAAATTTATTTGTATGATCTGAATTACCAGGTGTATAGTAGAGCTGATGAGGGGCAAGATTGTAGTCACTTCCTGGTCACAGCCAGCTACCCAGAGGGACTGAGTAGTTGAACCTGTGGGCTCGGGACCACAGTCACAGAGGACATCAAGCTCAATTGGCATAAAATACTACACAAAACATTGTTCCACCTCCTATTTTGGCGAGTAGCGACTGGGATCTTAAAAGCTTGCAAGCTGCCCCCTAGATGCAACGATGGGTCTTTCCTCATCCAGAGCAAAGAATGAAGAAAAACAAAAATTCATGGAAACAATTAGTCCTAGCGACTGGTACACCATCCAATCTGCAGCCTATATGACCATGAGACCAGAAGAACTAGATGGTGCCCAGCTACCACTGTCAACCACTAGGAAGGGGATCTATGTAGGAGATCCTGGATAGAGAGGAAGAACAATGTGGAAAAAAACTCAAAATCATTTGGGGGGGGACCAGGTTTGCTGGTCCAATAGAACCTGGTGGAACTGCTGAGACTATAGCCCCTAGCTGCCCTGCAGGTCTGGAATTGAACCCACATCTGTGGCTTCCCCCCAAACAATAGACAGGCATATGAGTTGAACATTTACCTGAGGTAGATACACTCCTTGGAGAGAACAATCATGGGAGAAAGAAGGGAGACAGCTCAGGGGGCAGGAGTGCATGGAGGGATGGACACAGAGAAGAGGTAACTATTGGGAGGAAGTGGGAGGGGAGCTGTTGCACTGGGGTAAATTGTAGTCAATATTATGAGACAAAGTGTATGTGAACTGCTGTTTGGAAAGTGAATTTGATTTGTAAATTTTCACCCAAATTCACACTTCACACACAAAAAAAACACACTCCTTAGTGATAAGAATGAATAAACTCTCTCTCTCTATATATATATAGATAGATAGATAGATAGATAGATAGATAGATAGATAAAGAATGTCCATATAAACAGAACTATCAAAGGGCAAAATTGTGACTACTTCTTAGCCACACAATCAACCACCCTGAGGGAGCAAGTTCTTGGACCTGTGGCCTCAAGGCCATAGCCATGGTGGACATCAAGCTCAATTAGCATAATATGCTACACAAAAACATTGTGGGCTCAGGACCATGGCCATGGGAGACATCAAGCTCAATTGGTATAAGATACTATACAAAACATTGTTCTACATCCTGCTGTCGTGAGTGGTGACTTGATTCTTAAAAGCTTGCAAGCAGCCATCGATGCAACAATTGGTCTCTCCTCATGCTGAGCAAAGGAGAATGAAGAAAACTAAGATGCATGGGAACAATTGGCCCAAGGGACTAGTGAACCATGCTAACCTCAGCCTATATGACCATGAAAGCAGAACTGGATGGTGCCTGGCTACCACTGTCAACCACTAGGAAAGGGATTAGTGCAGGAGATTCTGGACAGAGTTGAAGAACAATATGGAACAAAACTCAAAATCATAAAAAAATGACCAGGCTTATTGGTCTGATAGAGCCTGGTGAGACCCCCAAGACTATGCCCCCTAGTTACCCTACAAGTCTGGAATTGAATTCATTCCTGTGGCTTCCAGCCAAACAATAAACAGGCATATAGGGTGAACATTTACACCAGGTAGGTACACTCCTTAGAACGATCAATCATGGGAGAAAAGAAGGGCAATATTTGCACAGGGAGATAACTCAGGGGGCAGCAATGCATAGAAAAGGACACAGGGAAGAGGTAACTAGAGGGAGGGAAGAGTGGGTACAGAGCTGTTAAATTGTGGGGATTGCAGTCAATGTCATGAAACAAAAAGTGTATGAACTACTGTATGAAAAATGAATTTGCTCTGTAAACTTTCATCCAAATCACAATTTAAAAAGAAAAAAAATTTGTTTGCCGATTCTCAAACCAATCAAAGATCACATGTTGCATTTGCTGAACACTTTTTAACCCACATTAAATGTTTCTGTCTGATTTGCTACTCCCACCTATTAGTGAATCTCAGATAAATGAAAACTTGACTCTGCAATTAATCCAGAAGTAATGACACTTGCAGTAATGCCTTGAGTCTCAGACACACTGTTCCAAAAGGCTGAAGAGGCTATTTCGTTAAATCCTCCTTTTGGCTAAATGGCATAACTCATTGAGAAATGACTCAAGGCACTGAAGTCAGGGAAACCACTGTCTTCCAGCCCTCAAGGCCAACCTTTCCCTTACAAGTGGTGATGGTGTTTACCAGGTGGCTGGTTGGTGACATAAGAAGGTCACCTGCTTGCAATCTCTCATCTTCTACTTAGGGGCATAGTTTGCAATAGAACCGGAAATCCTGCACTGGCATCGTCACAATAACAGACCCTCAGAGCAAAGGTATCTTTAATACTAGGTCCTTTTAGCTCCCATAGAAGGAATTACCTCATCTTCCAGCTTTTTCTTTAACCTTAATCGTAGGTCACCTGGAGATTCCATCAGGCTGGAAATCAGAACATGTGGATTCCAGTCTTAGCTCTATGAGCTGTGTGACCTTGGACAGGTCACTTAAATCTTCTCAGGTACTTAGCTTTAAAGAGAGCACATGGTTTCCTTCATCTCTACCCAAGAGCTGTCAAGAGCTGTCATCTCTACCCAAGAGGAATAAGAAAGAGAATGTGGAAAAGCCAGACCCTACACAAATATAAGCCATTCCTGCTGTCAGGTACAATGCATCTTTATTACCTTGATAGAAACAATGCATCCTTGGCCTACTGTCCTCCATCTAATAACTATCTGGAAGAAGACATCCTTACTATTTTCTTCAACTGAAACTCCCTTGATCTGGACACTATACCCAACTTAGCATATCCCAAGAAGTAGACACCACCTTGAGTTTCTCTTTCATCAAGCCAGGTATGCCAAATCCCATAAATAAATGATTATTTATGACCAAATGAAAAATTTGCCTTTAATTCCAGTTCAGTTTCACAGGGATGGTATTTGTCTTTCATTTCTTTTTCTTGAGTGCTTTGGGAATCTTACATCAGACCTCTAGGGTATATTCACTCTCCTTCAAGTTTTGAGTCATTTGAAAATTCTGTAAGCATGGCTTGCACATCTTCACTCAAGCAACTGATGCCATTTACTTCACTGATGAAAGGGACTCTCATCTCAGTCTGGCTGGACACTCAAGGTTCAGAGTCTCTTCTGACATCCAATTTGGTCTTCTCTTGCTTTCCTGCCTTTTTAATGACCTCTTACTTTCTTCATGGGTGATGTTCTTGATGTCATCCCACAATTTCTCGGTTTTTGGTCATTGGTGTTCAATGCATCAAATCTATTCTTTAAATGCTCTAAATTCAGGAGGGATATAATCAAGGTCATATTTTGGCTGTTGTGGACTTGTTTTAAATGTCTTCAACTTGAACTTGAACTTGCAAATAAGCAGTTCTACAATCAGCTCCTGGCCTTGTTTTGGCTCAAGATATTGACCTTCTCTATCACCTCTTGCCACAGATGTAGTCAATCTGATTCCTGTGTACTATACCTGGCGAAGTCCATGTGTATAGCCGCCATTTGTGTTGTTGGAAATAGGTATTTGCAGTGAATAAGTCGTTGGTCTTGCAAAATTCTGTGATGTGATCTCCAGCATTATCTCTATCTCCAAGGCCAAATTTTCCAACTATCAGTGATTCTTCTTTGTTTCTAACTTTTGCATTCTAGTCACTGGTGATAATCATCACATCTTGATTGCATGTTTGGTCAATTTCAGACTGAAGAAGTTGGTAAAAATCTTCAATTTCCTCATCTTTGGCTTTGATGGTTGGTGAGTAAATTTGAATAATAGTAGTATTAACTGGCTTTCCTTGTAGGTGTATGGATATTATTCTATCACTAGAGACAATAGTACATGCAAAAGAAAAAGACTGCAAAGCACATAGGCCTGAAATAGCATAGTGAGTGCTGATATACTAAGAACAGGAAGTTCCCCGTGGGCCTGGAAGAGAAGTGGGGACCCTCCTGGGGAAGTTGGGATGGGAGCTCCTTTAAAAATTATCTATCTATCTATCTATCTATCTATCTATCTATATATTCTTATTTTTTTATTTTTTATTTTTTTGCAGGGCTTCAAACCACTTCTTTCTGATTCAGTTATGGACAATGAAACGAAATTGGGATAGACCCTAATTTGTAAAATTGGCTGAAACAGAATGATAGCCTGAACAGGCAAAATTACAGGTTGATGCCCTTCTAGAAAGTTAATCTCCCTCTTTGAAAACAAGAGCAACACGCATGTTGCATAGCAACCAAATCTCTTAACTGCAGAGTTTGAACTAACAGTGTCAGCTCATAGATGGCAGCCCCACCACTTTGAAGGTGTGTCACTCTCCATAGTCTTGGCAATAATCCCATCTCCCACGACAGGCTCCTGAAAGGGTTCCCTACTCCTCTTCCAAGTTTCCCATTCCAGGGCTTCAACCTATTTCTGCCCCGCCCCATGTTGGTTGTCATTCTGCTTGATCCAAATTTTAAAAATTCATGTCACCTCTGATTTACCTTCATTGGCCATGAATGAACCAGTTTGAGTTGGTTCAAAGCCCTGGTTTTTGTTGAAAGTATTAACAGCAAAACAGGTTTCCATTCAACAATTTCTATACATAATGTTCAGTGACATTGGTTACATTCTTTAAAATGTGTCAACATTCTCATTATTTTACTTTTACTTCTTTTTTTTATTGTGATTTGGGAGAAGGTTTGCAGAGCATATTCACTTTCCATACAGCGGTTCACATATACTTGGTCTCATGACATTGACCCAGTTTACCACAATGCAACAGTTCCTCTCCCACTTCCTCCCCATAGTTACCTCTTCCCTGTGTCCATCCCTCCATGCACTCCTGCCCCCTGAGCTGTCTCCCTGTGCATAA
>NW_006921617.1:4827189-4828262 GCF_000298275.1 Orycteropus afer afer
AAACTGGTCCCCCCACACACACACTTTTTTTTTTTCTCCAAATGATTTTGAGTTTTGTTCTACATTGTTCTCCCTCTCTATCAGGGATCTCCTACATAGATCCCCTTCCAAGTGGATGGAGTGGTAGCCGGACACTATCTAGTTCTTATGGTCTTGTAGTCATATAAGCTGCAGGTCAGATGGTGCACCAGTCACTAAAACTAATTGTTTCCATGAATTTTGGTTTTCTTCATTCTTCTTTGCTCTGGATGAGGAAAGACCCATTGTTGCATCTAGATGGCAGCTTGTTATCTATTAAGATCCCAGATGCTACTCGCCAAAGTAGGAGGTGGAACAATGTTTTGTGTAGTATGTTATGCCAGTTGAGCTTGATGTCCTCTGAGACTATGGTCCCAAGCCCACAGGTTCAACTACTCGGTCCCTCTGGGTAGCTGGCTGTGACCAAGCCGTGACCACATCCTTGCCCCTTGTCAGCTCTACTATACATCTGGTAATTCAGATCATTCACATAAACTTAAAGGACCATTGTCTGCCAATCCTATATATGTTCTTGGATACACTCCCCATTTCATAGGCATACCTAATCGTTCAGCCTGTCCACCCATCTATCCACCCATATATCCATATTAGCCTTCACTGACAACGCAGTACTGTATGTACAAAAGGGTTCATATTTGTTGTCTGTACCTCCCATGTACCTCTCTATGTCTTTTTCATCCTCAATGTCGCCATATTGGTCACTCACATTTGGTACATTGCCTTTCTCTTCACCCAAATCAATACTTATCTCTATCTATCTAACAGCATTCCCTCCCCTCCCCTCCCCTCCTACTCCTGGTAACCAACAAAGAAAATTTCCTTCTATAGATAAACCTTTCCTTAACTTTTACAATAACGGATTAATGCAATATTTGTCCTTTTGTGATTGACTTATTTCACTTACCATAACGTCCCCCAAGTTCATCCATGTTATGCAGTGTTTTGCAGATTCTACATTATTCTTTAACTTTGCATAGTATTCAGTTGTGTGTATGTACCATAGTTTTGGTTATCCATTCTTCAGTTGATGGACA
>NW_006921617.1:4833788-4839280 GCF_000298275.1 Orycteropus afer afer
GCACCCAGGCTCCGTCTGAGCACACAGACTGTGATGGAGTTCCTGTGGGCCCAGAACGTAGGTGGGAATGGTAGTGGAGGACAGGGCAATGCACCCAGGCTCCGTCTGAGCACACAGACTGTGATGGAGTTCCTGTGGGCCCAGAACGTAGGTGGGAATGGTGGATGGCCACACTTCCATTCACCAAGCAAGTGTGGGGAATAAGAGTAACAAGAGGAATGTGGTACCTTTTCACTCTTGCAGGTCTGGAGTGTCCTGGGGGTTGCTGGAAAGCGGAACGTGTTCTTAAGCCCCAGGAATCTGCTAGAGCGCTGTCTCTTTAAATATTCAAAATAGTCAAGCCGCTTTTAAACCTTCAAAATGGTGGCATCCTCCAGACCAGCAAAAGTCCACAGCTCAGCCTGCCTTTCTCTTCACCTTCTCCGTTTATTCCCCAGCCACCAGAGCAGTCCTCTGTGCAGTCCCTGACTAGCAGGGCTGATTTTTAGGTTAATTCTTTGGTCCTACCACCAATCAGGAATCTCCAAGCTGTCTGTGCCGTCAGGATTGCTCAGGATCGCTATGATGAACGGACATTCAGAAGGCACAGCCTAGAGACAAGAGGATAACCAGTGTCAACTCGGGTGGGAAATTAGTAAGGGGAGGAGTTTCAAGGAGAGAATGTGAGTATCCAGTGCCCAAGAGAGGTCAGATAGGAAAAGTGTTCATCACATGTGGCAATTACAAGGTCATGGCCAATCTTAGAGCAAGGACTGTGAAGGGCTGGGATCTCCAGCCAGACTGCAGTGGCCAAGAAGTGAATCAGAGGTGAGGAAGTAAAGCCAGCAGCTGTACACTATTCTTTTAAGAACTTGCAAAGGAAAAGAGAGTCAGGGCAGTAACCAGAAGGAAACAGAGCAAAATATGTGACCGATTATTACTATTATTTTACTTTTCACTTTCTTTAATTAAAACGGTACACCTTAACATTAGTTGTCTAATACAGTTATTATTTTCTACATTCTATAGATGAAGAGTAATTATAAATATTTTCTCTCTCAGCATTTCCTAACATTGTATTTGCAGAGGGTATAGTCTCGGCAAGTCAAGATGGTAATTCTTTTCAATTTGAATATTTGAGAACAACCATATCTATTCATATCATCTCATATTCTTGCAATTAAAAAACACCACCAACAGCTAATTAGCCACAGAGGTGGCATTAGCATAGTTCTTCTACACCAATAGGATAAGCCAGTTGAAGAAGTGTCAGACTCTCCTCAAATTAAGATGGTCCTGTCTCATTTCCCACAAAACTAAACGTCATTGCCACTGTTGACTCCAAGCACTGCTGATGAGGGTTCTTACCCTTGCTTAAGGAGTTCTGGTGGTACAATGGTTAAGTGCTCAGCTGCTAACTGGGACATTAACTATTGCCTCAGCTCCAACTTCCCAGCCTCTGTCTTCACCTCCTCCTTTCCCCTGAACATTCCTGTCTCTAGTGGGCTGTTTTGCCTGTATTCCCCCTGATGGGGGCTGCTGCATGTCCACACATTCCTCTGCGGAAAGGTCTGGTTGGCCAGAGCTCAGTGGCGATGAGTGAGGGCCTATGTGTAGGGAATCCTGCTTCCCCACCTCTTGGCGGCTGCTTTGCCTTCTTTGTTTATGTGAGTATTTATTACAAGTGGCCCAATGGACACACTCATGGATGGTCTTTCATTGTGAGAAGGAAGCCTATATCCCTAGGAGGGATATTTGCATTGGCAGGCTGGAAGGCAGGATGGGAAGGGAGAGTTCAGGGGTTCTGGATCCTCCAGAGGGCCTTGCAGGGCACTGGTGTGGCCAGTAAATGTCGAGATAGATTTTCCCTTGAAATGACACCATAGACACCCAAGCGCTCCCCTTAAATTCCTTCCTGGTCCTGGAGTCCTCCCAGGGCACTGTTTCTTAGTTCTTTTCATTTGTCTGTCCTAGAGCCGGGGGAAGGGACAGCCTATCAAGTCTACCATCAAGGCCTCTGTGTTGAAGGAGGCCTAAGGCCCTGCACTTATTCAAGTGCAGCAATCCCACCTGACCAGCTCGATGCCTTTCTGCAGTTGCAGCCACCCTCACATGACACCCTGTTTTTTTGGGGGGGAGCTGGGTTCAATGTTCCCAGTGTGGTGACAATGAAAAGAACATACAGAGAGACTGGGGTAGGACTGCCACCCACAGATCAGTCAGAGAAGCACTGGTGAGCCTTTTTTTTTTCTTTCTAATATTGTGATTTGGATGAAAGTCTACAGAGCAAATTCATTTTCCATTCAACTGTTCAACTATATTTGTTTCATGACATTGACTGCAATTCCCAAAATGTAACAGCTCTCTTCCCACTTCTTCCCTGTGGTTACCTTTTCCCTGTGCCCTTGTTTCCTATGCATTCCTGCCTTCAGAGCTTTCTCCCTGTGCAAATGCTGCCCTTCTGATCTCCCGTGGTTGATTGTTCTAAGGAGTGTACTTCACAGGTCTATGGTTTGGCTGAAGGTTAAGCCATGGGAGTGAGTTCAATTCCAGGCCTAAAGGAGACTAGTGGCCAGAGTCTTAGAGGTTTCAGTAGTCTCTATCAGACTGGTCAATCTGGCCTTTATTATGATTTCCAGTTTTGTTCCATATTTTTCTCCCACTCTACCCAAGATCTCCAATTTTGATCCCCTTTTGAGTGGTTGGCATTGGTAGCCAGGTACATCTAGTTCCTCTGGTCTCAGGGCCATATAGGCTGAGGTTCTCTTGGTCAGCTAGTTCCTTGGACTAATTGTTTCCATGAATCTTTGATTTCCTTTGCTCCTCTTTGCTCTGCATAGAGAGACCAACAGTTGCATCTTAAATGGCCACTTGCAAGCTCTTAAGACCCCAGTCACTACTCACCAATGTAGGATGCAGAAAAATGTTTTTGTGAATATGCTATGACAATTGAGCTTGATGTCCCCAGAGACCATGGCCTTGAGCCTGTGGGGCCAGGGTCTCACTCCCTCAAGATGTTTGGCTGTGGCTAAGAAGTTATCCTAACTTTGTCCCCTATTAGCTCTATTACATATGTTGGCACTCTTACAGCACATACAAATACTTATGTAGAAATATTATCTGCCATACTTATATACAGTCATGGGTATATTCCCTTTCACCTGCCTATGCTTGATAGTTTTGTCTGTCTACCTGTGTATCCACCCAAAGATGAATAGGTGATAAAGCAGTATTATGTATGTAAATACTGACAAAGCAATATTGTGTATGTAAAAGTATTTACCTTTGTGGGCTGTGCCTCTTGTGTGCCTCTCCATGTCTTCCTTTTCCTTAGTGTTATTACAATCAGTGGTGAGCTTGCCTCTCGCATCTACCCTCTTCACTGTTCCTGGCACCCTGAGGCTGCTTCCAAAACTGAAAACAAAAGTGCTAGGTTGCTAATCAAAAAAAGATAACCTAGTGGTCTGCTCTTGTAAAGATCACAGCCTAGGAAACCCTATGGGGCATCCTATTCTGTCATATAGGGTCACTATGAGTCACAATCGACTTGATGACACACAACAACAATGCCCTTGCTTACTCAAAGCAATGGATGAGTTCCATTCATGTCTTCACTTAACAGCATGTCATTAATCACCTTCCCTTTGCCAGGGGCTGAACATCCAAAACTAAACATCATTGTCCCTGTTCTCAAAGAGCTCGAGGTTGCTTAGGGGAGACACATGTGAACAGATGACCCCACTGTCGTATTACTGTATGAGAATGGGTGTAAGATTTACTGGAACCCTGGGGTGGTGCAAATGTTTAATGCACTTGGCAGCTAAGTGAAAAGTTGGTGATTTGAATCCACCCAGGATGCCTTGGAAGAAAGGCCTGGTTATCTACTTCTGGAAAATCAATCCTTGAATCTATGGAGAACATGCAACTGGTAAGTATTATAAGATTTATTAGTGACATAAGTAAGGTTTGAGCAATTCAGCCAAGGAGTGGAGTTGACAACATTCATAGAGAAGATTTTTAAGTTCTTTAGAGGATGAGGCAAGCTGAGATTTGGGAACTGTAGAGAGGAGTTTAAGAGGAAAATAATGGTGGCACTGAAAGCCCAGGGAAGCACACATACAAAAACATTTAAGAAATTGCTCTCCTCCTCCTCCTCCAGGTCCAGAAGGCATGACGCTGGCAATCCTTAGTAAAGTGCAGCAGACCAACGGGCCCACGGCAACCAACACCCAAAGTATACGAGAAGCTATTACCTTACATACACCCCTGAGAATAAATACGATGAAAGCTCAACATGCGCTTATTCTGCAAATAGAATTTCCACTATGGTTAGGACTGAGGGTCAGGGAGTGGAAATATAATGTTTTTAAGCACATTTTAACCAACCCAAGGATCGATCCTAACAGTCCCCGACACCTGCTCCAAAGGCAGTAGTCACAGGCATTAAACTGCTGGCTCTACCAACCAATATCTCCTGAATCCACAAAACGTGTGCATTGCTGAAATGCAATCTACAGCTTCAAGGTGATGGATAGCAGAACAAAGGCAGCACTAATGAAAAATTAATGAAAACAGTTACTTCCATAAGAAAAATGATCTGTTTTCTCCCACCTTTGTATTGATTTTTAACCAGCCCTGTAATTGGAAATGTATAATTTTATCCTAAGGTGAAGGCAGGCAGAGGGAGCAGAGTGTGTAACTCCAGTCAGGTGTGAGCAGGATTTGGGGCAGTGCAACGGAACTCTACCCTCAGCTGTGAGTCCCTCTGCCTCTCACATTCTCTCCATGGGGTCTAAAACCTGATCCCCCAAGCCCTGAATCCCTGAGTCATTTAAAGGTTACTGATAACAATCGCTCCCTAATGTTTCCAAATCCACCGGCCTTTTGAGCTCACCTTTTTCCTTTAGCATTTAAAGAAAATAAATATAGCCTCAACAGTCATAATGCAGAAGGCCCACACTCTTCTCCTTGGGGAGGTGTTTACATTTTTTCTGGTAGTCACCTGCAACATCTTACTCAATTTCAGCACCAAATTCTCTCACTCTTTTCTTCTTTTATTTATCTATTTGGTGGTTATATATATATATTTGTTGTTGTTATGTTATATGATAGCATTTGCCAATTCAACAATTTTCACATGTCCTATTCAGTGACACCAGTTCCATTAATCATGTGCTGCCACCACCAGTATCAGATGCCAAATTTTCCATCACTGTTAACAGATAGTCAATGCTTCCTGAACAATGATTCCTCCTTTCTCTTTCCCCTCACCCCTGGTAATGACATTAAATGTTGTTCTCTATATATTTACGTATTCTGGTAGCATAGTACCTAAGGCACTTGACTGCTAATCAGAAGGCTGGTGGTTCAAACCCACAAGCCATTCCTCGGAAGAAAGGTTTGGCAATCTACTTCCATAGTAATTTGTTGTTGTTGTTGTTGTTGTTATATGCTGTCGAGTTGGACCTGACTCATAGCGACCCCTCCTTGGGTTTCTGAGACAGTATCACTAC
>NW_006921617.1:4840545-4846271 GCF_000298275.1 Orycteropus afer afer
AATCCAATTAAAAAATGGGCAGAAGACATGAATAGACACTTAACCAAGGAGGATATTCAGGTGGCCAACAAACATATGAAGAAATGCTCACAATTATTAGCCATTAGGGAGATGCAAATCCAAACAACAATGAGATACCATCTTGCCTTGTTAGCAAAGTTCAACAAGACAGAAAATAACAAATGCTGGTGAGAACGTGGAGAGATTGGGACTCTCATACACTGCTGGTGGGACTGTAAAATGGTACAACCACTGTGGAAAGCAGTATGGCAACTCCTTAAAAAGTTGGAAATAGAAATACCATTTGACCCAGACATTCCATTACTAGGTATATATCCTAAAGATGTGAGAGCCATGACAAGAATAGATATATGCACACCCATGTTCATCGCAGCACTATTTACAATAGCAAAAAGTTGGAAAGAATCTAGGTGTCCATCAACTGAGGAATGGATAACCAAACATGGTACATAAACACAATGGAACACTATGCAACCCTAAAGAATAACGTAGAATCTGCAAAACACCACATAATATGGATGTACTTGGAGGACTCTATGCTGAGTGAAATAAGTCAATCACAGAAGGACAAATATTTTATTAGTCCAGTATTGTAAAAGTCAAGGGAAGGTTTATCTATGGAAGGAAATTTTCTTTGTTGGTTACCAGGGGTGGGAAGGTAGGGGAGGGAACACTGTTAGATAGGTAGAGGTAAGTATTGATTTGGGTGAAGAGAAGGGCAATGTACCAAGTGTGAGTGATCAACATGGTGGCATGGAGGAAGAGGGAGACATAGAGAGGTACATGGGAGGTACAGACAACAAAGATGAACCCTTCTGCACATGTGGTACTGCACTGTCAGTGAAGGCAAACATGAGTATACGTGTGGACAGATGGGTGGACGAGTTGAATTATTAGGTATGTCTGTACATCAGGGAGTGTACCCAAGACCATGTATAGGGTTGGCAGACAATGGTTCTACAAGTGTATTTGTATGTTCTGTAAGAATTCCCAGGGGTATAGTAGAAGTGACAAGGGACAAGTTTGCAGTCACTTCTTGGTCACAGCCAGCTAGCCAGCGGGAGTGAGTAGTTGAACCTGTGGGCTTGGGACCATAGTTGCAGGGGACATCAAGCTCAATTGGCATAACATACTACACAAAATGTTATTCCACCTCCTACATTGGCAAGTAGCGACTGGGATCTTAAAAGCATGCAAGCAGCTGTCTAGATGCAAGGATGGGTCTCTCCTTGTCCAGAGCAAAGAAGAATGAGGAAAACCAAAGATTCGTGGAAACAATTAGTCCAAGTGACTGGTACACCATGTGATCCATAGCCTATACAACTATGAGACTGGAAGAACTAGATGGTATCTGGCTACCAATGTCAACCACTCGGAGGGGGAATCTATATAAGAGATCCTGGATGGAGTGGGAGAACAATGGGAACAAAAAATCATTTGGGAAAAAAAAGGGGGGACCAAGTTTGCTGGTCTGATAGAGCCGGGTGGAACCACAGAGACTAGGGCCCCTTGCAGACCTTTAGGTCTGGAATTGAACCCACACCTGTGGCTTCCAGCCAAACAAAAGACAGGCATATGAGCTGAACATTTAAATTAGGTAGGTACACTCCTTGGAGAGAACAATCATGGGAGATAGAAGGGCTGTTTATGCACAGGGAGAGAGTTCAGGCGGCAGGAGTACATGGAGGGATGGACACAGGGAAGAGGTAACTATGAGGAGGAAGTGGGAGGGGAGCTGTTGCATTATGGTAAATTGTAGTAAATGTCATGAGATAAAGTATGTGTGAACTGCTGTATGGAAAATGAATTTGCTCTGTAAACTTTCACTTAAATTTATTAAAAAAAAAAAGTAGAGTTCATGAACCACCTCATATTGTGGACAAAATTGGATGACATGCTGTGTGAAATAAGTCAATCACAGGAGGATAAATATTGTATGAGTCTACCATTTCTACCATTAACAAAAAGTCAAGGAAAGATTTACACATGAAAGGAAATTTCTTTCTTGGTTACCCCTTGGGAAGGGAGGGGGGAGAAAATTGCTAGCTAAGAGACAATTACTGATTTTGGTGAAGGAAAAGGCACTATACCAAAAGTGGGTGACCAGCACAATATTACTAAGGAAAAGGAAGACACATAGAGGTACAGACAAGGGTGAATACTATTACATACACAATACTGCATTATCAGTAATAACAAACATTAATCTACAGGTGGATATATAGGTAGATAGGCAAGATGATTAGGTATAAGCAAATGGGAATATACCCATCACCATATATAAGTTTGGCAGATGATACTTCTATATATGTATTTGTATGTGCTATAAGAATGACCATATATACAATAGAGATTAAAAATCAAACTCACTGCCATCAAGTCAGATCCGACTCACAGCAACCTCTCCTTGGGTTTCAGAGGTGATATCACTATGGAAGTAGATTGCCCAACTTTCCTTCTGAGGAGTGCTGGTGGGTTTGAACTGCCAGCCTTCTGGTTAGCAGTCAAATGCCTTTAGGCACTACACCACCAAAGCTCCTTATAATGGAGATAACAAGGGGCAAAGTTATGATAAGTTCTGAGTCATAACCAAATACCTTGAGGGAATGAGTTGCTGGGCCTGCAGGCTTGGGACCATGATTGTGGGGAACATCAAGCTCAATTGGCACAACGTAGTATACAAAAATATTGTTGTTCTACATCTTATATTGGTGAGTAGTGACTGAGGTCTTAAAAGCTTGTGAATAGACATCTAAGATTCAACTTTGGTCTCTCCTTGTTCAGAGCAAAGAAGAGTTATGAAAATCAAAGATGCATGGAAACAACTAGTCCAAGGGACTACCTACCATAGGAACCTCAGCCTACACAATTCTGAGACTGGAAGAACTAGTTGATGCCCAGCTGCCACTGACAACTACTCTGAAAGGGATCTAAACTGTAGATCCTGGAGACAGTGGGAGAAAAATGTGGAACAAAACTCAAAATTAGAAAAGACCAGGATTACTGGTTTGATAGAGACTGGTGAAGCCTCCAAGACTATGACCCCTAGTCATCTTTCAGGCCTGGAATTGAACTCATTCCTGGGCCTTAAGCTTCAGCCAAACAATAGGCAGGCCTACAAGGTGAACAATTCCACCAGGTAGGTACACTCCTTAGAATGATCAACCTAGGATATCAGAGGGCAGCATTTGTGCAGGGACATAGCTCAGAAGGCAGAAATGTATAGGACAGAAAGACACAGGGAAAAGGTAACCACCACAGGGAGGAAGTGGGAAGAGAGCTGTTATATTATAGGGATTACAATCAATTTCAGAAAACAAAATATGTATGAAGAGTTGAATGGAAAATGAATTTTCTCTGTAAACTTTCATCCAAATCACAATAAAAAGTTAAGAAAAAGAACTGCCGTCTCTCACATCGTTTCAATCCAATTTCAGCCCTGGGCATGGATTTAAAACTATGTTATCCTATAGATGGTCTTTGAAAGCAATAGACAGTGATTTATTCTCACAGTGTCCTTTGAGACTGTGGGCAACCTTTTGGACTATTCTCCATGGCTGTTGCTAATCTGTGCTCCCTGAGCCAGGTGGAATTGACTTTGGAGTGGATGGAATAAAGGAAACAGGCCATTGAGAGAAGAGCCTGTTTTGGAGTCCCTGGGTGGTGCAAACAAGAAGCTCTGGTGGTGTAGTGGATAAGGTATTTGGCTACTAAACAGAGCATCAGCAGTTCAAATCCATCAGCCCCTCCATGGAAGGAAGATGAGGTGATCTACTTCCGTAAAGATTTACAGCGTCGGAAGCCCAATTGGGGTTGCTCTGAGTAGGTAATCAACTTGATGACAGTGAGTTTGGTTTGATTTTTGTTTTGGGCGGTGCAAACAGTTAACACATTTGGCTGCTAACCAAAAGACTGGAGGTTCTAGTCTACCCAAAGGTGCCTTGAAAGAAAAATCTGGCAATCTACTTCCGAAAAATCAGCCATTAAAAATCCTATAGAGTAAGATGATAGAACCATTGTGGACAGCAGTATGGCAAGTCCTTAAAAAGTTGGAATTAGAAATACCATTTGATCCAGCAATCCCATTACTAGGTATATATCCTAAAGAAGTGAGAGCCAGGGCAAGAAGAGATTTATGCACACCCACGTTCATCACAGCACTATTTACTATAGCAAAAAGATGCAACCTAGGTGCCCATCAACATAAGAACAGATAAGCAAGCTATGGTACATATATACAATGGAATACTACACAACACTAAAGAATAATGTAGACTCTACAAAACACTACCGTGGTAGTTAAGGTTGTATGTTAACTTAGCTGGGCCTGGTTGAATGGCATGGCAGCTGGTGGTAGTTATTCTCCATGATGAGACTGGCAATCAACTCTGTCGTGGCATCTACCACAGGCAGCTGAGTACCTGCTTTAGAAATGTGGTCTGCTTCCTGTATATAAGAAGCAGCTTTGGGAATGGTCTCTAGCTATCACACACTTGAACCCTGCATGTAGTCATATCGTTGTTCAGCAGCCTGCCATGATCTGTCGACCTTGGGACTTTCAATGGACTTGAATCAATGGCCTGCCACGTTGTTTGGTAACATCAGGACTGTGCCATTTTACTTGTTGACCTTGGGCTTATTATCATCAGCAGCTAGCAGCCCGAGTGAAAAGATGCCTCTAGCTTTAGTGGGCCGGAAGCAAGAGGCAGAACTGAAGCCCAAGGTCAAGAGGCTTTTATACAGCCCTTAGAGCCTGGTACCTGGAACTCAGACTTCTAGCCTCCAAAAAATGTAAGAATAAACTCCTGTTTGTTAAAGCCGTCCCATTTGTGGTATATTCCTGTCAGAACAGCACTAGGTAACCAGAACAACTACATAATGTGGATGAACTTGGAGGACATTATGCTGAGTGAAGTAAGTCAATCATAGAAGGATAAATATTGTGTTAGTGTATTATTGTAAAAAGTCAAGGAAAGGTTTATGTATGGAAGGAAATTTTCTTTGTTACTGGGGTGGAAGGGAAGGAGAGGGAACACTGCTAGATAGGTAGAGACAAGTATTGATTTGGGTGAAAGGAAGGGCAAAGTACCAAATGTGAGTGATCAACAAGGTGGTATTGAGGAAGAAGAAGACAGAGAGAGGTACATGGGATGTACAGAAAACAAAGATGAACCCTTTTGCATATACAGTACTGCATTGTCAGTGATGGCAAGCATTTATCTACAGGCGGATAGATGGGTGGACAGGCTAAACGATCAAGTGTGTCTAGGTAGGGGGTAGTGTGCCCATGACTATGTATAAGGTTGGCAGATGATATTTTTTCTTTTTTTTCTTTTTTATTGTGATTTAGCTGAAAATTTACAGAGCAAATTCACTTTCCGTACAGCAGTTCACATACACTTTGTCTCATGGCATTGACTGCAATTTACTCCAATACAGCAGTTCACATACACTTTGTCTCATGGCATTGACTACAATTTACTCCTCCCACTTCCTCCAACTGTTACCTCTTCCCTGCGTCCATCCCTCCATGCACTCCTGCCCCCTGAGCTGTCTCCCTGTGCATAGACAGCCCTTCTTTCTCCCATGATTGTTTTCTCCAAGGAGTGTATCTGCCTCAGGTAAATGTTTAACTCACATGCCTGTTCTTTGTTTGGTTGGAAACCACAGGAGCGGGTTCAATCCCAGACCTGAAGGGCAGCTAG
>NW_006921617.1:4846520-4847216 GCF_000298275.1 Orycteropus afer afer
TCTGGTCTCATAGTCATATAGGCTGTGGATCGCATGGTGTACCAGTAGCTAGGACTAATTGTTTCCATGAATCTTTGGTTTTCTTCATTCTTCTTTGGTCTGGATGAGGAGAGACCCATTGTTGCATCTAGCTGGCTGCTTGCAAGCTTTTAAGATCCCAGGGCAGACAATATTTCTAAAAGTGTATTTGTATGTGCTGTAAGAATGTCCAGGTGTATAGTAGAGTTGACAAGGAACAAGGTTGTGGTGACTTCTTGGCCCCAGCCAGCTACCCGCAGGGAGTGAGTAGTTGGACCAGTGGCCTCAGGACCATGGTCCCAGTGGACATCATGTTGAATCGGCACTACACAAAAACATTGTTCTACATTCTACTTCAGTGAGTAGTGACTGCAATCTAAAAATGATGAGTCTCTCCTTGTCCAGAGCAAAGAAGAATGAAGGAAACCAAAGATGCATGGAAACAATTAGTTCAAGAGACTGGTAAACCAGAAGAACTAGATCGTGCCCAGCTACCACTGTCAACCATTCTGAGGGGGATTGGTGCAGGATATCCTGGATAGAGTGGGAGAACAGTAACCCAAACCACTCACTGCCATCAAGTTCAATCCAACTCACAGTGACCCCTCCTTGGTTTTTCGAGGTGGTATCGCTATGGAAGTAGATTGCCCAATCTTTCTTCTGAGGAGAGGTTGGTGG
>NW_006921617.1:4862982-4863922 GCF_000298275.1 Orycteropus afer afer
AAGGAAGGTTGGGCAATCTACTTCCATAGTGATACTGCCTTGGAAACCCAAGGAGGGGTCGCTATGAGTCCGGTCCAATTCAATGGAACATAACAAGAACAACAAGAACAACAGCAGGCTCTAAAGACAAGAAATGAATGAAACAGCGTCGCATGAAATCTATCAATTTCATGTCACATTTTAAGTCATATGAAATCTATCAATTTAGCCATGAAGGTTACTGTTCTTTTTACCCAACTGCCACAAAAGAGGAAACAAGAGGATAAAGCCCACTTCTTTCTGTTTGTATCACCCATCTTTTCCAAGGTTAAGCTGCACAACAAGTGTCCCTCCAAATCCCAGCACCTTACCACAACTAAAGAGTTAGCTACTGCTTACTGATATTACATGTGCTTACTGATATTACATGTGCTCAACTGCAGATCTTTTTCCATTCCAGAACCACGGCTCAAGGGACAGTCCCTCTCTGGGATAAGCTGGTCTCAGGGCAGAGAAAAAAGAACAGAGAACTGGTAGAAACTTGAAATAACTCAGAAGTGGGGTATATCACCTTCAGTCACATTCCGTTGGCCAATGTAAGTTATATGACCACGTCAATGTCTATGGGGTAGAGAAAAATAATCCTCTCACAGGGAGGGGCAGCAAACAATTACAAACAATAATACAATCTACCACGCTGCTCCAAATATCGCCATAAGGAACAAGCTGAACTCCTGGAATGGACAAATTATGGCTTTTATTTCTGTATCCCTAGTGTCTAGTACAGAATCTGGCTTTGGAAGGGTGCCCAGTAATGAAAAGATGATATTCACATTTAAAGGTTGAAAACACAGGTAGTCCCTGACTTACAATGTATTCAAGTTACGATGAGCCATATTTACAACCATCTTTTGTTTTGTAATGTCCATTAGTGATATGAACTACATAAGTGTTGCAGTGC
>NW_006921617.1:4864537-4867645 GCF_000298275.1 Orycteropus afer afer
TGGTTATGCTGATGGAAGCAGGCAACTGACAAGGGCAGGCTGGAACTTAAAGGCAGAAGGGTCAGTAGGTACCTGCATCCTCTATTCTCTTAACACCCCGCTCAGAGCACTGCACAGCCGGGTATGGCATGGTGTGGGGCAGGACAGGGACCTGCCCCTCTGTCATCTTTCTTTTTTATTGGGCATTAAAGGAAACTTGAGTACAACTATTGGTCTCTTTCCATCAAGAGCAAAGAAGAGTGAAGAAAATCAAAGACACAAGGAAAGAATTAGTGTAAAGGACTAATGGGCCATGTGAATCTCAGCCTCCACAACCCTGAGGCCAGAAGAATAAAATGGTGCCTGGTTACCACTGCAGACCACTCTGAAAGAGATCACAGTAGGAGGTCCCAGAGAGATTGGGAGACAAATATGGAAGAAAACTCAAAATGATATTTAAAAAAGACCAGGCTTACTGCTCTGATGAAGACTGGCAGAACCCCCAACATGATGGCCCTCAGATATCTTTCAAGTTGGGAAATGAACTCAACCGCCTTGGCTCAACTTTCAGCCAAATGATAGGCCTATAAGGTGAACAGTGATCCCAGGAGGGTATGCACTCATTAGAATAATCAAGAGGGTGGCAATTGCCCAGGGATAGAGCTAGGAAGGCTGAAGGGGATGGGAAGGAAGGATGAAAAGTGGTAGGTATGGGGAGGAAGGGGGAGGAGTACTGTTGGATTCTGGGGATTGCAGTGAATGTCACAAAACAGGATGCATGTGGATTGTTGAATGGAAAACCTATGTGCTCTGTAAACTTTCACCCAAATCACAATAAAAAGGAATTGGAGAAAAATAAAAATAAAAAAAAAAAAGATGTACATCCTTGGAAACCCTATGGGGTGGTTCTACTCTGTCCTATGGGGTAGCTATGAGTCAGAATCAACTCAAAGGCAGTGGGTTTGGGTTTAGGTTTTTAGAGCAACTAAAACTCTCACACATTGCTAGTTGGATTATAAACTGGAACTACATTAAAAACTATTTCACATACATTTTTCAAAATTGAAGAGACACATATCTCATAAGGCAACAATTCCACTCTTAGGTATGTGCAACAGAGAAATTAGTGTTTATGTGTCCTAGCATAGGTGGGTGTTGGAAATAACACAAATATCCTCAAGCAGAATGGATATATAAACTGTAGCATCGTCTTATGACATGTCATATAGTAACAAAAAGAAGCAAACCCGTGCAACATGCAACAGCATGGAAGTATCTAAAAAATTTGTTGAAGGAAAGTGGCAAAACATGAATTTCCACAGTTTAAAGCAGGTAAAAACAGATGGCAAAACTATAAAGAAAGTGAGGAAAAAACATAAAAGTTAGAATAATGGTTACATCTTGGGATACAGAAGGGTTTGGATTAATAATGAACATAAATCTTCTTGGATTCTGGCCATGGTCTTTTCTTGAGCGGGGGTGGTACTTACAAGGGTATTTACTTTATAACTACTTATTAAATTGTTAGAGAGCTCTGGTAGTGTTATTGGACCAAACGCGGGTCCCTGCCCCGTGTGCAGTCAGGCCAAAACAGTTTACACACCAAGATTGAGAGGAGAGAAAATTACTTATTGCAAAGCAGCAGTGCAAGGAGTTAGGGGTAGTTAGTACCCAGATCTTAACTCCCTGAGATGCCATTGAAAACACATTTTTGTAGGTTTCAGGAGAGAGGGTTGTGAAAAGGTTGAGGAATTTGGGGCATGAACATGAAATGGGTGATGATGGATGAGTCACTAGTTTCTTGTTATCAGCTGTTAGGGGCTTGGGCAGAGGGAAGAGGGTCAGCAATTAACTTTTGTTCCCTTATGTCCTGGGCCAGAGTTCATTTAAAAGTTGTTTCTAAAACATTTCTATTGTCTGTGGCCAGAGTTAATTTACAAGTTATTTCTAAAATACTTTTAGCAAGTCTATCATCTGCAGGAAGGAATGTTTTCCATTCAGTTCTTTAAGGGACTGAATACTCATCTGCCCAGGGTGGGAAAACAGTTGGGGGTAATCCAAGCTACCTATCTATTCCCATCCAGGCCAAGATGGGGGAAATAGCACTCGGTTTCACTAGCACAGTGGTTTTATGACTCCACCACTCGTTTGTCAGTTTGTCATACCATGGTGGCTTCCATGTTGCTGTCAGGCTGGAAATGATGCCACCAGTATTTCAAATACTAGCAGGGTCACCTATAGTGGACAAGTTTCAGGAGAGCTTCCAGATTAATACAGCCTGAGAAGATGGATGGGGCCATCCACTTCTGAAAAAAATGGTCACTGAAAACTTTGTGGATAGCAATGAAACACTGTCTGATGTATTACTGGGAAGCTTTATAAATAGCTGTGAAACATTGTCTGATACAATGCCAGAAGACGAGCCCCTGAGGTTGGAAGGAACTCAAAATGCAACTGGGGAAGAGCTTCCTCCTGAAAGCAGAGATGACCTCAATGATGTGGGTGAAGTAAAGCTTTCAAGGCTTCATTTGCTGATGGGGCACAAGTCAAAATGGGAAGAAACATTTGCAAATATCCATTAATAATCAGAACATGGAATGTATGACATATGAATACAGGAAAATTGGAAGTTTTCAAAAATAAAATAGAATACATACAGATCAATATCCTGGGCATTAGTGAGCTGAAATGGACTGGTATTGGCCATGTTGAATCAGATAATCATATGATCAACTATGCTGCGAATGACAAATAGAAGAGGAATGTCATCACATTCTTCATCAAAGAGAACATTTCAAGATCTACCCTGAAGTACAATGCTGTCAGTGATAATACCCAAATGCCTACAAGGAAGGCCAGTTAATATGACTATTATTCAAATTTATGCACCAACCACTAAAGCCAAAGATGAAGAAATTGAAGAATTTTACCGATTGCTGCCGTCTGAAATTGGCCAAACATGTAATCAAGATAATTACTGGTGACTGTAATCAAGATAATTACTGGTGACTGGAATGCAAAAGTTGGAAACAAAGAAGCATCAGTAGTTGTGTTGTGCCCAGGTTATGAAGGAGATGCTCGTAGAGGAATATGCCAACACACGACAATGCAAATGCAATAGGAAAGTTT
>NW_006921617.1:4868015-4873700 GCF_000298275.1 Orycteropus afer afer
CTGAGACTGGAGGGCAGATAAAGGCCCTAAAGAGTCCAAAAGTTCTGTTAGTAATGCTGACACTAAAAGGTTTCTGGTTAAAGATTTTCCTGGAGGCTACTAGAGCTCTCAGACTCACAGTTGGAAATAATGACCTTGGTGATAGAAATGACACCAGTGATTGTATGAAAGTATTTTGTAAGACCAATGACTTATTCATTTCAAATACCTTACATCAACAACATAAATGGAGGCTATACATGTGGACCTCACCAGACGGAATACATAGGAATTAAATCAACTGTATCTGTGGAAAAAAGCGATGAAGAATCTCAATATCTTCAGTCAAAACAAGGCCAGGAGTTGACTGTGGAACAGACCATCAATTGCTCTTATGCAAGTTCAAGTTGAAGCTAAAGAAAATTAAAATAAGTCCATGAGAGCCAAAGTGTGAACTTGATTAAATCCCACCCTCATTGCTCACCAGGCTGGTGGTTCAAACCCACCAGCCACTCCTCTGAAGGAAGGTTGGGCAATCCTACTTCCGTAGTGATACTGCCTCGGAAACCCAAGGAGGGGTCGCTATGAGTTGGGGCCGACTTGACGGCAAACAACAACAACTAATTTAGAGACCATCTGAAGAACAGTTTTGATGCACTGAACACCAAAAACTGAAGACTAGACAAGTTGTGGGATGACATCAACAACATCATACATGAAGAATACAAAGGGTCATTAAAAAGACAGGAAGGAAGATAAGACCAAAATGGATATCAGAAGAGACTCTGAAACTTGCTCTTGAATGGAAAGTAGCCAAAGTGAATAGAAGAAATGAGGAAACAGCTGAACAGAAAATTTCAAAGGACAACTCAAGAAGACAAAGTAAAATATTATAAGGAAATGTGCAAAGATTTGGAATTAGAAAACTAAATGGGAAGAACACACTTGGCATTTCTCAACCTGAAAGAACTGAGGAAAAAATTCCAACTTTTAACTGCAATATTCAAGGATTCTATAGGCAAAATATTGAACAGTGCAGAAAGCATCAAAAGAAAATGAAAGGAATACAGAGTCACTGTACCAAAAAGAATGAGTTGGCATTCAGTCGTTTCAGGAGGTAGTACATAATCAAGAACCAATGGTGTTAAAGGAAGAAGTACAAGCTGCACTAAAGGAATTGACATAAAACAAGGCCCCAGCAAAGGACGAATACGCACTGAGATGTTTCAACAAATGGATGCAGCACTAGAGGCACTTGCTCATTTATGCCAAGAAATTTGGAAGACAGCAACCTGGCCAACTGACTGGAAGAGATCCATATTTGTGCCCATTCCAAAGAAAGGTGATCCAACAGATGTGGAAATTATCAAACAACATCATTAATATCACACGCAAGTAAAATCTTGCTGAAGATACTTCAAAAATAGTTGTAGTAGTATATTGACAGGGAATTTCTAGAAATTCAAGCTGGATTCAAAAGAGGACATGGAACAAGGTATATCATTGCTGATGTCAGACGGATCTTGGCTAAAAGCAAAGAATACTAGAAAGAAATTTACCTGTGTTTTATTGACTATGAAAAGGTATTCAAGTGTGTGGATCAAAACAAATTATGGCTAACATTGCAAAGAATGGGTATTCCAGAACACTTAATTGTGCTCATGAGCAACCTGTACATCAATCAAGAGGCAGTTGTTCAAATAGAACAAGGGGATAGTTCATGGTTTAAAATCAGGAAGAGAGTGTGTCAGGGTTGTATCCTTTCACCATATTTATTCAATCCATATGCTGAGCAAATAATGTGAGAATCTGGACTTTATGAAGAAGAACGTGGAATCAGGTTTGGAGGAAGGCTTATTAACAACCTGTGATATGCAGATGACACAACCATGCTTGCTGAAAGTGAAGAAGACTTGAAGCACTTACTGATGAAGATCAAAGACTACAGTCTTCAGTATGAATTATACCTCAACATAAGAAAATGAAAACCCTCACAACTGGACCGATAAGCAACCTCATGAGAAAAGGAGAAAAGATTGAAGTTGTCAATAACTTCATTTTACTTGGATCCACAATCAACATTCAAGAAAGCAGCAGTCCAGAAATCAGGCATCATATTGTACTGGGCAAATCTGCTGCAAAAGACCTCTTTAAAGTGTTTAAGAGCAAAGATGTCACTTTGAAGACTAAGGTGCACCTAAGCCAAGCTATGGTATTTTCAATCACCTCATATGCATGTGAAAACTAGACAATGAATAAGGAAGACAGAAGAAGAATTGATGCCTTTGAATTGTGGTGTGGGTGAAGAATATTGAAAGTACCATGGACTGCCAGAAGAATGAACAAATTTGTCTTAGAAGATGTGCAGCTGGAATGCTCCTTAGAAGGAAGAATGGCCAGACTTTGTCTCATGAACTTGGTCATGTTGTCAGAAAGAACAATTCCTTCAACAAGGATATCATGCTTGGTAAAGTGGAAGGTCAATGAATAAGGGGAAGACCCTCAATAAGATATATTGACACAGTGGCTGCAATGGGGGGCTCAGGTATAGCAAGGATTGGGAGGATGGCGTACGACCAGGCAGTGTTTCCTTCTGTTGTATGTAAGGCTGCTATGAGTTGGAGTTGATTTGATGGCACCTAACAACAACGTATTATATGGCTATGCTCATATAAAGACCAACATGATCCAGGCTGGATTGCTATATATTTATCATAATTACATTCATCTTTTTTTCTTCTGATTTTAAATACATTTTTGTGAGCTCCTAAAAGCATCATGGGCCCCAGGCTGTAGGCATGCTGTGCCTAAAAGAGGAGTCGGCCCTAATAACCCAACAACCAAAGGGTGGTGCAACACTCACAGCCCAAAGCCAGTCCTCTGTAGGCAGAGCTGGGGTACTGGGTGAGTAGATTAAAACAAACCCTCCACTCAAAAATCTGCAAGTGCTGAAATAGAAATTAGAGGCCTTTTCACGTTATATGAGTAACACCAGAAGTGAAAGATGAAGGTAGGTTTAAAACAAAGTTTTTGTTTGTTTTAATTGTGGATATAGATATAGATACACACACAAACAGAACATTTACCATCTTAACTATTTATAATTGTACAATTCAGTGACATTAGTTACATTCACCATGTTGAGCAACCATCACCATGATCTAAAACAACATGCTTTTAATTTATTAGTAGCCTCAGTTAAAATACACAGAGAAATAAGCATAATTAAGGGTTGAGAGCCCAGCGTCAGATAATGGCTTTTAGCTAGGACATGAGTTCAGGTTTTTAAAAAACGAACATTTCAGAGGGCAGAAAGAGCATCCATTTAATCTGGACAGGAAACAAGCACCTCTGCTAGTGGGGGCAAGTTCTCCAGAAGAAGCATCCTCTAGTCATTCAAACGCCGGCTGTGTGCCAGATGCTGCGCCCCGCTTCGCTTCGGGGCTGAGAGGGTGCCTGGGCCGCGTGCCGGCTCCGGGAGCTCCCCAGAACTGCAGAACAGCCCAGGAGGTGAGCGGAGGGTGTGAGCACTCCTGCCAGACCAGCGGACCGGGTGAAGGTTGCTCAAGGAGGACTTGGAGCTGAGTCCTCAAGGGGCAGGAAGAGTCAGATACTGAAGGAGTGGGGCAGGGGAAGCTTTCGGGCCGAAGGTCAGCGTGAGCAAAGGCAAGCCCTGGGCGGCGAGTGCCGGAAGATCCTCACCTGATACCCAGAGCGCCAAGCAGGGGCAGCGTGGGCGGAGGCTGGACAGGCAGGTGCTGGCTGCTCAGGAAGGGCTTTCCAGGGCTGGACGTCATTCTGCAGGAAGGCAGCACTAGCTACCCAACTCACAGGGCCCAGTGAAAAACGAAAATGCAGGGCCACTTCTTAAAAAGTATTGACTTTCAAAAAAAAAAAAAACCCATAAAAACCATTGAATTTCAAGATGGCAACAGAAGAGCGATAAACCGAGTACCGGCCCTTCAGAACTTCAGCCCTGTGCGACTACGTGGGTCACTTGCTGTGGTGAAGCCCGCCCTGCAGGGACGTTTGGGGTATGAACCTTGTCCCAACAGATTGCAATTTCTAGCCTAGGCCAGTACAGGTCCTATACTTGCATGCCTTTGTATTATTGCTGTTTTGCATTTTCTTCAAATGTTGTTGTTATGTGCCATCCAGTCCGATGGGGACAATGGGAAGGAAGGAAGGAAGATGGAACAATCTATTTCCGTAGTGATACTGCCTTGGAAACCCAAGGAGAGGTCACTATGAGTCGAGTCCGACTCGACGGCACATAACAACAACAACATTTATATATATATAAAATCTCACTGCCCTGGAGTGGGATCCGACTCATAGCGACCCCTCCTTGGGTTTCTGAGGCAGTATCACTATGGAAGTAGATTGCCCAACCTTCCTACTGAGAAGTGGCTGGTGGATTTGAACTGCCAGTCTTCTGGTTAGCAGTCAAGTGCCTTAGGCACTACACTACCATTTTTTAAATGAGGTAATGACTTCTTTTTTAAAAAATGATATGTGCCATTTAATAGGAAATCATTCAATAGAAACTTATTTCAGAGACAACTTTCTGGAATCTCTCTTCTCTAGACAGTGAGGTCCGCAGCTGTAGCCTTAGTACATTGTCCAGGGTTCCTCCCTGTGGCCTGGAAAAGAAGGCATGTAGCTGAGTGCTAGGGGAGCTGGCTCTGCCTTCAAAAATGTGCAACACGCTTTTCAAGTGTGGAGCTTATGTTATGTAAAATTTACCTCAACTGAAAAATAACAGTCAATGACACACAAGGTTTAAGTTGGACAAAAGAGAAATTTGAAATTCTCCTTCTCTACATTTTACAGCAAAGCCAGCCAAACTGATTCGAAAACACCCTAAGAAATCCTCTCACCACATAACTCAGGAGAAAGAGAAGCTAGAGAGAAGAAAATAATTTCATAAAGAATAGTAGGTGATAACCCCTCACAGCTGCCCTTTGCCCCTGAGCCCGAACCTTCCAGCTCTGCAGAATTCATCTGATCTGCCCAATCTCTATCATGATTCAGGGGCCTACGCTGCATCTGACAGAAAGGATAAAGCCATGATAAAATGTCCCTCTTCTCACAAAAAGGAGCTCTGGTGGCATAGTGCCTAAGGTTTTTGATTCCTAACCAGAAGGTTGTCAGTTCAAACCCACCGGTTGCTTTGTGAAAGGAAGATGGGGCAATCTACTTCCATAAAGATTTACAGCCTTGGAAACCCACTGAGGGTTGCAATGAGTTGGAATCGACTCCATGGCAGTGGATTTGAGTTTTTTGGTCTTCTCACAAAGCCACAGCCCAGGCAGCCCTGCAGGAAGGAGGTGCTCCTGTTCCCACCTCACTGAGAAGCAAGCCAAGCTCTCTCTAAGTTATCAGCCTTTCAAAGGTGGATGCTATGTCTTAGGCTCTTATTTTTCTGAAGCTTACCTTTCTACTGGTTATGGGAGGAAGTCTCCATGGATGAGTCAGCACTGTACTCTAAAACAGTCTATACAGAGATTGGGAGCATGAGCTTTGAAGCTACACAGGCTTCAAAGCCTCTCAAAGCCTGTTTCCTTGTCTGTAAAATGGGGTTAATATTCTATTGCCACAAATCATAGTGTTGCCATGAAAAAAAAAAAAAAACCAACCAAACTCACTGCTGTTGAGTCGATTTAGACTCATAGTGACCCCTCTTTGGGTTTTCGAGGCAGTATC